>NC_056745.1:95363576-95546076 GCF_019279795.1 Protopterus annectens | reverse complement strand
TGGACGTGTTTGGTTTTAACCTTTCCACCTCCTGGGTGTCTCCACCTTTCGACCCGCTCATGGAAGTGGTGGCTCGGAAGGCATGGACAGCCCCGGACACAGTGGAACCAACCCCCCGCAGGCCCACTAAGTTCATCATGGCCCCATCTGACAAACCATTTCTGACAAAAGGGGTCCCTGTTGATGCCATGGTGTTGGCAACAGCCACTAAGAAGGAGTTGGCTGACCCTTCGGTACCTGTCCACCCACCTAATAAAGAATCTAGGACAATGGACAGGTACGGGAAGTGGATGTTTTCTTTAGCGACCTTTTCCATGCGGTCGCTGAATTATCGGTGCCATTTCACCTGCCTTCAAAGGGATCTTCTCAAGGAACTGGGTGATACCCTTCAGGATCCATCAGCTGCGGGGTCTCAGGATAAGATTAACTCCCAGCTGGCAACCCTTAACTCTATAGTCAACTCCTCCATGCGGCTCATTTCTTATGCAGCCGATGGGGCGAGTAGGGCCGCAGGTATAGGCGTGGCTTTGAGGAGACATGCCTGGATGCGGTTATGTAACTTTTCTGACCCCTTTAAGGCGTCCTTCACCAATACCCCCTTCGATGGTTCGGCTTTGTTTGGACCACAGGTGAAGGATACCCTTACCAGGTGTGAGCAGGAAGGCAAGACTCTCTCTGCCGTGGGAGTCCATTTTTCTACTCCCTCTAGACCATACCCTAAAGGTCAGAAGAGTGGAAAAATGTGGTTTTGGAAACCCCAGGGAGTCGTGCCTGACACACGTGGTGAGTTTCCCTCCAGGGGCAGAGGAGGAAACAGTAATAGACACCGCCCAAGGGGCAGAGGGGGTCCGCAAAATCAGGGTAGCAGAGAATCCTTCTCTGACAAACCCTTTCAGCACCCCTGAGGGGTTGCCCGACTGTCCACCTTCGGAGGCAGTCGGGGGAAGATTGTCACTGTACCCAGAAGCCTGGCGAATCCTCACATAAGACAAATGGGTATGGTTCATCATATCCAAGGGTTACAAAATCCCCTTTGTCCACACCCCTACACAAACAAACAGGTCCCTTCCAGATGTTCCACCCGGTCTAAGGGAACAAGCAGTACTAGAAATTTCAAAACTGCTAAAAAAAAGGGCCATCCAGCCAGTCCCAGCAGACCAGCACTGATCCGGGATTTACTCCAAGTTCTTTTTGGTACCAAAAAAGACAGGGGACTGGAGACCCATTTTGGATCTCAGCAGGTTAAACAAATCTGTTCAAAGAATGAAGTTCCGGATGGTCACGCTTCAGTCCATTCTACCCTTTTTGGGTCAGAACAATTGGATATGCTCCATAGACCTTCAGGATGTGTACTACCATATCAAAATGGACATGCGCTCTAGAAGGTTTCTCCCCTTCTGGCTGGGAGCCAGTCACTATCAATTCAGAGCCCTGCCCTTTGGTCTCACCACAGTCCCCATGGTGTTCACCAAATGCATGGCAGTGGTTACGGCTCACCTGAGACGGCGAGGATTCCAGGTGTTTCCTTATCTAGATGACTGGCTCCTAACTGCTTCCACCAGGCATCAGCTTCTGCGAGCCAGGGATTATACCATCCAAACTTGTTCAGAGCTAGGTATCTCTATAAACTTCGAAAAGTCTGCATTGTCACCTTGTCAATCTATAACCTTTATAGGCGCAAGATTAAATACAAAAGAGCTGTCGGCAAAACTTCCTTTAGAAATAGTATCAGACATTCACCGACATGTCCAGTCCTTACTACAGTGCAAGAGAATTCAGGCCAGATTTGTACTGAAAACCTTGGGTCTTATGGCAGAAGCAATCACATTACTTCCCCTGGCTTGTTTTCACATGCGGATCCTTCAATGGATGCTTTTTACCCAATGGTCGTTTCAGCAGCTTCTGATGTCTCACAACATAGTAATCACCCAATCGTGCAAAGACCACCTTTCTTGGTAGATGGTCTCCTCTCAAGTACTTCAAGGCAGACCATTTATTCTTCCTCCTCCTGTTGCCATGGTGACAATGGATGCCTCCCTGATCGGGTGAGGGGGGGCATTTTCAGGGCAGGACTGTCCAGGGCACTTGGCAACCTCTAGAGTACCACCTGCACATAAACGTCTTGGAGATGAGAGCGGTACTTTTAGCGTTGCAAGCTCTTCAGGACTCTCTACCCACCGGGACTATTGCAATTAGGTTCATAGGTTCATAGGTTAGTACTAGGCTAACTGCCCTTGCAAGCCATTTTAAGCCTAGCCAATTATCTCTTGTGAGACTCAAACCCTGCACCTTGTGTTTGTAAGGCAAACACCTTAACCATTAGGCCATCCTCCCAATTCAGACGGACAATATGTCTGTAGTGTGGTACATCAACAAGCAGGGCCGAACCAGGTCCTATCCCTTATGTCGAGAAGCACTCAGACTCTGGCAGTGGGCGATCTCCTCTCAATGGTTTCTGATAGCTATGCACATCCCCGGGAAGTCCAACGTCATAGCGGACAGGCTAAGCAGAGCTATTCTCATGCCTCACGAGTAGTCTCTCAATCAGTCAGTAGCGGACAAAATTTTCCGCAGATGGGGTCAACCTTGCTGCGACCTTTTCGCAACTCCTCTCAACAGCAAGTTTGACGACTTCTTCACTCTCTTCCCCCTCCCCGGCCACTCCCCCAGAGATGCTCAAGTTCACGATTGGCCCCGGGGCCTTCTGTATGCATTCCCACCTTTCCCCTTAATTCCAAAACTAATTCAGAAAGCGACCGCATTGGGATCCAGGATGATCCTCATTGCCCCTTACTGGTCTCGACAAATTTGGTTCCCATTCCTGCATCGTCACCTGCTGGAGCAGCCTTGGAATCTGGACCCAGTACCAGACCTCTTGGTCCATCAGTCGGGCGGGCTGCACCAATCCCTTCAGTCTCTCAACCTCACAGCTTGGTTGCTCCACTTCCAACCTTAGCCAGGCTTCCACATATTTCTCAGCCAGTGTGTGAAATCATCCTTTCTTCGCACAAATCTACTACCAGGAAGACTTATGCTAGTAAGTGGAAACTTTTCTCTTTCAGGGCGGAGGCTAGAAATATAGATCCCTTTACAGCCCCTGTCCATCATGTTCTAGATTTTTTGGCAGAACTTTTTCGAGCAGGTTCCTCATCTGCCACCATTAGGGTCCAGTTGGCTGCTATCGCTAATTTCCACGCTTGCCTGTCAGAAACCAGCATCATGTCCCACAAATTTTGTAAAGCCTTTCTTAAAGGAACTCTTTTACTTAGGGCCCCGGTTAAAGATCCCCCGCCTCCATGGGATTTAAACCTGATATTAATTTCCTTGATTCTACCTCCTTTTGGACCTGCAGCCTCCTGTTCCTTAAAATTACTCTCCTGGAAGACTCTCTTCTTAGTAGCCATCACCGCAGCTAGAAGAGTGTCGGAGCTTCAAGCCCTCTGTATTCATCCTTATATCTTGTTTTCCACAAGGATAGAGTTTCACTCAGGACTAATCCTTCCTTTCTACCCAAAATAGCTTCTGAGACAAACCTGAATCAGGCTATTGATCTTCCTGTCTTTTTTCCTAACTATTCGAACAGAGCTGAACAAAAGTTGCACCAATTGGACGTTCACAGGCAATTATGTTTTTATTTGGATAGGACTAAACAAACAAGAAAATCGGACCAACTCTTCCTATCCTATGCTGAGGGCATGCAGGGCCTGCCAGTTTCTAAAGTAACCTTATCCAGGTGGTTGGCCTCTATTATTACTTTGATTTATCAACACAGACATAAGGAACTCCCCACAAAACCAAAAGCTCATTCCACCAGAGCATTAGCTACGTCGGTAGCTTTTCAAGCAAGACTATCAATGGAATCTATTTGTGCTGCAGCCACATGGGCCACTCCTCATACCTTCATTTCACATTATAAGTTGGATATGGCCTCCAGGAGTCGAGCTGATTTTGGTTCCACTGTGCTCAAGAGTCTGTTCCAATGAGCCACCCAGGACTAAGGTGCTAGGGACGCTGTCCCATCCGGCAAGAATGAAGGTGAGATAGACAACTTAACATTAAGAAGTTATGTACCTACCATAACGTTCCATGTTAGTTGTCTTCTTCTCGCCTTCTTTCTTGCATCCCACCCTCCATCCCCCTAGCCTGGACAGACTGAGAAGAATCCCTTTTGAGGCCTTCTTCCTCTAGTTGACCTTTTTCTAGGTTACATCCTCCTCTGCCTTTAGCACTGTAGGTAACCCTTGTAGTTTGGACAGGTGTCTCCAAAAAAATTGTTTTTTCGATGGTGTTAGCTCTGCCAAACGAGATCTGGGTATCTGACGCCTAGCATTGTGGGATATGGGGAGGCCTCAAGCCGGTAAATAGCTCTCAAGCTTTAGTAGAAGGCCGAGTCGGAGCCGAGGATCGGCTCCAAACACATCCAGCAAGAAAGAAGGCAAGAAGAAGACAACTAACATGGAATGTTATGGTAGGTACATAACTTCTTATTCTTTCACTTTCATCCCAATTTAAGACCAGAGCGGTACCTAGAAGATGACTGCTTTTTTTTTTGGGGGGGGGGGGGATGCAAGCACTATTCCCAGTTAATTATATATCCTTACAAACATATACCTTCTCAATTTATTGAGAAACATAAGTCCAACTGGGTAATACTCATTTTCAGCAGAGGCCGAGGGAAAAAAGCTCCATTTGCTTACATTGGAATATACAAAGTTCTAATTAAACACAGAGCAGTTACATTTCTGTTTACATTCATACACATACAGTAGTTAAATTTATACATTCTAAGATTTAACAGAGGTAGACGTTACTGAATACAAAGCTTATGTGTAATTTAGTGGATTGTACAGGTGGCAGTTATGTATAAAAACTTGTTATTTCAGTGAGAGGTTGAGGGTATTATATTTTTGCAGAGTATTGTATGGTGAACACAAAGTCTTAACCTGGTGATGAGCATGTGCAGGACCAGGATTGGTTAATATATTGTTTAAGAAGTGGTTTAAAACTGTTGAGCTTGTAAGAGAGTTTTATTTTTGTGGGGATACTATTAACAGAGTGTTTAGCAACATATTGGGAGTAGAGTGAGTCTCTTGCAACATTATTTGACTTATTTGTGAGTAGTTACAATTTGTTACTAGAGCAGAGGTCTCTTGCTGGACAGTAGGGCAGATTTAAGTATTCTTTTCTGTTTTTTACTTGGAATACCTTCTCTTGCTTATTTTAAACAAGCTTATACTGTTTTTTTAACTGTTTGCTGCATTTTATAGTATCTGCACTTAAAATTTTACCTGGTCGAAAATTAATCGAAAATCTGGTATTTGTTTGTTTAATTTAACTATTGAGGCTGCCCACTAAAGTGTGCTAGCCTGTGTAACTGACTTATTGCTGCCTTCTGTATTTCTGGGTGTTTTCTATCTAAAAACAAAAAAATAAATAAAAATAATCCTTGTTTTCCCACCTCTCCTCGACTAGTTTAGACCAGTTTACAGGCTTTGCTGTACTCTGGGCTGTGGTGTAGTTCCTGTGTTGTCCATTACCTTACTTGATTAAGGAGGAAGTTTCTTTGCTCACCAGTGGGAGTGGGGAGCCTTGAGCAGCCTATCTGTCCCTGAAGGAGTGACCTCAACACAAGAGCTGTAGTAATTGGTTGTTTTGGACCATTTCTAGCTCTTTTGAAGTTCCCTGTTTAAAATCCACCTCAGAGCATTTTTTTATGGCTATACTACTCAGAGACAGCTCCACGTGGTCCTGCAGAGTGGTCCTAGCTACAGAGAACTGAGAAAAGCGACTACTTTCCAGATGTAAGTATTTTTTTCTGTTTTTTACTTGGAATACCTTCTCTTGCTTATTTTAAACAAGCGTATACTGTTTTTTTTAACTGTTTGCTGCATTTTATAGTATCTGCACTTAAAATTTTACCTGGTCGAAAATTAATCGAAAATCTGTTGTTTGTTTGTTTAATTTAACTATTGAGGCTGCCCACTAAAGTGTGCTAGCCTGTGTAACTGATTTATTGCTGCCTTCTGTATTTCTGGGTGTGTTCTATCTAAAAACAAAAAAAAAAAGACAAAAAAAATAATCCTTGTTTTCCCGCCTCTCCTCGACTAGTTTAGACCAGTTTACAGGCTTTGCTGTATTCTGGGCTATGATGTAGTTCCTGTGTTGTCCATTACCTTACTTGGATAAGAAGGAAGTGTCTTTGCTCACCAGTGGGAGTGGGGAGCCTTGAGCAGCCTATCTGTCCCTGAAGGAGTGACCTCAGCACAAGAGCTGTAGTAATTGGTTGTTTTGGACCATTTCTAGCTCTTTTGAAGTTCCCTGTTTAAAATCTGCCTCAGAGCATTTTTTTCTGGCTATACTACTCAGAGACAGCTCCACGTGGTCCTGCAGAGCGGTCCTAGCTACAGAGAACTGAGAAAAGCGACTACTTTCCAGATTTAAGTATTTTTTTCTGTTTTGTACTTGGAATACCTTCTCTTGCTTATTTTAAACAAGCTTATACTGTTTTTTTAACTGTTTGCTGCATTTTATAGTATCTTCACTTAAAATTTTACCTGGTCAAAAATTAATTGAAAATCTGTTGTTTGTTTGTTTAATTTAACTATTGAGGCTGCCCACTAAAGTGTGCTAGCCTGTGTAACTGATTTATTGCTGCCTTCTGTATTTCTGGGTGTTTTCTATCTAAAAACAAACAAATAATCCTTGTTTTCCCGCCTCTCCTCGACTAGTTTAGACCAGTTTACAGGCTTTGCTGTATTCTGGGCTGTGGTGTAGTTCCTGTGTTGTCCATTACCTTACTTGGATAACAAGGAAGTTTCTTTGCTCACCAGTGGGAGTGGGGAGCCTTGAGCAGCCTATCTGTCCCTGAAGGAGTGACCTCAGCACAAGAGCTGTAGTAATTGGTTGTTTTGGACCATTTCTAGCTCTTTTGAAGTTCCCTGTTTAAAATCCGCATTTGCGCAGCTTTGCGCGATTGTGTGCATAGCGCAGTGCCAGTTAAGCAGGGTTAAACTTTTTCTGGCTCCGCCAAGTCTGCTCTTCATATTTTCCCTTAGAAAGCTCTACTCTTAGAATAACCAGTCTACTTGTTATATTATAAGCATAGCACTTGTTCTCAAAGCTTCTCTTCTAAGCAAGCACTCTCAAACTCAAGTAGCACTACATCCACCTACCACCTCAACCACTTCCCTTAAAGGCACAGCACTCTCTTATAATATTCTAGCATGTCGAGTGGTAGATTGCTAGCATCTTCTCCTGCTCAGCTGGTTAATCTGGGAATCTTGAGACAATGCTATAATTGTCTCATGTACACAGACAACCCTCTCCTCCTCCCAACAAACACAAATACATGTGAGAGATGCAACTATATAGCCAAACTGGAGGCTGAGCTCTCTCAACTCAGGACTGGCAAGACCAGACAGGAGGAGAAGGTAACCACACACACAACAAACCCAGTCACATATAGACCTACCCCAACTGCAAATCAAGCACATAATAACACAAAAACATACTCGGAGGCTCTATTAAAAAACTTACCAAAACAACAGAGGCTCCCAAAGCAGACACCCAAAAATCCACCACCTCAAAACATAACACATGCAACACATACTTCAATAAATCGGTGTGTCAATAAATCACAGCCCTTAAGGCCAAACACTATGTCTGATGCACTAGTGATAGGTGACACTATAATCAGACACACTGACGTCCCACTTACCAGGCTGAGCAAGGAGAGGGTAACGGTAAGCTGCCTATCGGGGCTAGGATCCGCCATATAACACACGCACTCAGGTCACTCAAAAACACGTACAAATATGACTCCGTCATTGTCCATGCCGGCGTGAATGACCTGAGACATACCTCGTTGGACTACATGAAAAGAGACATAGAGGAGCTCTCTCATTATGTAGCCCAGGCTGGTATGACCCTGACCCTGAGCAGCATCCTGCCCTCACCAAGAATGATGCCACAATACAAAGACAAGATGATCAGCTTTAATAATTGGCTCAATTACTGGTGTCATTCTAGGGGGATCCAGTGTCTGTCTGCTTGGGATGACATGCTGGACAAGCCACGCTGCTTCGCAAGGGACGGCTTGCACCTGTCACCACTGGGCTTCCGGATATTGGCTAAGACTCTTGCCACCCCCATAGTGCCTTTTTTAGGCAAGGCTGAAAAGACGAACCCACCTCCTTAGAAAACAAAAATGGAAAAAAATTAAGGGTAATGCTGCTCAACGCCAGAAGTCTAAATCTCAAGATGCAGGCTCTCGAAGCACTCCTCAGTATGGAGAACATCGATGTCTGCGCTGTAACTGAGACCTGGTTCAAGGCTCCTGAGAGCACCCCAGCGCAACCAGGCTTTACCTCGTATCATGCTTTTCAGCCCCAAAACCCGGGCCGAACCACAAAGGGAGGGGGAGTGTCCATATTCATCAAGGATACCCACACCTCCAGGTTAGTGGCAACTCATGAAGCATCGGAGACCATCCAGGTGCAGCTAACCATTGGCAAAACTGCTATACAACTGGTTGCATGTTACAGACCACCCTCCCAATCTCAAGAACCCCACTCAGCCTTCCTGAAGACATTGGAAGATATGAATGTCTCACCAAATACCATCCTATTGGGAGACTTCAACTACCCTAACATAGACTGGGTGCACTATTCTAGCCCTAACACCCTAGCCCAAAGGTTCCTGAAATTCATAAACTCAAATGCAATGGAACAGCTAGTCACCTCTCCCACAAGGGGGGATAATATACTAAACCTGATCATCACAAACATGGGGACAAAATGCTCCACACCGGAAGTATTGCCCTCACTGGTGAGATCTGACCACAAACTAATCACCCTGGATATACATTTACCACCTCCACCCCCAGCACAAAAGACTACAGTGAGAAACTTCTCAAAAGCCAACTTTACACTTCTCAAGACTGAAATGGTATCATTTAAGCCCACAGGGCCAATGGAAACCACATCCCACAATGCTGAATCTTACACAAATGCTTTCTACGGACATCTCCAAGAATGCATGGATCTTGCAATCCCAAATAAAACCAAGACCCTCTCCACCAAAGGAAAGCATCCTGTCTGGTGGACCCCAACCATAAACAAATTGTATAACAAAAGAAGGAAGCTACTGCAAGACAGAGCAAAATCACATAAAGGGAAGGCATCTCTGATCAGCACTAGTAGAAGGCTACGTTCTCTCATAAAAATATCCAAGGCCAACTTTGAGAGAAAACTTGCCAAGGACACTAAAGATAACCACAAGGCATTCTTCAGTTATGTTAGAAACCTGGGCGGAAACCCTCAGATATGCTCAGAGTTAGCACACAACAACAAAAAATTTACCGAGCCCACAGATATAGCCAACATTCTGGCAGACAGGTTCAGTGCAAATTTCTCCCCTCCCTCACCCCCAAAAGAAGAAATACTCATCCCAGCTGAATGTAACCTCCCTGTCATCTCTGATGTCCAGGTGAGAACCGCCCTCAGCAAAACAAAAAACACAGCATCTATGGGACCTGATGGTATCCCCGGCTGCGTGATACGTGAACTCCAAGAGGAGCTAAACCCACATATAAAAATGCTATTTAACTTTAGCCTTACCACAGGATATGTACCTGAACACTGGCGTACAGCAACAGTGGTCCCACTCCACAAGGGAGGCTCCACTACAGACCCTGGGAACTACCGTCCCATAAGCTTGACCAGCCTGGTTTGCAAAGCTATGGAAAGAATTATTATGGAACTCATAAACAACGACAGTGGGGACCTACAGACACTTGATCCCACCCAGTTCGGCTTTGTAAAGGGCAGATCCTGCCTTTTGAAACTGGTTGACTTTTTCAAAACAGTCACTAGAGCCATTGATGAGGGCAAGGCAGTCCATACAGCCTACCTGGACTTGGCTAAAGCCTTCGACACAATACTCCACTCGGGGATCATAGATAAGCTAAACAGCTTAAATGTAAATCTATATGTCACAAGATGGGTTGCAAACTGGCTAAAGAACAGAACCCATAAAGTCAAGATTGCGGGAGCCATGTCAGACCCAAAGCCAGTCACAAGTGGTGTCCCACAGGGCTCTGTCCTGGGACCACTCTTGCTCGGCATTTACTTCTCAGATGTGAAAGCAAACATGGGAGGGTTGTGGCTGACAAAGTTCGCAGATGACTGCAAACTAGGTGCCATAGTCGATACACCAGCTGACACACACATCCTACAGAAAGGCCTCACCAAAACGGACAACTGGTGCCGGAATCATGGCCTTAAACTGAATGCCAAGAAATGTATAGTCATCCCCTTTGGGAAAAACAAAGTACCTACAAATTATCACATAGACAGTAACCCACTGAGTACCAAAAAAAGTAATCAATGACCTGGGGACCCAAGTTGATAGTGACCTCTCATTTGACACCCACGTTGCCAAAGTGGTTAGAAAGACTTTCTACCTTGCCCACCTTATCATGAAGGGGTTCACATCCAGATCAAAGGAGGTCATCATGCCTCTGTACTCCTCCCTTATCAGGTACAATGCCCCATTTGGTATGTATTTCACCCGGCACTTACAACAGCTGGAGAGACCCCAAAAGTACCTCACCAAAAGGATCAAGGGTCTCCAACATATGTCATATGCTGTCAGGCTAAAGAAACTCCAGCTCTATTCAGTAGCATACCGCCTGCTCAGAGGGGATCTGTGCCTGACATACAAGGCCATGTCCAACCAGGAATTGATGGACATGCTCCACCTCAAAAAATCAAAATCCATAAGAACCACGAGAGCCAAAGATTTAAACCTCAGTACAAACATGAATAGAACATGCTGGAGGGACAGATTCATAACTCAGAGGCTTCCCATACTCTGGAACAAAATCCCAGTCCATGTTAGGCAGAGCCCCTCACTGACTCTCTTCAAGAGAAATCTTGACGAGTGGATGTGAGATTGTAGGTTTACCCCGGGGGTCACCCCTGTGTCGCTACTTGACAGAGGCACAGTAAACTAATTTTAATAAGTAAGGGGGTCTTCAATGTGTCACTACTAGACAAAGGCACAGTATTCTAAATTTATTCTATACACCTTAGTACCACTACATGGGGTGGCGAAAGCCACATCTCTAGGGCTAGGCTTGTAAATGCCCCAGGGCAGATAGCCTAGTACTAAACTATGAAACTAATAAATTTTGTAGTGTGTGGCATTTTTCTGGATGATGAATGAGTTAGTGTGCTGTAGTTAGTTGTGAATATATTAGGTAGCTGTGTAGTTCAAGACAGTTTAATTGCTTTAATCTATGACCGTGATGGGCTCCATGAGAGAGATTGGTGGCAAAGCTAGCTATTTTATTGCAGCAGGAGGCATGTTTCTTTCTTTGAGTATTGTTTAAGTTTGTTAGAACAGGAGCAACATACAAGAGAGTTGGCAATAAGATGGTGGTGGCTAGAGTTTTTCTTACATTATCTGTAAGAAATCTACTGATCCTATAAAGGGAGCTTAGTTTCTGATGTGTAGATTTTAATGGTGTTCAGTATATGCTGGTCATATTTAAGACAGTCATCTAGTGTAATACCTACACATTTACTGTGAATTACAGTTTCAGTGACAATATTATTTACTGACTTTGTGGTAAAAGATTGCTGCTGTTTTTGGCAACTTTTTGAGGTAAAAAGCATTAACTTGGTTTTCTTGGGGTTGAGTAGGAGATTTGATTATTTGAGCCAGGTTTGTACAGAGAAGAAATATTTTTGGGTAATGTCTTTGAGCTTATTTATTGTTGTGGCTGCACATATTAATGTTGAGTTGTCTGTATACTGAAATAAACTAGGAAAGGATAATAAATACATACACAGTAAAGTACAATTTCCCTTAAGAGCACATAGAGATCACAGTCAGACTGGGGCTGGTTTCTCTCTTTCTTTTAAGGTACCCAATAAGACTCCCCACTGGCACAGCTATAGGGTCCAGATCTCAGCCTAGTGGGCAAGCTAAAACCTCTAGCACCCTCTCTGTCCATCCAGTGCTTCATGTCCCTGCCCAAGTAGCTGACACACACACACACACACACACACACACACACACACACACACACACACACACACACACACACACACACACGCACGCACACACACACACACACACACACACACACACACACACACACACACACACACACACACACATACACACACACACACACACTTTGAGATGAGTTATATACAACCACACAGACACTTCTGGGGAAGGCTGGCACAGGTTCTCCAGCTGTGCCCCTTTTACCAGACTATATGGTAGTACCACTTGCCACCACCCACTAATATTTATCAGCTACTAAAAGGCCTTTATGAAAGGGTGTCCAATTATACTGTGCAATGTTATTATCCAAATGTAGGTGTAACTGAACAGTCAAGGCTTATTTGGAGTGTCTTGGACAGTATCACTATATACATGCAATGTACTCAAGAGCTTAAATTATCTCTAAACAAAACAGCCACAGTTGAAAGGTTTAAAATATTTAATAATAAATAATAAAAACACAAGACAATACTTCTTACTACACAGTGCTAGTCAAGAGTTCAGACACAGGATAATGCTTAAAATAATACAGTAGAAACATTCTGACATCAATACAGAAAAACACTTAGTCTAATCTTATTTGCTAGCTATTTCTAAGAGAAAACACAATTCTAAAATAAACTTGCATATAGAGCAAGACAGTGCTGGTGATGTTGGATGTTCTCAAGAAAAATGCTCAAATGCTCTCATTCTTTCTGTCCTTAAATTGATAACAGTACCACTGATTTATTTTAGATTACTGAACTGGCTCCCCACCTAAGCACCATGTTCAATCATAGTCTCACTTCAGGCTTTGTGCCCACTGAATTGTGCACAGTAACAGTTATCTCACTCCAAAAAGGGGGAGCCACCACTGATCCTGGGAACTATTGCCCTATTAGCCTGACGAGCCTGGTCTGCAAGGGCATGGAACGTGTCATCATGGAACTCATAAACAAATACATTGGTAACCTCCAAACTATGGACTCCACCCAGTTCAGGTTTGTGAAAGGCAGATCATGCCTTCTGAACCTGATCAACTTCTTTGAGGCAGTCACCAAAGCCGTAGATGAGGCTAAGGTGGTTCACACAGCCTATCTTGACCTCGCCAAGGCTTTCGACACCATCCCCCATTCTGGAATTATAGCTAAACTCACTAAACTAAGTATAAATCCCTACATCACAAGATGGGTTGCCAACTGGCTCACTGACAGAACCCACACTGTAAAAGTTGCAGACTCCAAATCTGACTTCAAACCAGTGACAAGTGGAGTATCACAGGGTTCAGTCCTGGAACCACTCCTGTTTAGTATCTACTTCTCTGAAGTACAGGCTAACACAGAAGGCCTCTGGCTAACGAAGTTCACATATGACTGCAAACTAGGAGCCATAGCTGAGTCCCCAAGTGATATGGACATCCTACAGAAGGGCCTCACTAAGACAGATGCCTGGTGTCAGAGGCATGGCCTCAAGCTCAATGCCAAAAAGTGCATTGTCATCCCCTTTGGTAAAAACTCTGTACCCATGAACTACCACATAAATGGCAGTCTACTTAATGCCGAATGTGTGATAAGAGACCTTGGGACCCAGGTGGACAGTAGAATCTCCTTTGATAATCACATTGCCACAGTAGTCAGGAAATCCTTCTATGTGGCACACCTCATCACAAAACAGTTCTCATTCATGAAAAAAGAGGTCATTGTTCCCCTCTACTCAGCACTCATTAAGCCCATTATAGAGTACAATGCCCTTTTTGGAATGTACCTCACAAGACATCTGCAGCAGCTGGAAAGGCTACAGAAGTACCTCACAAAGAGGATTACTGGGCTCAAACAGATGCCTACACTGACTGTCTCAAAAAACTCCAGCATTACTCTGTAGCATATCACCTAGTCTGAGGAGATCTCTGCCTAACATATAAATCTATGTTAAACCCAGAGCTGTTGGACATGCTACACCTAAAGAAATCCCAATCCCTCTGACCTACACGCTCTAAGGACCTAACCCTTGTCACCACAATAAACAGGACATGCTGGAGAGATAGATTCTTGTCCGAGACTTCCTATTCTCTGGAACAAGCTACCCATCTATGTCAAATAAAGTTACTCATTAGCACTCTTCAAGAAAAATTTTGATAAGTGGATGAGAAATATGAAATACAACCCGGGGATCACTTCTGTGGCTCTGCCAGAGAGGGGCACAGGAAATTAACTTTCTTGGGTTGCGTAAGCCAGGAAACCTTGTTGGCTAGGCTTACTTAAGCCCTTGGGCTGAGAGCCTAGTACCTACCTATGAACCTATGAACCTATTACATCATTTCATAGGTTCATAGGTTGGTACTAGGCTATCGGCCCTAGGGCCTATACAAGCCTAGCCATAACAATTCCCTGGATATTTCTTCCCGCAATATTTACTTCCTTGGACCCCTGTCTAGCAGGGCGACTGACATGATCCCCGGGGTGAATTTCCTATCTCCCATCCAATCGTCAAGGTTCCTTTTGAAGAGCGCCAAGGAGACGCTCTGCTTGACATGTAATGGCAGTCTATTCCAGAGTATGTGGAGTCTCTGGGGTAGGAACCTATCCCTCCAGCATGTTTTGTTCATTGTGATTAAAAAGGTTTAGATCCCTGGAGCATGTGGCTCTGAGGGATTTGGATTTCTTTAAGTGGAGCATGTCCAACAGCTCAGGGTTTGACATGGCCTTGTATGTTAAGCAGAGATCGCCTCTGAGTAGACGATATGCCACAGAGTGTAGCTGGAGTTTTTAGACGGTCAGTATAGGGCATCTGCTTTAGCCCTGTGATTCTTTTAGTGAGGTATTTCTGCAGCCTTTCCAGCTGTTGCAGATGTCTTGTGAGGTACATACCAAACAGGGCGTTGTACTCTATAGTGGGTCTAATGAGGGATGAGTACAGTGGGACAATGACCTTCTTTTTTCTGGATGAAAAATCCTTAGTGATGAGGTGTGCCATATAGATGGATTTCCTGACTGTTATGGCGACGTGGTTATCAATGGTGAGACCACTGTCCACCTGTGTCCCTAAGTCTCTCATCACACTTTCGGTGTTTAGTGTACTGCCACCTATGTGGTAATTCATGAGTACATGTTTTTTCCCAAAGGGGATGACTATACATTTCTTGGCATTAAGCTTGAGCCCATGGCCCTGGCACCAAGCATCTGTTTCTGTAAGGCCCTTTTGTAAAATATCCACATCATTTGGGGATTCAATAATGGCTCCCAGTTTGCAGTCATCTGTGAACTTTGTTAGCCAGAGTCCCTTAGTGTTTCTTTCTGGTTCTCAGGCTAACAGAACTCAGAGGTTAATAGCCCTTTTGATCTTGCAGCTCATCAGGAAGCCAGAGCAATAAAAGAAATTATACATGTAAATTATAGCCATTAACTCTGGCCTCAAAACAATAGGCACAATGCTTCCTTCTAGACATCTCGGCTCCGAGGTTTAGATCAAATAATTTCACAATGCTTGACTTATTAGCTTTGCTACAGCAGAGTGCACTGTTGTTACATTTTTGCAGTTCCACTTCTAACAGCATTTTCTCCCATTTCGCAGCCTTCATCTATCTTCACAGGAGGTATGGAGGTCATTAATAAATATATTAAGTAGGAGAGAACCCAGAATACAGCCCTGAGGTATACCTTTAGAAACTGGTTGAAATGATTTGTAGGTTTGTTGCCATTTAATGGCTTGTTGCCTTCCAGATATGTAACTAAGAAACCATGACAAGGATTATTGTGAAAGTCCAAGTGAGGAGAGTCGAATGAGCAGTTGCTGGCACGAGACAGTATCAAATGCCTTTGACAAGTTGAAGAACATGGTGGACAGAAGCAGACCATTGTTTCTATGCTGGTGTATTATTGGAGAAATGTGGTAGAGCAGTAGTGGTGCTGTTTTGGGACCTAATGCCATGGTGTGTTTCTGAGAGCAGGTTGTTTGAAGTAAGGTAATGGTTAGGGAATTTTTATAGATAATTGCTACACCACCTGTACAATTGTTTTGTCTGTCATGCTGAGTATATTGTATCCTGGAGGGTGATCTCTTTATCTTTTATTTCTTTTTTTAACAAGGTTTCGGTAGCTATGACTTCATCAGGAATGTGTGTGGCAAGATAGGCATTTATGTCATGGATTTTATTGCAAATACTTTCTAGGTTCATATTTAGTAAGGTGAGTTTGGGTTTTGATTTTTGATGAGACGTATTAGGTTTATTTGGAGGTTGGAAGTGATGGTTTTATGAAAAGTGGGACCTGGGTTGGGGTGAATATCTCTGCTAATTTTTTGAATTCATACTTTACAGAGGGCAGAGTGTTACCAATTATATTTTGGTCTTGTTTGATATTTGATCATAAATTTGGATACTTAGTTTTGAGATATTTATAGGTAAATAAATCAGATGTGGTTTGTTAGTAGAGACAGAGTGTTACGGAGAAAGACAGGCTAGGAAGATGCTGATATTCTTTGTGAGGATTGGTTGAATGAAGTCCTAAGTATTTGAAGGGGTGGATTTGATAATTGGTGATGAAAGCTAGTAGAGTAAGGAGGAACAGTGAAATAATCTGAGTTAGGGGCATCTTATTTAACTTAGGCCTTGGAAGCAACTTATTTCTTCCCTGAAAGAAAAATAACATTGAGTTTTGTTTTCCTTACTCATGATTTTTTGGTCAGGACATAATTGGATCATAAGGTTCAAAAAATCTCTAAAATGTACCTCACAGTAAATAGATTTTGGGCCCTAATAGCCTTCAGACCTCTGCTTAATTTGATTGTTTTCTCCAGAGTTATTACACTGCATTGTTGATCTGTTAGGTTATAGAAAGAGAGAAATGCCAAAGACTAAGACAAGTGTGTGAAAATTAAATTTCTTTCCTTACTCATGATTTTTGTTCAGGCCATCATTGGATGAAAAAGTTGGCAAACGTTCAAAATGCATCAAAGAAACATCATAGTCCATTTGAAAAGGACACCAACAAATAACTAGCAAATAAAATAAAATGTCCAGTAGGCACTGATTACACCATAAGCTACTCACATCGAACAAACCAGGCAGCTGGATACCAAAAACTCTTTATTCATATAATTCCCAGTTAAGTGCTTTCTTCCCCTCATGACACTTCGGGGACATCATCAGAACCAAAAGAACATTCCCCTATCTTTTGGTCAACTCTTTTTATACATCCAAAAAACAATAATTCAATTACCCAATTAATTAATTAATACATCAAGTGCTTCATTACTAAGGAGCACAACATATTTAAAACCATAGAAAATACATTTACATTGTACACAAACCATAATAAAAACATGAGTAGAGATACATAGTATAAATAAATCATAAAGTTAAAGACTTTTTCCTTAAAACAGGTACCAGAGAAATAAAATCATTGAAGCCTGGTACTTCCAAGGCATTTAACTTAATAATCCAATCAAATTCTCTAAGATCAACCTGAAGTTCCCACCAACCACCTCTAAAATTGTGTGGCACAACTTTCAGAATCCCAAATTTAAATACTGTGTCCCCCTGGCATTCTAATGTGTGCCTATAAAGGGCATTATTGGTGTGCTTCTTAGCAATAGTGTGTAAATGCTCATAAATTCTGGTCTTGAAATTCCTGACCGTTTTGCCAACATAAAAGTGAGCACATGTTTGGCAAATGGAAATATAAATAACTCTCTTGGTGTTACAATTACCTTTGTGTAAAAAAATACCTCTATTATTACCTTTGGTGTACACAACATCTCTGTCCAAAATAAAGGGACATTGGTTACAACGACCACACCTGGTGGTTCCTTTAATATTTAAAGTTCTAGGTAATGAAACTTGCTCTATTAAATTTAAAAAAATTCTTCCTGCTCTGTAAACAAAATTTGGTGACTGACCTAAAAGGTGAAAGATATCAAGGTTGCCGTTAAAAATATTTCAATTCCTTAAGATAATGTCCCTAAGTGTTTTCCCCCATACCAAAGGGAATAACCATACTTGTATTATAACTCGCCTTTCCTTTGAAATTATTCACTGTTTTTTTAATTATTTCACCACTGCCTAACAATGATTTGTATTTTGTTCCCCATCCTTCCATCATTTCTTCAGCTATGTTGTCAAGAAGGGCTTGGGGGTAGGCACTGACCCTAAACATGTCCTTGATGTTTGTTACTTCTTCCAAAAAAAATCTCACTTGTAGAACACATTCTTCTGGCTCTTACCAACTGACCCTTAAAAATATTTCTCTTAGTATGAGCCGGGTGACTACTTTGAAAATCAAGGTAGCTGTTAGAAAATGTTTCCTTCCTGAAGATTTTCGAAAGAAATCTTTGGTTTGTGGTGTCCCTAAGAATGGTCACATCTAAGTAATCAATCTTATCCTTACAATGTTTAGCTGTAAAATTAAAATATGGACAAACCTGGTTTATGTAATCCATGAATCCTTTTAAATCTACATTGGGGGCCCTTCCGTAGAATGAAAACATCATTCAAAAAAATGATGGTATGTAAAGCAAAGTGGTTTATGCATACTTGTGAAAACATGTTTCCTTTCCCAAGCATAAAGAACCAAATTGGCATATATGGGGGCACATGTTGCCCCCATAGCTGCCTCTTGTATTTCCCTATAAAATTCACCTTCAAACGTAAAAAAATTACTAGTTAAAAAATACTCCATTACAGCCATAAGAAAATTGACCATTGTGTCCGAGAAAGGAGAAAGTTCCTTGATGGCTTCATGGAAAAGATCCAGCCCCTCTTTATGGGGAATTGAGGTGAATAAATCAATAATGTCAATGGTAGAAAAAGTCACATTGTCATTGCACCATTGTTCTTTAATGTTGGACAAAAAATCCCATGAATCTTTCAATAAATAGTCAACTGTGTCTACAGTGTCCTTTAAAATTCTGTCCACAAAAGTACATAAGGTGTGTAGAACTATCCCATGCCGATATAATAATCCTAAATGGGGGTTACTCAATAATTTATGCACTTTGGGTATATCAAAGGCTGTTGGAACTCAGCTGTCAGAAAGTTGTGTAGGTCCTCTGATATAACCCTTTGCAACAAAGAGTCCTCCAAAAATAATAGAATTTTTCTGTGTGCTAAGTTAACTTCATTCCTGGATGTTGTTTGATACTTATCTATTTCAGAAAACATCGTAGTAAGGTGGTTGACATAGTCAGTAGTGTTGAACAACACTACACCCCCCTTATCAGGCTTCATAATTCTAAGCATTTTATTGGTTCTACATTGGTTGAGAAGTGTGAGTTAGTCCTTACTTAAGTTAGAGTTTTTAACAGTGTTTGGTCATTTGAACTCTTTCTGGATCTCCACTTTACATGCTTTTTCAAAGGCTGAAATTAAAGGATGGAGGGGTGGGTTGAAACAACTTTTTTTTTTAAATTAACATTAACTTCTTGACCATGCAGTTCTTGTACCTTAAACAAGACCTTGACAGTTTTGGGTTTGAATTGATGGAGTTTATTGTGAAAACCAACAATAAAAGGATTAAAGTAATGTTGGATGAACTGGATAAAATGAATGGTATGCTTACTAATGATTTATTGTTTGACCTTAACACTATTCAATGTGAAAGGATTTTTGATAGCGTAGACAACAATGTTAAAGGGAATAAAGAACATAAAAGTAAGAAATTGTTAAGAGATGAAAATGATTATTTAAAAATCAAGTTTACCTTTTGCCTAGTTGGTTTATACATTCACAAATAGATGGAGGAGTGGTTTGTGTTATTGAGGATGGGGACCCCTATTACATTCCACCATTTAGTGCGACACAAGTGGATACAGATGGTATTGGGCATAATCAGTCAGCTGAACATTGTGAAACAGATTTTCCTACATTGAGAAGGTCCGACTGAATAGAAAATAGGAATAGGCAAAGACCATTTTTAGGGGAAACCCACACACAAAGAAACAACAACAGAGGGAAGTACGGGGGGGGGGGTTACAGGAACAACAACAGGTACAATTCACTGGTGGAGATAGTAATATTCTGTTAAGTCATGAAGGAAAATGTGCATCCCTGGACGGTTTCAAGATTTATAATTATACAGATTTAAGCCTGAATGCAGTCTTTTTTCTTTATTTAGGAAAAGTTTTAAATTTGTACTGACTTTTAAGTTGGACACAGTAGATGTTGTCATTGAGTTAAAACTTTACACAAGAAAACTAAATTTTAAGGTCTTGTTTAAGGGACAAGAACTGCATGGTCAAGAAGGTAATGTTAAATTAAAAAAGAAAAGTTGTTTCAACCCACCCCTCCATCCTTTAATTTCAGCCTTTGAAAAAGCATGTAAAGTGGAGATCCAGAAAGAGTTCAAATGACCAAGCACTGTTAAAAACTCTAACTTAAGTAAGGATGAACTCACACTTCTCAACCAATGTAGAACCAATAAAATGCTTAGAATTATGAAGCCTGGTAAGGGGGGGGGTGTAGTGTTGTTCAACACTACTGACTATGTCAACCACCTTACTACGATGTTTTCTGAAACAGATAAGTATCAAACAACATCCAGGAATGAAGTTAACTTAGCACACAGAAAAATTCTATTATTTTTGGAGGACTCTTTATTGCAAAGGGTTATATCAGAGGACCTATACAACTTTCTGACAGCTGAGTTCCAACAGCCTTTGATATACCCAAAGTGCATAAATTATTGAGTAACCCCCATTTAGGATTATTATATCGGCATGGGATAGTTCTACACACCTTATGTACTTTTGTGGACAGAATTTTAAAGGACACTGTAGACACAGTTGACTATTTATTGAAAGATTCATGGGATTTTTTGTCCAACATTAAAGAACAATGGTGCAATGACAATGTGACTTTTTCTACCATTGACATTATTGATTTATTCACCTCAATTCCCCATAAAGAGGGGCTGGATCTTTTCCATGAAGCCATCAAGGAACTTTCTCCTTTCTCGGGCACAATGGTCAATTTTCTTATGGCTGTAATGGAGTATTTTTTAACTAGTAATTTTTTTACATTTGAAGGTGAATTTTATAGGCAAATATAAGGGGTAGCTATGGGGGCAACATGTGCCACCATATATGCCAATTTGGTTCTTTATGCATGGGAAAGGAAACATTTTCACAAGTATGCATAAACCACTTTGGTTTACATACCATCATTTTTTGGACGATGTTTTCATTCTGTGGAAGGATCCTAATGTAGATTTAAATGGATTTATGGATTGTATAAACCAGGTTTGTCCATATTTTAATTTTACAGCTAAACATTGTAAGGATAAGATTGATTACTTAGATGTGACCATTCTTAGGGACACCACAAACCAAAGATTTTTTTCGAAAATCTTCAGGAAGGAAATATTTTCTAACAGCTATCTTGTCTTGATTTTCAAAGCAGTCACCCGGCCCATACTAAGAGAAATATTTTTAAGGGTCAGTTGGTAAGGGCCAGAAGAATGTATTCTACATGTGAGATTTTTTTTGGAAGAAATAGCAAACATCAAGAAATGTTTAGAGTCAGGGCCTACCCCCAAGCCCTTCTTGACAACGTATCTGAAGAAATGATGGAAGGATAAGGAACAAAATACAAACGATTGATGTGAAGTTGTTCAGTCTCGCCGTTCATTCATCACTGATGGGCTCGGAGCGGATTCCTGGGCTCTGACATGGCCATTAGCAAGCTCAAGGTTTACCAAAAGCTTGAGACGTAGCCCCTTATCCCATGATGCACTGCCTGGAATAACTCAGATCTAATTTGCTGCGGCACAGGTCTCGTGTGTTTCCAGAGTTCGATTCCTTTATTGGGGAAAAATAGGATTTACGAAAGTTAAATTCTTTCTTTCAATAACTAATTTTTATTCATTGTTATTTACTATTTATCCCTTTTTCCCATCTTATCTTTTGTATTAGGAAAGTGTAGTTTTTTTGTTAGTTAAGTGCCCCTTTGGACTACTTGTCAGGGCGTAGTTGTGAATTAACAACTAACTCGATAGTTAACAGCAGTTGTCTTTATTTTAGTTGTGCAGTAACAATTTCTTTAAACGTTTTTTTAGTTTACTTTAGGATGTCACAGGACAAGGACAAACGGCCTAAATCAGGTTTCAAAAAATGTCCAGATTGTGGACAAAAAATGTCCATCAACAATGGACATACGCAATGTGTATATTGTTTGGGCTCACATCATCTTCAGGAGTCATGTAGCATATGTCATGCTTTTCCTCCAAAGGTTTTGCTCGAGAGAAAAAGAAAATTAATAGATAGAGGCCTGCTCAAACATTCCTTTGATGAGGTTTTGTCTAGCCAGGATGGGGCTGGTCAGTCCCCTATATCTTCAAAATCTTCGTTGGCTTCTAGTTCTAAGTCATCAAAGCATAAGACTGCAAAATTGAGAGAATCTGCTGGAACATCAGATCCAATGCCTTCAGAGTCGACTGTTTCCATTGTTCAGAGCTGGCCTATGTCCCTAGAGCCAGTATCCGAGACTCCTGCTTCTCCCCTTCTTCAGTCTTTGCCTTCTGTGAAATTTTCTAGGTCTTCTGTCAGCCTTTCTGATTCAGACATGGATCGACTGGTGCAGAAGCTGCTGAAGGCTCCAGGACTTCCCAAATTGTTGTCGGCTCCGACTGTTGCGTCGGAACTGAAGACCACTGTTATGGACATTTCTACCCCTCCTCCAAGCCACACTGGTAGTTTGGAGCTGGAGGAGGCAGACCTGATTCTTGTAGAGCCCGTGGAGCCGAGGCCTGCTTCTGTGCTATCAGCTCCATTTGCTTGGACTTCATCGGCGTCGACCGTGGAGTCTAGGAGCCCACGCTCTCCAGTCGGCTCTGGGGGGGGGGGGGGCAGTAACACTGACTTGTCGGTGCCGACTCTCCCTCTCAGGGCCTTGGCTCAGGTAAGCTCGGCTCCTACCTCAGGTTCGGAGCCTGTGGCCTCAGTGCAGATGGAGCTGGCGGTTCCTTTGGGGACTTCGGTTCCATTGTGTCAGAGTCGTGAGGCTATCGGAACCAAGAGGAGAGCTTTGTCCCCAATGACAATCTCAGCTTCAGGTCTAGCTTCTTCTTCCCCTATAGCTCCTGGGTCTGCTTCTGTTCCTGTCATCCCAGCCCAGCGTCGAGACCCTGAGGCTCAGGTAACCTCACAGGGTGTTCCTTGCTCTTCTGAGACCTCTCCAGAAATCCCCACTGAAGAGGTTCCCAGGAAGAGGGTGTGTAAAAGGAGACATTTAGACTCCCCACAGGAGTCTCTGACATCAGACACTGACTTAGATGAGTCAGAAGGGTCCCCACGATCCCCCTCTGAGGATATCTCCTTTGTGGAGATACTTGAAATCCTTAGGCAGAGGGGTGATTGGCAGTCCAAAAGCCCTACTGAGGATGAGTCAGTGCTACTGAAGACTTTCGGGTCTCAACCTTCCACCTCTTGGGTGTCTCGGCCCTACGATGAGCTCATGCAGCTATCTCTCGTAGGGCGTGGGAGTCACCGGATGCAACGGGGCCTGTTCCCCGGAGGCGTAATAAATTCATCTTTGCCCCCGTGGATAAGCAGTTTCTGACTAAATGAGTGCCTGTTGATGCCATGGTGGTGGCAGCAGCCACCAAGAAGGAATTATCCGAGACTTCTTCATTGGTCCATCCCCCCTAACAGAGATTCTAGGGTTATGGACCGATATGGGAAATGCATCTTCAGTTCAGCGACATTTTCATTGCGATCGCTGAACTACCTGACCCACTTTACTAGACTACAGAGAGATCTCCTCAAGGAGTTAGGAGATACTCTTCAGGGTTCTGTAGCTACGGGAGTTGCTGACAAAGTGACCACCCAGCTTGCTACCCTTAACTCCATAGTAAACTCATCCATGAGGCTCATTTCATATGCAGCCGAGGGTTTGAGTAGGGCTGCAAGTTCAGGAATCGCCTTACATAGACAGTCCTGGATGCACCTATGTTCCTTCACGGAACACCACAAGTCTTCTTTCATCAATGCCCTATTCGATGGCACCACTCTCTTCAGGCCTAAAGTGAAGGAAACTCTCACCAGGAGTGAGCAAGATGGGAAGACTCTGTCTGCTGCCTGAGTCCATTTTGTCACACCTATGCGGTCTTATCCTAAAGGCACTAAGGGAGGCAAGATATAGTTCCAAAAATCTCACACAGCCTTTCCAGACACCCGTGGTGATACCCCCTTTAGAGGCAGAGGAGGGGGTAATAACGGAAGATGCCGCTCTCGTGGTAGAGGTGGCCTGCAGCATCAAGGTGACAGAGATCAGTTCTCTGGTCAACCTTACCAACATCCCTGAAGGGAAGCTCGACTGTTCTACTCTGGAGGCAGTCGGGGGTCGCTTATCCCTGTATCCCTACGCCTGGCTAAAAATCTCCAATGACAAATAGGTACAGAGAATAATTTCCAGAGGATATATCATGCCATTCACCTCCTTCCCAAAAACCCTAAGGAAAATCCCGGATGTACCACCCCATTACAGGGAACAAGCAACTTCAGAGGTCCAAAAGTTGCTAGAAAAAAAGAGTCATCCAGCCAGTCCCAGCAGAACAAACAGGATCCGGAACTTACTCAAGGTTCTTTTTAGTACCAAAGAAAACAGGAGACTGGAGACCTATATTGGACCTCAGCAGACTCAACCAGTTTGTAAAGAAGAAGTTCCGGATGGTCATGCTTCAGTCTATTCTTCCCTTTTTAGGGAAAGACAATTGGATTTGCTTGATAGATCTCAAGGATGTTTATTACCACATAAAAATGGACAGGGCATCCAGAGAGCACCTGTGTTTCCTGCTGGGAGCCAGTCATTATCAATTTCAAGCCCTGCCCTTTGGTCTCACTTCTGCCCCCAGAGTGTTCACCAAATGCATGACAGTGGTAACGGCTCACCTGAGGCATCTTGGATTCCAGGTGTTTCCATATTTAGACGATTGGCTCCTTTCCGCCACCACCAGGCATCAACTAGTCCAATCAAGAGACCACATTCTGACTCTCTGCAATCAGTTGGGCATTACCATCAACTTCGAAAAGTCTGCCTTATCACCATCACAGCATATAAACTTTATAGGAGCAAAGTTAGACACCTCAACCATCACTTTAAGGCTACCATTAGAAAGAATCACTCTGCTGCATCAGCATATCAGCTCTCTAGTATCAAAGACGAAAGCACCAGCATCAGAAGTGTTAAAAATTTTGGGTCTGATGGCTGCTGCAATCATAGCCATTCCTCTAGCGTGAATGCATATGAGAATACTTCAATGGTTACTTTTCACTCAATAGTCTTACCAGGAGCTTCCCATGAGTCACACAATATTGATTACAAACTCATGCAAGAAGGACCTTCAGTGGTGGTTGATGTCTCCTCATGTAACCGTAGGTCGCCCATTTGTGTTTCCACCTTCAATAGCCACTGTGACCACGGACACCTCCCTGATAGGGTGGAGGGGCATTGTCAGGAGAGGACTGTCCAAGGCACATGGACGGAATAGGAGTTACATTTGCATATCAACATCCTGGGGATGAGAACAGTACTTTTGGCGTTGCAGTACTTCCAAGACTCTCTTCCTCACTGGACCATTGCAATTCAGACAGACAATGTCAGTGGTCTGATATATGAACAAGCAAGGCAGGACCAGATCTTACCCCTTATGCCAAGAAGCCCTCAGAGTTTGGCAGTGGGCTGTATCCTCCCAGCATTTTCTGTTGGCAACACACATCCTGGGAAGATCCAACGTGATAGCAGACAAACTGAGCAGGGTAATTTTAATGCCTCATGAGTGGTCCCTCAAACAAGAGATAGCAGGCAGGATTTTCCGCAAATGGGGCCAGCCTTGCTGCAATCTTTTTGCCAGTCACCTAAACACCAAATGCAGAAGCTATTTTGCCCTGATCCCCCTCCGGGGGAGTCCCCAAGGGATTCACTTGTACACGATTGCCTCCCGGGTCTTATCTATGCATTTCTACCAATCCCTCTGATTTCAAAGGCTCTACAGAAAGCTTTGTTGCTAAGGAGTACTATGATTCTAATAGCTCCTCATTGGCCTCGGCAGATTTGGTTCCCGTTCCTACTTCAGCACCTAGTGGAGGAACCATGGATTCTGGACCCGGTTCCAGACCTGCTGACACATCCATTCGGGAACCTCCATCCTTCTCTACAGTCTCTGCAGCTCACAGCTTGGCTGCTCCAGTTCCACTCATAGCCAGACTTGATAATATTTCAAAGGAGACGAGACACATCTTGTTGTCTTCCCAAAAGCTTTCTACCAGAAGATTATACCTCAGCAAATGGAAAAGTTTTTCTTTATGGCCTCCAAACAGAACATTGACCCTTATAAAGTACCCATGTACTCCATCTTAGAATTCCTTACCATGATTTTCAACAATGGTTCAGCAGCAGCTACAGTATGAGTTCAAATGGCTGCCATTGCTAACTTTCACCTAGGAATAGATAGATTTAACATTGACCCATAAGCTGTCTAGAACCTTTCTCAAAGGGACCTTCTACATCAGACCCCCAGTGAAAGTTCCTTATGCACAGTGGAATCTGAACTTACTATTGTCCCAGATTATTCTTTCTCCCTTTGAACCAGCATCATCCTGTGAAATGAAGTTCTTATCATGGAAAACTCTGTTTCTAGTGGCCATTACATCTGCCCATAGAGTGTCAGACCTACAAGCCTTATCTATCAGACCACCTTATTTGATTTTTCACCCTGATAGAGTATCACTCAGAACAAATCCTTCCTTTTTGCCTAAAGTTTGTTCTGAAACTAATATTAATGAAGTCATTGAGTTACCAGTCTTCTTTCCCAACCATTCTAGGAAAATGGAGTATATGGTACAAAAACTTGATGTTCACAGACAGCTCAGATTTTATCTGCACAGAACTAAAGATATTAGGAAATCAGACCAACTCTTTTTATCCTTTTCAGAAACCAGAAAAGGTAGGCCAGTGGCTAAAACAACTATCTAAATGGTTATTGGATTGTATTGCCTTTGTTCATTCAGCTGACAATATGCCTTTGCCTCAAAAGATTAAAGCTCATTCTACCAGAGCAGTATCTACATCTGCTGCTTTTCAAGCCAAAGTGACTTTAGATACTATTTGTGCAGCAGCCACTTGGTCTAAACCTCATACCTTCATCACTCATTACAAAGTGGATAAGGCCTCCAGGGACAGGGCCTCTTTCAAGTCCATGGTTCTGAGAAATGTACTTCCGTGAGCCACCCGAGATTTGGGGTGCTAGGGATGCTACCCATCAGTGATGAATGAATGGCGAGATTGAACAACTTCACATAAAGAAGTTATGTACTCACCATAACATTCCATGTGAGTTGTTCTATCTCGCCTTCATTATCACGTCTCTCCCTCCATCCACCACCTGGCTGACAGTTGACCTGGAATCTAGCTTCATCCTGGTTATGCATTCCTTTTTATTTTTTGTTGGAATAATTATTATCTGACAAAAGTAGTACACGCAGCAAACGAGATCTAAGGTTTTCCAGGCAGTGTATCATGGGATAAGGGGCTAGGTCTCGAGCTTTTGGTAAACCTCGAGCTTGCTAGCGGCCGTGTCGGAGCCAAGGGATCGGCTCCGAACCCATCAGTGATGAATGAAGGTGAGATAGAACAACTTACATGGAACGTTATGGTGAGTACATAACTTCATTTTAGGCAGTGGTGAAATAATTCAAAAAACAGTGAATCATTTCAAAGGAAAGGCGAGTTATAATACAAGTATGGTTATTCCCTTTGGTGTGGGGGAAAAATACACTTAGGGACATTATCTTAAGGAATTGGAATATTTTTAAGGGCAACCTTGATATCTTTCACCTTTTAGGATAATCACCAAATTTTGTATACAAAGCAGGAAGAAATTTTAAAAATTGAATGGAGCAAGTTTCAGTACCCAGAACTTTAAATATTAAAGGAACCACCAGGTGTAGTCATTGTAACCAGTGACCCTTTATTTTGGACAAAGACATTGTGTACACCAAAGGTAATAATAGAGGTATTTTTTTACACAAAAGTAATTGTAACACCAAGGGAGTTATTTATATTTCCATTTGCCAAACATGTGCACACTTTTATGTTGGTAAAACGGTCTGGAATTTCAAGACCCGAATTTATGAGCATTTACATGCTATTGCTAAGAAGAACACCAATAATGCCCTTTATAGGCACACATTAGAATGCCAGGGGAACACAGTACTTAAATTTGGGATTCTGGAAGTTGTGCCACACAATTTTAGAGGTGGTTGGTGGGAACTTCAGGTTGATCTTAGAGACTTTTATTGGATTATTAAGTTAAATGCCTTGGAAGTACCTGGCTTCAATAATTTTATTTCTCTGTTACCTGTTTTAAGGAAGAAGGCTTTAACTTTATGATTTATTTATACTATGTATTTCTACTCATGTTTTTATTATGGTTTGGGTACAATGTAAATGTATTTTCTGTGGTTTTAAATATGTTGTGCTCCTTAGTAATGAAGCACTTGATGTATTAATTAATTAATTGGGTAATTGAATTATTGTTTTTTGGATGTATAAAAAGAGTTGACCAATAGATAGGGGAATGTTCTTTTGTTTCTGATGATGTCCCCAAAGTGTCATGCAGGGGAAGAAAGTGCTTAACTGGGAATTATATAGATAAAGACTTATTGGTATTCAGCTGCCTGGTTTGTTCAATGTGTAGAGCTTATGGTGTAATCACTGCCTGAACATGAAAGCAAGTAAGGAATAGCGTGGAAAAAAAACATAAAAACAAGTAATCTGTTTGGATGGTGTTTGGAGTCTAGGTTGAGGAGAAATTGTGGGAAAGTTACTTGGTAGGTGTAGTGGGGAACTGTTGGAGAGCAGGGACTGACATAACATTTTTTTGTCTAGGATTGAATTTCACCTAAGGCTGACCCTGCTACAAATACATTGTGCACTTCCTGGTCAGAAGTGACACAGGCAAGCTCTTTTAAGGGCATGTGTAGCAGACTGTACTGCTGGACATGAATACGGTGGGACCATTATAGTTTTGTGCAACAAATATAGGGAAGATCAAACAACATGATATTCCTGCAAATGGCAAAGCAAGAACATTGTAAAGGAGGTAGACCAGCAACACAAACAGTATTCAAATAACTGGAGAGGTTCCTGCTGTCCCTGCATGGGGAGGGGGACATACCAGCCAGGATTGTCTTGAATGTCATATCTGGGCTTACCATACTGCCCAAGTGTCAGTAGGGGATACACCAGGTTAATGCTATCAAGTACAAGTCTGTAATGGTACAGTGGACCTCATGAGTGATGAGACTGGTGCACTACGCACTCCCTGCATAGCTGTCCTTTCAGGTCCATCTGTATGCATGTCTCTATATGCTGTACACATATAATGTTGCCTGCTAGTGTACATATGCCATGTGGGGGAGGGATATATGCATATGGTTCATGTGCTCATGCTTTAATAGATTCTACTGTTGGATGAGCAACATGTCTGTTGTCAGCAAATCACCTGTGGCTGATGATAACAACGTTTATATGGCACAGTTGAATGATACTATGTTACTGTCTACCATGGTAGTGTCTACTTATATCTCTCATGAGACAGACTTCTATGGTAGTAGAGAATGAGTCCCTTCTTGATTTCCATGGGTCCCCAGTCTGAATAGCATCTGAAATTCAAACTGCTCCTGGAGTCGCTGAGGGGTGCAGCACCAGCATTACCCGAGATCAGTTCCTGATGGGGGTAAAACACTCAGTATAAATCAGTAGATGTGCAGGTCAACAGTGGTACTATTATGAGTGTGCTGTGTAGCTTACATATTGATGGGCAACATCTGCACAGTGTCTTGGAGGACAAGGAGCAGGCATTACTAATCAGGTCATTGCTATCAAAAATTGGCTCCATGCATGCTTTGATGAGACACATGGTAACTGTTTCTTGTTTGCCTCTGAAGACCATGCAGTCCAGATGCAAGGTGGCCAAGCACATTTGAACCCTCCTCAGACCACACAAACCGCTACTAAGATTACTTCACTGTTAGTCATGGACACACAGCCTTTCACCCTGGTTGTTGGCTATCTAATTGTCACAGGCCCGTCCCACAATTCTTAACTTTTCAGTATCATCTATTAACACATGGAGCACCATGTCAGCTCATTGTCATTGTTTAGGTCATGGACAATGAAGCTGTGTAGGCTTCCATTGCATAACACCCTGTCAGAGAGCATGCACTTTCCCTTCTATTGTTTCATCAAGCCCAGAGACTGCATGCAAAGCAAATGGAACTTCTTTGCCATTGCCACATTGCATTGTGTGGTATTACTGATGCCTGTTTGTCCCCCATTCTACATCCTATTCTTTCACTGCTGGTCTTATTTCTATTGAGGACTATGCTGGGATGCACTGACAGTTTTTGCAATACCATATTATGCAACATGGTATACACTACAACATTTTTCTGAAGTTCTCTGGTGTATATTGCAGCACTCTGCCTAATATATCAAAGCAGGAGAAGTGTCCCTTCAATTGTCCAAACATGAACTCCATTCCATTACTTGTTTCTGCATGGGCCATGTTGTGTGCCATCCCTTAAACTGCATGGGGTTGAGGATATAGTTTATCATCCAACTACTACAAGAAACATCTGTCACTGGCTGCAAAACAGCAGTCACACCCATTATATGCCATCTGCGCCCTGCTAGTGTGGTATGTGTGTATACTGCCTTGTATAACTCACCTATGTGTACAGCTGCTGACTGGATGACCCTCTATGACGTCCCCACACATCTACTGCTAATAAGTGTCAGATGTGCCTGGGTAGCATATTGATACATGGTATACAATGTCCTGGCCATTATACACCATTTGGCATTTGTGAGAGTGGAAATTACTTGTGGTGATGGTTTTCAGTCCCTGTGGACTGCATAGGACCTTTATGAGAATGTGCATGCATAGTTTATGGCCCTGATGACCTCAGAGGAAATAGGCTGTATCATAAAACATCCCCATAGTGACAGTTCTCCTCTGCTGCATCACAACATTGAGGAACTGATTTGGAATACACAATGCTGATACTTGCATTATACCTATTGCTTCCCTGTAGATCAGTTGAAGGTCTCTGTGATTTAGATGGCTGATGCTATATAACTTTGTGTCCAATGAATGGACAATCTTCACATCTTTCTTGATTCTCTTTGAGGGGAACACAGTTTGACCAGGTCATATATGGCCTCCCTGACTATACAGTAGTGATCCTCTGTCTGCTGGTCCAGGAGATGATGGTATGAAAAGACTTGACGATATCACCTCCTGTGATGTGGATAATCCTGACATACAATGTCATGGGCACTGACTCTGATAGCAGCCAGTAGCAAATGTTGTTCTGTAATAGTTGCTGCTACCCCTAACAATCTATATTGCTGTAAAAAAAAGGATATGGTAGATGAACTTGGGTCCTGTTTTGCTGGCTGAGCATGTCTGCAAAAATGCGCAACATACAAAAAATTAAAAAAAATAAATACTTAAAAAAAATAGCATAAAAACATTAAAAAAAATGTCCTCTGTGAAGTTTTTTTGGGCAGAGGTTAGCCTCCCCACTTACCCATCAGGGATATTTACCCTCCTGCACCTCCTTACTAATCATCCCTGAGGCTGCAACAGCTAAGGAGAAAGAGGCAAATCTGGGGATGTGTCTCATTCTGTTTTCAGTCTAAAATTAAATCACTAGTCAGTTGTAAATTTTAATACTTTCTTTATTTTTCACCATATGTACTGTCACGTCCTTGTTGTTCTTTAATGAGTCTGTAACTATCATTATATTCTGTGAGTTCCACATATGTATTCGACGCGATCAAATTAGGGAATTGTTTCCCCGTTGTTTATATAAAACCAAAGGGTTTGAAAATGAAAGGATGCCTAGCAAAGGGTATGCCTACATGTTGTTTTAGGTGTATGACAGACAGATGATATGAGAATTATTCCATTAAGTTTGGAATGTTTTTTGAATAAGCTCATCCATTCTGTCAGTTTATGCAAAACTTCTACCAGCCATTTAAATGAAGGCTGTTTCAGTGATCTTTACATTAATTATCTCAATATACTGCTGTTTGAGCTGCATATGATCGCAAATTATTGAAGATAAGGCATGTTCTGCATGTTGCAAACAATTAGCTTGCACGTCTTGAGCAAGCAAGCTCAGAAATGTCAATGATACTGAATGTGTGAATGTTGTTTAAATGTCAAGCTCTGTGATGCCTTGCATATGAAGACAGACTGCAAAGCAAACACAATGGAAAATAGCAGATGAAAAGTTTCCTATTTATTTATTTTTCATTCATTTATTTTTTAGGTACAACATTACAGACAAGGACACATTCTTTGACAATGCCACACGCAGTCGAATAGTAAGTATAAATGAGTCAGAAAGATAAGTGTTGATGAACCTTCATGTGAAATACTTTAATCTAAGTTTTCTCTAGACTAATTATTTATTCAATTTTCCACAACAAGGAAGTGAAGGCACAAAAATATTTTATATTCATGCATAAACATTTATTGTTGAGTGATTTTAGTTATACTGATATCAACTGAACTAATAATACAGCTAGCACTAATTCTGAACATGAATTTATTGACATTATTTCTTTTCAGATGTCATACCAGGGCAAATAATTCATTAGATCTAGTTGCAAATAACTTTGAAGATCTAATTGACAATATTTTCCTATATGTTGTACATCAGAAAAACATTTAGTTATTTTTTGACCTTCATATAACTTCTCTTACAAGATGTAATCTTAAAAAATATAATGTTGGCCTAATAAACTATGAGTTTGTCAAAAATGTCTTAATAAATACTGACTGGCACACTTAAAGTAGATTGAGAAATGCAGGCTGTGGTTGTTCAGCCTTGGAGAATATTGTATCCCAAGCTGTTGAATCAACAACAGTGGAGTCTAAATATATTTAAAATCATTCCAAGTTTCCATCCTGGTGAGGTAAGCAAGTTTTGAGACTATATAAGAAAAAAGGGAGGACTTCTGCAAGACATCAAACTAAAGAAATGGAAACTCTCACCCACCTCAACAGTAAAATTGGAAAAACGTTGACAAAGAAGCTTATAAATGGAAAGAAGCGAAGGTGAAAGTGTAATGAAACAGGATTGGATGACAAAACTAAAGAGGAAAAAGAAGGAAAAGGGAACACGGAAATGAAGCAAGCCAAAAGAGGGTCCCCAGTCCCTAGCCATTCTACTACGGAACCAGAAGGGGGAAAATGAGTGAACAAGAAATTATTCCGAAAATTCAAACTAAAATGTACAACATGTACATGAAAATGAGTGAATTGCTCATAGAATACATAAAAATGCAGACAATAGACTTGAAGTAATGGAGGCAGACCTTTTGGAATATTCAGGTAACTTCTGAGCCTTGCAGAACATGGAGAATGACTGTTCAGTATGAATAGCAAACCTGGAAGCCATGGATGAGGATATACAAGAAAAACTGATGGAGATTGAGAACAGAGAAATTAGAGAGAATCTAAGGATAACAGATGTGCCAGAGGGGGGTTAGGGGAGACACTATAGAGAACATGTAGCTGAAGTACTGATCAAATGGACAAATATCTCAAAAAGTAAAATCTTTATTGAGAGAGCTCATTGGATATCTACACCACTGGCCAGGCACCATGCTACATGAGACCCATAATTATTAAGCGTTGCATATTTCAACTGTAACAAAAACTCCTATTTCAACTTTCACAGAAAGATAATGTTTGTTAGACTGGTGAGAAAAGGATTTTTTTACCATGGTTACTTGTGCACCAGAATAACTGCGGTGGTGTTGCCGCGGTAGCATTGTCGCCTCACAGTAAGACGTTCCCCGTTCAATTCTCAGCAAGAGCGTCTTCTGTGTAGAGTCATGCGTGAATGGGTGTACCTTCGTTGAGGGTTGTGCATCAGGGCTGGCAACTCGGCACTTAAAAATCTTCTGCCAATCATTAGTGGACCGGAGTTCCGCTGTGGCAACCCTTAACCAGGAAAAGCCGAAAGACACAACAACTCGTGCACCAGAATGAAGCAAAGTGTACACTGCATATAAGACTGTGTAGAACCTTAAAGCCAAAATTCCACTTCATGTATCTGGCAATTTTTAAAGTTTTTTTTTCCAGTAGATGTGAATACATTTTTGGATGCAGAAAGTGCCATGGCTGAACTAGAAAGATAAGCACAGATGCAACTACAGCAACCACAATCAGGGGCTTCAGAAAGTGAAGAAAGACCGTTACAGCAGAAGGAAAAGGCATTGTGAGAGAGAGAGAGAAAGAGAAATGGTCCGTAAAGCCCTTTCAAGTCTTCAGGAGACACATGCAGGTCCACCAGAAGGATCTGGAGATACATTCGAAGTGAAAAACAAAAAGGCTAGCAGGGTGACCCATTCGTGAGTAGTCCAGAAAGTTAAGAGTTAAAAAGGCAGTTAGAAACATAGCAGTTAGAGAATGTGAAGGGACCATCAGACGAAAGTAAAGACAAAGCATACTGAGTGGCATGTAACAGGAATAATTATGGAGACAATGAGGTGTAGAAGAAAAAAGAAAACAGAAAAGGAAAGATGAAGAGCCATTAACTGTTGAGTAATGACTCATTAATTAAAGGAAGATGTAAGGGTCAGTTTTTTGGGGGGGACATAATGTATATAGTTGTTAAAAGGTTAGCATGTCAAGTGTAAATACAGGAAAAACTTTTTTATTAAAGGCTAGGGCAACTTGTAGAACTAAGGATGTTGTTTATTTGTCTGACTGTAAGTCTTGCCCGTGTTTTTATGTGGGCAAGACTAACAATATGTTAAAAGTAAGGGTCCTACAACACATGTCAGCCATCAGAAATAGGGATATACACAATGCCCTTTTTAGACATGTAAAAGATAATCCTACTCATAGCTTCAGATTTAGGGCTATAGTTAATGTCAAACTTAATAGAAGAGGGGGGGACATAAAACAACTCACAGAGCTAATAGAGTCTAGGTGGATTATAGAGCTCATGGCACATAGGAGGCCGGGCTTGAATTATGTCATCCCGATGAAACCCACCCTGAAAAATAGGCGGGTTATCTACAAGTGTAAATAGCTGTTGGGGGTTAATAAAATAAGTACAAGAGGGACAGTGCAATCCAAAAAAGCAAAGGCAAAAGCCTTCAAAAAAATCAATGCCTTCAGTGCTGCAGAAGGAGAAAGAATAAGGAGGATGTTAGGAGAAAAAAAAACTAAAAGAAATAAAGATAAATGGCATTAAGGGTGTTGATGTGGAATGTAAATGGCCTCAGATAAGCAGGAAAGACCAAAATGTTCTAGAATATAGAAGAGGGGCAGGGTTTCAGAGAAAGAAAAGAGGAAATGGGGAATAATAATATTAATAAAAAGGGAAGTGCCAAAATGTGTAGAAGAGCATAAGAAGGATACACAAGTCAGATATGTGTTAATCAGAGGAAAGTGAAAAGGCACCAGAATTACAGTGGGGAATCTGTGCTTCCTTCCTAGGTCAAAAAGAATTAAAACTAATTATTAAGGAGGTAATAGAATTCTATCAGGGAGTAATAATATCAACAGGGGACTTAACCTTAATAACAAACACTGGAGATGCAAGTGCAGGACCAAGAGCTTTGAAGGTGACAAAAAAGGGGAAATTGTTAGCCAAGATTATGAAGGTATATGGACTAGGGAATATAATGTGTAGCAGATGGGAGACAGAGAGCTATCTATACATATTACTCAGGAAAATGCATTTCTTTTTCAAGACTTGACATGATCTATGTATGTAAAGTGTACAGATATTTGATATGATAAAGGATGTAGAGACTCATCCAAGACTATTCTCACATCATGCCCCAGTTACGTTAGATATACCAGAACCAACAAAATATGCTGGAGAGAAACAATAGAGATTTAATACAGGATGGCTAAATAACCATGGTAAAAGAGAGGAAATAGTTATGAGAGTGGGAGATGTGATTAGAGAATGACAAGAAAGGTCAGAGAATGAAATATAGTCATGGGATAACATAAAAAAGCAGATCAAACAGGAACTTCAAGAGGAGGAAAAGGGAAACATGGAGAAGAAAAGTAGTTTTTAAAGAAAAAACTGAGCATAACAATTAGGGAGCTACAAAAAAGGTATATTGAAGAAGAAAATAGAGATCTGAAGTAGTTGAAAATAAGTGGATAGAGTACATAGACTGACTAATAGAGAGAGAGAAAAGAATATTTTGACTCTTTTACTTTGAAAACCACCTAAAACTCTTAAAACATTGTCAATGAGATTAAGACAGAGGATAGAAAGAATGGTAATAATGACAAAAGTCCCAAACTAAAGAATATTTAGTAAATTTTATGAAAAGTTATATGTACCCCAAGGGGAGGCAGGATTAGGCAAGGAACATGGAATCATTTTGGGAAGGATTCAAATGCCAAGACTATATAAGCAACAGAGCAGTTGGTAGCTCCAATAACGAAGGTGGAAATTGAGGCACAGTTGGGGAACAGTCAAGTGGAAAATCTCCATGATGGGTTGGTATCCCTTTAGGAATATTGTAGGTGGCTAAAAACAGGTATTATCTTTCTAGTGTAAATTGTTTCATGAAATATTAAAATGGAAAAGTAAGTGTCTTTGAGGAAAGCACTTATAATAACAGTGATACCGAAAGAGGATAAATATCCATCGTTTCCTAGCTCAATCATGTTGACCATTTTCAGCCCTTAATCATGACTACAAGATATTTCAATCTATTTTGGCTAACAGGTTAGCTGAACAAGTACAAAACATTGTCAATATTGGGTATATATTACATCGTCAAACCCACAGGAGTTCGAACAATGTAATATCGAACCAGGAAGTTTGAAACCCAAAATGTACGAACACACAAAACAGCAATTTTTTTCCCAGGGGAAAAAAATCGCTGTTCTGGTACAAAAAAAAAAAAAAAAACATGTACACTTGAAACTTAGGGGGCTGTGCCCCCACACCCCCCTACTTAAATATACCAACTCAGAGATCGCACCACAGTGAGGGAAATAGCAACGCCGTGAAAACGGCCCACCGATTTTTTTTCCCTGGGCAAAAAATCAGTGTTCTGTGGCTTCGCTATTTTCACATTTCGAACATTTGGGTTCAATATTACAACGTTCAGACTCCTGTGAGTTTGATGTTGTAATATAGACCCGTCAATATCGATGTGTGGATTTGTGAAGAGAAGGCAAGTATTTGATAACATACTGAAAAAGCATATGATACAAAGTTCAGCTAAGCAGGCAAAACAATAGCTGATGTTAATGGGATTAGTTGCTGTGACAACATTTAACAGGGTACATTGGAAATGTTTGTGGAAAAAAATGCAGAAGATGTTGATACTGAAGAAATTTATAGAGACAGTGCAAGCAATTTATACAGGTAAAAGAGAAAGAGTGTAAGTGAGTAGAAAAATAGCACCAGACATAGCTAATAAAAAGACTTGGGGAAGATTAAAGTAAAGTAAATACAAGAGTGTCAAAGAACAACAGCTAGAGAAATTACTAAGGAAGTATGGGAGCACACATGCAGAGTGCCAAAAATTGCAGCAAAATTGAGAAACTTCTGAATTTTTGCATTGATATGTTTACATAAGTATTTTATATTCCAAACAAGTTACGTAAGATGTTTCCAGGAGTACATGACCAATGCTGGAAGTGTGAAAGAAATGAGGTGGGAAACTCAAAATCATTTTTTGGGGGATGTCATAAAAATTGATACAGGAAGTAATGGAAATCAAAAGGAATTATGGAAAGTAAAGTTTTTCACTAGTTATATAGAAGAGAAAATTAGGGAGATATATATTAGACCATTAACCATCCTGCTACTGTTTTGCTTCAGAAAGATACTAAGACAGTGGACAATGACAAATGAATGCACACAGGACTGAAGATACAGTTAAAGTAATGGGTGATGTGAGAGAGCTAGAAAGGGCCACAGTGCGATATACCTGTAGTCAGCTGCATAGGATAAAATGGGCTAAGTGGGAAACTTATCATGTAGGGATGGCATATTGGAAGGAAAGTATACCAAGAAATTGAATGAAAGCACAGTGAAATATCACGGGTAACGGAAACTATGGATGAGGCCAAAATTAAAAAGGAGGAGAGATGAGTAGGCAGCAGAGGAAGACAAATGGGAGAGAAAAGTAGCAGTGGAACAAAAAAGGAAAAGTGAGACTTTACCTGTACATAGTAGTATTGGGTCTGCCCTGATGTTAAGAAATGCCGAAGAAAAAAACGTTAATAAATAATGGGGCACCTGCCAAAGTATGATGTGCACCATGCATGATGACTGCACAGACTATAAGGTTACATGCACCCTGCAGCTCTCTCACACACCCCTTTATCCCTGTTTCACCCTTCCTTATGTCATCTTGTCATCTCCTTACTTACTGCCTTTCATTCATCCTACTTCCCTCTTTTCTTTGCATCTCTCTCACACTTCTCCATTTCTACCCCTCTTTCTGTATGTCTCTGTCATCTTTTTTCTGCCTTTTCCCCATGGTATCCTTTCTTGCAACTGTTTCACTTAACTCTTCTTATGTCATCATACATCTGTATATAATGATATGTTGCTATCCCTGTAGCATAAGCCAGCTCAGTCATTATGGCTACATCTTACCCATAAAGTTCTGCAAAGCATAAATTCCATTTTTCCATCCATGTGTTGACATTAACTGCTTCTTAAACTAAATGTTGTGGCATATTCTTACATCTGTACTTTTAACATATATTTGTTTTTTAGCATATACTTTTATCTGCAAATATGTTTTGTTGAATTCTTATGTAATCATATTCACCTGGGCTGTGCTTTCAAATGGTCCATTGAGATCAGTGCACCAACCTGGTAAACAAATATAAATAAAATATAAAAAAAATATTGAAGAAATAAAAAGCTGTTTGAAACTGTGTTAAGAAAAAAAGGAATGCCCACCAAAATATAAAAGAAGAAAAAGAAAAATATGAAATCAAACTAGCCAGTGACAGTAATAAAAAATATTATAAATATTTAATTTCAATATAAAAAAAACAGTGACCTCATTACTTATTTATGGAGGCATCATTTCAAATCCCAAAAGACTGGCAGATGAATTTAGCTTGTACTTTTCATATACTTGTCCAACTAACACTATACAGGCATTTCTAATTCTGAATATATAGTCCTGGGAAATGAATTATGCCTCACTATTACTATAGATACCAATATTAAGGCCTTTAAAAATCCAGCATAGAGCAAGCATGAGACCTCTCAAGATTCCAGCTATTTTGCTAACAAGATGGTATAAGGAATTAAGTTCACCATTTCATATAATTTTTAACAGATTATTAGTCACAGGAGCTGTTTCATCATCTTTGAAACGTCAAATATTACTAATTTACATAAGAATGTTAGCAAGCTGGAATTCATAAATTATAGACCTAGGAAAGTGTTTTTTGTGATGAATAATAGATCTAATATGGGACCAAGTTTTCTGTGTTTGATATGAATCAACATGATTTTATTTAAGGATTATTAACTCTAACCAGTCTTATAGAGTTTTACTGTCATGTCACCATGGCAATTGATTATGGGCTAACTTTAAATTGACTCTCCATGCACCATGCACCATAACTGTCTGCCAGCTTGAGTTGAGTTAACTAAAAGACAAGTTTGGAAGTCAAGCCCTCCACTGCCGCCAAAGAGTGTGCCCCTCTGATGTTGTAAAGGACAACGGTTGATGGTCAGCTTGTGATGTTCCTTTGCTGAGCAGATAAATTCCCTTTGGGAGAAAAATCTCTGTTCTGTATTTTCTATTTATTAATAGTATTTTCCTCTTCAGGAAAGTTATTTTAAAGCTAGGATTTTCTGTTTTAATGGACTGTTACGAGACTGCACTGTACTTTTAAACAGGAACACTCTTTTTTTATCTCAGTTTAAAAAGTTGTTTAAAGTAACTGAAAACCATTTTTCTATGGAGAAAGTGTGTTTATTGTACTCTATGGGGCTGGCAAAGTGCTTCAGAGTGCTTTCTGCTGTATTTTTCTGTGAAGAAGTGACAAGACTTTCAGTTTTTACTGGCATTTGCTGCTTGTTTTGCCTGGGAAAGAGTTACTATTTTTTGGCTTGTCCATAAAACGATCTATGGGTCCTATGGTCAGTCCTTCTTCCAGCCAGAAAAAAAAAAGTTAAGTGAAAAATTTTTTCCATCACAACAGGCTAACAATTCGCCTCAGCCGTGGGGTGGGTGACTCTGCTGTGACCATTAGTTGTACCTGAGACCACTCATCGTTTTCCCTGGATTCCTCTGGTGTAGCACCTAAAGGCACTGTGGACCAGGGGTTAACCATGTCCTCGGCGGATGCCAGAGTCCCCACAGTAGACAAGGGAGAGCCATACTTGTTGGTCCCTAGAGAGAAACAGGGAGGGCATCTCCTGTTTTGTCAGAATGTTGTGCTAATTCCTGTGCAGCTGCTGCTACCATTAGTACCACAGCTGGTCCCATTTTTCCTGTCCAAAAAAAAAAAAAAAAAAAAAAACCCCAAACAGAGAGCTAAGCATGTATCTGTTCCTCCTCAAAATTTCTTAGACAGGAGTAGTTTACTGGGTCTGGCTCAGGGTTTAATTCAGGCTGTTAATCTTTATGCAGTAGTTCCTGGTAAATGAAAGAGAGATACCTCCTTTCCTGAAGATATTCAATATTCTAAATCTCAAGAGGAAGATGAAGGGTCATATACAGAGTTTGCTCCTCAGATTTCCAATTCTGACTCAGTGGAGCGCTCAGTTTCTGACTCTCCCTGTGGGGAGTTCTCTTTCTTTGAGACTACATATAGAAATTGTCACTGTTTTCATTTGGAAAACCCTGAGGTTTCTCAGTCCCTTACAAAATACTATGAGCTGTTACAGAAGGATTTTCCGAAACCTAAACCAATTCCTCCAGTTCTGTCAGCTTGGGAGCATATGTGTGTTACTACTGCCTGCAATTTTCCTAATAGTCAGCCAGTTGCCCCTAAAAAGTCAGATAGGATGTATACAATTCCTCAGTCTTTTAAGTTTTTATACACTCTTCCCAAACCTGATTCAGCAGCTACATCTTTAGTTAATTTATCTGATGTTAAGCACTTTTAATTCCAATCCTACTCTATCTGATAAGGATAGGAAGATTATTAATAAGTATGGGAAAAATGTGTATGTTTCTGCAGGTTTGATTTTCTGAATTTTGAATTGTTAGGCTGACGTGTCTTTGTCTGCAGTTTCTTTTTGTCAATTAAAATCAGCTTTTAATAATTTATTTTCTTTCATTGTTCAAGTGACTACTTATTGGATATAGTGTGTGTATATCTCTGTTGGTACGTCCTCCAGTGCTATGGCCACTGGTAATCTTTTAAGGAGGTTTGAGTGACTGTGTTTTCAAGACGATTTAAAAAAATGAGTTTTTAAATTCCCCTTTGGCTAAGGATTTAGTTTTGGCCCCTCTGCTAAAGAAGTGATAAAAAGTGTGATGAAAGGGATAAGCTGATACAGGGAATCTCTTAAGATTGTTCAGCCCTCCTTTTCCAAATATTCTAAGGGATTCTCTAACTCCTCATCTAATTTTAGTAATAAACATAGTAGACGGCCTCAGCAAAATACAGGTAAACAAATGATGTTATGTGGTCCTATCTCGCCTACATTCTTTACCCTCGGCCAACTTTTTCTCTAGCATGAAGTCTCTAATTGGCTGGGCTAACCTGGTATCCCAAGATGTACCTCGACCTAGCCCCAGATCTCATTTGCCGCTCGTAGAGTTAGGACGTGGTCTCGCTTGGCTGTGGCTAAGTACCCTTTCAAATACTTTTTCTAAGTATTTTAGCAGTCTGTTGTCTTGTAAAAGCTATTATGTTAAGTTGTCAATCTCGCCTTCATTCTTGCTTGATGGGTTCGGAGCCGATCCTCGGCTCCGACTCGGCACTTGCTTTAGCTCGAGAACTCCTTTTACCAGCTCGAGGCAGCCCCATATCCCATGATGCAAGGCGGTAAGTACCCAGATCTCGTTTGCCGCTTCGCTTGGGAGGTCTTCTTTTTACCAGCTCCTGGTAAGTTGTTTCACTTTGTGATTTTCAAGCCCCCTTTTAGTCAAAAACTAATTTTTTGATAGTTTAAATTTAATTTCTATCCCTTGCTGACAGAAATTCCCTGTCTTTTTTAATTTTTTCTTAGTTATTCCCTATCCCATCCCCCCCCTGTTAGGGTGTGTGTGTTGGTGTTTTTTATAGAATACCTCTTGGTATTTTGTGTAATTTAATTTATTTTTGACTGGTGTGTGTGTGTATTGTGTGTTCGGCACCATGTCAAAGGAGAGGGTTTCAGGTTTTAAGAAGTGTGACTCGTGTTGTCAGAAAATGTCTCTGACAGACGGTCACACTTCTTGCCTGTATTGTCTGGGCCCTCTTCACCTGCAGGACTCCTGTGCTATTTGTCACTCCTTCAGCCAGAGAGTCCTGCAGGAGAGACATAACAAACTGGTTCTTAGGGGCCTTCTTAAGCCGGAGGGCTCTCCGGCTAAGTCGGCTCCACCGAAACCAGCAAGAGTTTCCAAGGCCCAGGCTTCTGTTTCTAAGCCTGCGGCCTCGGCTCCGACTCGTACTGAGTCGAGATCGGCTCCGGCTGGAGCCGATTCTGGCTTGACTAAGCCTTCGGCACCGATGGCTATTGGTGCCGAAACAGTATTGTCCACTTCGATGTCGGCTCCGATCGGCTCCGACACCCATGTGGCACAGGCATCGGTGTCGGCTCCGATCGGCTCCGACACCGTTACTTTGGTGGCTGTATCGGCTCCGGCTGGGGCCGATACATCGAGGCGTTCTGTCGGCTCCGAGAAGTCTGCGCCGACAGGATCTGTAGCATCGGCTCCGATGGCTCATTCCAGGAAGAGGTCGAGGTCTCCTTCCTTGGAGCCGATACTTTCGGCTCCGGCTTCACCTCTTCTATCGGAACGGAGCCATCGGAGCCGATCTTCAAGGTCATCCAGGTTGTCAGACCATGACCTAGAGAGAGTGGTCAGCAGATTGCTCAAGTCACAGGTACTGGCCCAAATGCTTCACAGTCCGTCTCAGCAGACGACTGTTGGTCCACACCCCGTTACAGTTCCTCCTTCAACTCTACCCCAGAGCTTGGAGTTGGAGTCTTCGGGCATGGTTACTGCTACGGCTGGAGGATGGATACCCCCTTCTGTTCCTTCAGCCTCTACTCTTATCTCCTCTTCCTTAGAGGGATTCGGTGGTCGGGCTTCCATGGTCTCCTCCGAGGGGGTGAGTGGCATCGGACCCTTGTCCGAACCCGCTCTTCCCCTTGGAGCCTCGGCCTTGGTGAGCTCGGCTCCGACATCTGCCTCTGATGCTTCCCTTTCGGTGGTCCCTGGAGTTCCTAGCTCTTCGGAGCGGGTTCTCTCGGACCTGCCTGGGAGGGGAGCATTCGAGGTGATGAAGAGTGTACTGGCCACTGGTATCAGTCAGCAGTCTCTTCCCGTAGCTCCTCCCTCTATTGTACCTGTTGACATCTCTGCCACTTCTCTTGCTACAGGACCCAGAGATCCTCCACCTCAGGTTTCCCCATTGGGAATTTTCCCCTCTTCCGAGGATTCTCCTGATGTTTCGGGAGATCCTCCTAGGAAGAGGACTTGTAAGAGGAAGCATGTAGACTCCCCCGAGTCTGTCACGTCGGATACTGACTTTGATGAGTCAGAGGGATCCCCTAGATCCCCCTCTGAGGATGTCTCCTTTTCAGACATCCTAGAACTTCTGAAACAGAGGGGAAACTGGCCCACCAACAATCCCTCTGAGGATGAGTCAGTATACCTAGAGGCGTTTGGATCTCGGCCCTCCACCTCCTGGGTGTCTCCGCCTTCGACCCCTTATGCAGGTTATTGCACGAAGGCGTGGGCAGCTCCTGACTCTGTAGAGCCAGTCCCTAGGAGGCCTTCTAAATTTATCACTGCCCCTAGTGACAAACAATTCCTTACCAAGGGTGTCCCCGCTGATGCCATGGTGGTGGCTGCGGCCACCAAAAGGAACTTGCAGATCCTTCCGTGCCCGTCCATCCTCCTAATAAGGACTCTAGAACCATGGATAGGTACGGTAAGCGGATGTTTTCCTCAGCGACCTTTGCTATGCGCTCGCTGAATTACCTATGTCACTTCACCAGACTCCAAAGAGATATCCTCAAGGAGCTGGGAGAAGTAGTTCAGGATCCTACAGCTGCAGGGGCTCAAGAAAAGATTGCTTCGCAGCTAGGAACCCTCAATTCCATTGCTAACTCCTCCATGCGGCTAATATCTTATGCTGCGGATGGAGCGAGTAGAGCCGCAGGCACAGGTGTGGCTCTTAGACGCCAAGCCTGGATGCGGCTATGTGATTTTTGGATCCCTTTAAGGCGTCCTTCACAAATTCTCCCTTTGATGGGTCAGCTTTGTTTGGCCCTCAGGTGAAGGAAACCTTGACCAGGTGTGAGCAGGACGGCAAGACTCTTTCTGCTGTTGGAGTCCGTTTTCCACCCCTTCTAGGCCTTATCCAAAAGGACAGAAGGGTGGGAAGATGTGGTTCCGTAAATCCCAAGGAGTCACGCCGGATTCATGTGGTCAGTTTACCCCTAGAGGCAGAGGGGTAACAACAACAGACGCTCTAGAGGCAGAGGGGTCCAAGAACCAGGGAAACAGAGAGCCTCTCTCTGATAAGCCCTTTCAGCATCCCTGAGGTGTTGCCCGGCTGTCCCTCCTTGGAGGCAGTCGGGGGAAGATTATCACTGTACCCAGAAGCCTGGCATTCCCTCACTCAAGACAGATGGGTACAGTCGATCATATCCAAGGGTTACATAATTCCTTTCGAGGAAAGTCCCTTCCCCTCAAGTTCCCTTCCAGATGTACCACCGGTCTAAGGGACATTGCAGAGTTAGAAATCGCAAAACTACTGCAAAAAAGAGCCATTCAGCCAGTTACAATAGACCATTCAGATCCCGGAATCTACTCAAGGTTCTTTTTGGTCCCCAAAAAGACGGGAGACTGGAGACCAATATTGGATCTCAGCAGACTCAACAAGTCTGTCAAGAAGACAAGATTCCGAATGGTCACTCTTCAGTCAATTCTGCCCTTCTTACAGAAGGACAACTGGATGTGCTCAATAGATCTTCAGGATGCGTACTATCACATCAAAATTCACAGACGCTCCAGGAGATTTCTCCGCTTCCGGCTGGGGTCCAGTCACTTCCAGTTCAGAGCCCTGCCCTTTGGTCTCACTACAGCCCCCAGAGTGTTCACCAAATGCATGGCAGTGGTCACGGCTCACCTGAGACGTCAAGGATTCCAGGTGTTTCCGTATCTCGACGACTGGCTCCTGTCAGCCACCACCAGGCATCAGCTTATACAAGCCAGGGATTACACAATAGACCTTTGTTCTCATTTGGGCATTTCAATCAACTTTGAAAAGTCATCCTTATCGCCCTGCCAGTCTATTACCTTCATAGGCGCAAACTTAAACACTGTTCGGATGTCAGCTACCCTTACAGAACAAAGAGTTTCAGACATTCAGACTCATGTCAGGATCATTCTGGCCAGCAAGAAAGTACAGGCCAGAATGGTTCTAAAAGTATTAGGTCTCATGGCTGCGGCCATTACTCTTCTTCCCCTGGCTCGATTCTACATGCGCCTCCTTCAGTGGATGCTGTTCACACAGTGGTCATACCAGCAACTCCCAATGCGTCACCAGATTCTGGTGACACAAACATGCAAAGAACATCTTGCTTGGTGGATCACATCGTCTCAGCTTCACCAAGGCAGGTGCTTTGTACCTCCGTCCCCGATAGCCACTGTCACCACGGATGCCTCCCTGATCGGGTGGGGGGGTCATTATCAGGGCAGGATGGTTCATGGGACGTGGCAACCGCTCGAGTACCATCTGCACATAAATGTCCTGGAGATGAGAGCAGTGCTTTTAACGTTGCAAGCCCCCAACGACTTTCTTCGCGTAGGGACAATTGCAGTCCACACAGACAACATGTCTGTAGTTTGGTATATCAACAAACAGGGCGGAACCAAGTCCTACCCCTTGTGTCGAGAAGCGCTCAGACTTTGGCAATGGGCGATCTCCTCTCATCGGTTTCTGGTAGCAACGCATATCCCTGGGAAAACCAACATTATAGCGGACAGATTGAGCAGAGCTATCCTCATGCCTCATGAGTGGTCTCTCAAGCAATCCATAGCGGAAGAGATTTTTCTGGAATGGGGTCGTCCATGTTGCGATCTTTTTGCTACTCCCCAAAACAGCAAATGTCCAGATTTCTTCAGCCTCTTCCCTCTATCAGGCCATCCCCCCAGAGACGCTCTGACCCAGGATTGGCCCCAGGGACTTCTTTATGCCTTCCCTCCATTTCCTCTGATCCCTCACGTAATCCAGAAAGCTACCGTTTTGAGAGCCAAATTGATTCTCATTGCCCCTTACTGGCCTCGACAAGTTTGGTTCCCGTTCCTCCATCATCATCTTTTGGTGCAGCCGTGGCATCTGGACCCAGTGCCAGATCTACTGATTCACCAATCCGGTCAGCTGCACCGGTCAATCCCTTCTCTCAACCTCACAGCATGGTTGCTCCACTTCCTTCCTTAGCCAGGCTTCCTTTGATCTCTAACCCAGTTAGAGACATCATAGTAGCTTCACTAAAATCCTCTACCAGGAGGATTTACACAAGCAAATGGAAACGTTCTCTTATTGGGCCAAGGCCCAAAATATTGATCCTTTTACTGCCCCTGTTCAGGCAGTTCTGGACTTCTTAGCAGAGATTTTTCATGCAGGCTCCTCTTCTTCCACAGTCAGAGTTCAATTGGCTGCTATTTCCAATTTTCATGTCGGGATAGCAGATCATAATATTATGTCCCATAGGCTCTGCAGGGCCTTCTTGAAAGGAATTTTCCTACTAAAGCCTCCAATCAGGAATCCTCCTCCTCAGTGGGATCTAAATTTAGTGCTGACATCCTTGATTCTTCCCCTTCGAGCCAGCTGTTTCTTGTTCCCTGAAATATCTTTCTTGGAAAACTTTATTCCTAGTGGCTATTACATCTGCCAGGAGGGTGTCTGAACTTCATGCTCTTCGGTTCGACCCCCCTATTTGATTTTTCACAAAGACAGAGTATCTTTGAGAACTAATCCATCCTTTTTACCTAAGGTCGCTTCAAAGAACAATCTGAATCAATCCATTGATCTCCTGTATTTTTCCAAACTATTCAGATAGAGCTGAACAAAAGCTACATTATCTTGACGTCCACCGTCAACTTAGATATTATTTGGACAGAACAAAAAATTTAGAAAATCTGATCAACTTTTTGTTTCCTATGCGGATAATAAAAAGGCCTTCCTGTTTCTAAAGTGACTTTGTCCAGATGGCTTTCTTCGGTCATCACTGAAATTCATACTCAGGGGTAAACAGCTGTGCTCAAAACCTAAAGCACATTCAACTAGGAGTTTAGCCACTTCTACAGCTTTTCAAGCTAGACTTCCTTTGGACACTATTTGTGCAGCGCCACTTGGGCCACTCCTCACACTTTTGTTTCCCATTACAAATTGGACTTGGCCTCCAGGGACAGAGCCAGTTTTGGCTCTACAGTCCTCAAGAGTTTGTTCCATTGAGCCACCCAGGATAGAGGTGCTAGGACGGTCCCATCAAGCAAGAATGAAGGCGAGATTGACAACTTAACATTAAGAAGTTATGTACCTACCATAACGTTCCATGTTAGTTGTCTTCTCGCCTTCTTTCTTGCGACCCTCCCTCCTTCCCCCTGGCCTGGACAGACCTTGTATAAGAAACTATTATGCTAAAGACCATTCAGACCTGGTCCTTTTTCCATCTGTAAGTTTCTTCTTCCTTTGGGAAGTATTTTATGCTTGGTGTTATTGCCCTTTGTCAACAAACGAGATCTGGGTACTTACCGCCTTGCATCATGGGATATGGGGCTGCCTCGAGCTGGTAAAAGGAGTTCTCGAGCTAAAGCAAGTGCCGAGTCGGAGCCGAGGATCGGCTCCGAACCCATCAAGCAAGAAAGAAGGCGAGAGAAGACAACTAACATGGAACGTTATGGTAGGTACATAACTTCTTATTAATAGCTAGTCTTCTATTTTGGCAAGTTTCTTGTGAGCGTTTGTGAGTACTGTGTTTTTTTTTGTGGTATCCCTTTGTTTCGCGGGCTAGGCCCATTTAAGTTAGTGGACCTAGTCCTCTCTAGTGTTGTTCCCTTGTAAAATTGTGCTGGTTTTGCTTTGTCGGTGGTTAGTTTCCCTCCAAAGAAATGTTTAAATTAGAGTTTCCTTGGCCGTTAGTGTTAGTTGGTTTTCCTGCCTTCCTCTTGTGTCTGTCTCTGTTGGTTGAGAGTTGTGCGGTTGTTTACCATGTCTAAAGAGCAGAAAGAACATAAACCCTCCGGGTTTAAGAAGTGTACGAAATGTGGCTACAAAATGTCCATTACAGATGGGCATTCCATCTGTGTTTATTGTCTTGGTGCTATTCACCTGCAAGAGTCCTGCAGTTTTTGCCACGTTTTTAGCCCTAGGGTACTGCAGGAAAGAAATAATACGCTGATTTTGAAGGGCCTGATTAAGCCCTCCTTTGAGGAGGCCTTAGATTCTTCTTCTTCTTCTAGTGCTAAGTCTAAGCCTTCTAAGGCCAAGAAAATATCTCCAGCTCCGTCTGCCTCTTCGGAGCCGCCAGAGAAGGTTTCAAAAGTGGATACTTCCTCCTTGGCTCCATTGTCCTCGGGGCCGCAGGAGAAGTTTTCGGAAATGGATACTACCTCCTCGGCTCCATTGTCCTTGGGGCCGCAGGAGGTATCTGTTGTACTGGAGTCGACCTCGGCTCCGATATTATTGGAGCCTATTTGGAGCCGGTCACCTAGTGTCAGGCATGAGTCTCCAGGTAGGAGATCCCAATCTCCTTCTGTTTCTTCCAAATCCTCTAGGCTGTCTGATTTGGATGTGGATAGGGTGGTCCAGAGGCTCCTGCAGTCGCCGGTGTTAGCAAAATTGTTTTCGGCTCCAACCCAGTCGGTTCCGGAGCCAGTCCCTATCCTGGTACCGATGATTCCTCCTCCGAGCAGCCATGTGTCATCGGAGCCGGAGTGCTCTGCGCCGAGTGATGTTCTCGTGTCGGCTCCGATACCCCATGTGAGTTTATCGGAGCCGGCATCAGCTCCAACCATGTCGGTTCTGTCCTCTGGTTTCGGTACTCGGGTTTCCTCAGTCGGACCTGAGGGGGATACCTCGGGAGTCCTGTCGGTTCCGAGCCTCCCTCTTGGTGCATCGGCTTGGGGAATCTCGACTCCGGTCATGGTCTCGGAGACGGGTCGGTCCTCGGATTCGGGGGACCTGCCTTTGAGGCCATGAGGAGTGCACTGGCCAGATTGTCAGTTACATCACCTGGATCAGTCACTCTGTCCTCCTACACCCCTGCTAGAGCCTCTGACGCCCCCCTATCCATGGATGGTGGAGCCCGAAGGTCTGGGGATACCCCCTTGAGCAGTCCCCTACTTTCTGAGGGCCCCTCAGAGTCGGTGCCTGAGGAGCCCCCAGAAAGAAGTTGTGCAAGAGGAAGCACATAGACTCCCAGGACGAGTCCCTCACTTCTGATACTGACCTCGAGGAATCAGAGGGGTCCCCCAAGTCGTCCTCTGATGACGTCTCTTTCTCCGACATCCTGGATATTTTGAGGCAGAGAGGCGACTGGCCTTCCAAGACCCCCTCTGAGGAGGAGTCGGTATTCTTCAAGGCCTTCGGAGCTCAACCCTCCGCCTCCTGGGTGTCTCCACCCTTCGATGAACTCCTGGATTTGATTTGTTGAAGGGTGTGGGAGAACCTTGATTCCGTGGAACCGATGCCCAGACGTCTAAATAAGTTCCTTTCTGCTCCCACGGGAAAGAGTTCCTGACCAAAGGGGTTTCGGTAGATGCCTTGGTGGTGGCGGCAGCCACTCAGCAGGAAGTTGCAGAGGCTTCTTCTTCCATCCATCCTCCTAACAAGGAGTCCAGGAGTATGGACCAGTACGGGAAGCGTACCCTGTCTTCGGCGACCTTTACCTTGCGGCCGCTGAATTACCTCTGTCATTTCACTCGGCTCCAAAGAGATCTCCTTAAGGAGCTAGGAGATACTGTGATGGGTAACATACCTGAGGCAGTAACGCAGACTGTTAATGCCCAGTTGTCTACCCTTGGTTCCATTGTCAACTCATCCATGAGGCTCATATCTTATGCAGCCGAAGGGGCGAGTAGGGCAGCTAGCTCAGGTGTAGCTCCCAGAAGGCAAGCCTGGATGCACCTGTGTCATTTCGCGGAGGCCTTTAAGTCTTCCTTCACTGATGCCCCCTTTGATGGGTCCTCTCTGTTCGGGACCAAAGTGAAAGACCTTCACCAGATGCGGACAGGAGGGAAAGACCCTATCTGCCGTAGGGGCTCGTTTCTCTCTCCCTTCTAGGCCTTACCCCAAGGCTCAGAGAGGAGGGAAAATGTGGTTCAAAAAGTCTCAGAGGTCCTTCCCTGCAGCTCAAGGTGAGTCCCCCTCCAGAGGCAGAGGAGGGGGAAATTATTCTGGAAGACGCCGTCCTAGAGGCAGAGGAGGCCCCCGCAACTCGGGAGACCGCGATTCCTTTCGTGGATCTTCCTTTCAGCGTTCCTGAGGCGTTGCCCAACTGTGCTGTTCCAGAGCCAGTCGGGGACCGAATTTTACTTTGCACCCGGAAGCCTGGGAAAGCATCACCCAGGATCGTTGGATGCTTCGAATAGTTACCGGAGGTTACACTATCCCCTTTTTATCAACACCTCCTCCAGTCAGAAGAATCCCGGACGTCCCACCCAGTCAACGGGATCAAGCAGCACTAGAAGTTGCAAAGCTGCTAGAAAAAGGAGTCATCCAACCAGTCCCCTCAGACCATATTGGATCAGGAACTTACTCAAGACTCTTTTTGGTACCAAAAAGAACAGAGGACCTGAGACCCATTCTGAATCTCAGTCGACTGAATCACTACGTTCTGAAGTCCAAGTTCCGAATGGTCACGCTTCAGTCCATTTTTCCATTGCTGGAAAAAGGAGTATGGATGTGCTCCATCGATCTCAAGGATGCCTACTACCACATCAAAATGGACAAGGCATCCAGGAGTCACTTACGCTTCCGGCTAGGAGCCAGTCACTTCCAGTTTTGTGCCCTGCCCTTTGGTCTCACCACAGCCCCCAGGGTGTTTACCAAGTGTTTGGCAGTGGTGACAGCTCACCTGAGATGTCAGGGATTCCAGGTATTTCCGTATCTGGATGACTGGCTTCTCACTGCCCCCACCAGGCATCTGCTCATTCAAGCCAGGGAGACTAAAATTGCACTTTGTCAACAACTAGGAATTACTTTGAACTGGGAAAAGTCTGCCTTGCTGCCCTCACAGCGTGTTGTTTTTATAGGCGCAGAGCTAGACTCTATTCAAATGCGGGCCTTTCTGCCACAAGAGAGAATAAGAGTGCTGCAGTCTCAGATCCACGCACTGTTGCCCCTCAAAAGAGTTCAAGCCAGGTTAGTTCTCCAGCTTTTGGGTTCCATGGCCACCACCATCATGCTGGTGCCTCTGGCCAGGTTACACATGCGGATCCTACAATGGTTCCTTTCGGTCCAATGGTCGTTTCAGAAACTTCCTCTTTCCCACTTGATACTTCTCATGGAATGGTGCAAATAGGACCTCCAATGGTGGCTATGCTCCACCAATCTGGACAAAGGGAGGAGCTTGATTCCTATGTCTCCAGTGGCCATGGTGACCACGGACGCCTCCCAGATGGGGTGGGGGGGGGAGCATTATCTTGGCAGGACGGTGCAAGGCACATGGCAAGATCACGAGGTACACCTGCACATCAATGTTCTGGAGATGAGAGCGGTGTTTCTAGCTTTGCGAGCACTCCAAAACTCTCTACCTCTGGGAACGATTGCAATTCACTCGGGCAGCATGTCCGTAGTGTGGTACCTGAACAAGCGGGGAGAACCAAGTCTTATCACCTCTGCAGAGAGGCCATGCGAGTGTGGCATTGGGTAGTATCTTCCCAATAGTTTCTAGTGGCAATGCACATTCTGGGAAAGTCCAATGCGATAGTGGACAGGCTGAGCAGAGCTATTCTGATGCCTTACGAGTGGTCCCTGAACAATCGAGTGGCGGTTCAAATTTTCAACAGGTGGGGTCAGCCTTGCTGCAATCTCTTCGCTATTCCCCTCAATGCCAAATGCAGCGAGTACTTTACACTGATCCTCCCACAGTGGGAGTCACCCAGGGATGCTCTAGTCCATGATTGGCCCCCGGTCTGGTCTACGCTTTCCCTCTGTTTCCTGTGTTACCAAGAATGATTCAGAAAGCCATATCCTTGGGAAGCAGGATGTTTCTTATTGCTCCACACTGGCCTCGACAAGTATGGTTCCCCTTTCTTCAGCAGTACGCAGTGGACGGTCCTTGGACTCTGGACCCAGTGCCAGACCTCCTGACTCACGTCAGGACAACTCCATCCATCCCTGCGAACCCTCAGGTTGACAGCCTGGCTGCTCCACTTCCATCACTAGTTAGACGACATTCCTTTTCACCTGAGATGGTACACATCTTGTCTTCATCTCATAAGTCTTCCACCAGAAGGATTTATTCCAACAAATGGAAGAAATTCTCCATTTGGGCTCAGGCCCAAGGTTTGGATCCCTTCACAGCCCCTATTCCGTCGGTCTTAGAATTTTTTAGCCATGCTTTTCCGTCAGGGCATTGCGCCCGCTACCATTAAGGTGCAGTTGGCTGCAATTTCCAATTTTCACACATCTTACGAGCCCTGTCTTATGGGCCATAAACTCTGTAAGGCCTTCTTGAAAGGCGCTTGGTTACTTTGCCCTCCTGTTTCAGAACCTGTCATGCCATGGGATCTAAACCTTGTGCTACAAGCCATCACTTCAACGCCCTTTGAACCGGCTGCCACCTGTGAATTGAAATTCTTATCTTGGAAGACGGCGTTTCTAATAGCCATTACATCGGCCAGAAGATTATCAGAACTTCAAGCTCTGTCCATTAAACCTCCGTATCTGACCTTTCATAAGGACAGAGTTTCCCTGAGACTTAACCCGTCCTTCCTTCCAAAGGTGTCATCCACTGTTAATCTCCATCAATCTATTGAGTTACCAGTGTACTTTCCAAACTTTTCCAATAAAGCAGAGTTTCGATTTCACCAGTTGGATGTGCACAGACAACTAAGATTCTACTTACACAGAACTAAGCATGTTAGGAAGTCTGATCAACTGTTTGTGTCCTTCTCAGAGAACAGAGCAGATTGTCCTATTTCCAAGTGCACAATTTCTAAATGGATCAAAGATTGTATTTCCTTTATCTACTTGTCAGCAGGCAGAAATTTACCTTTTCCCATCAAAGCTCACTCTACCAGGGCAGTGTCTACATCAATAGCTTACCATGCCAGGCTTTCATTGGATGATATTTGTGCTGTGACCACCTGGGCCTCTCCTCACACCTTTATTACTCATTACATGCTGGACGTGGCTTCTAGGGGCCGGGCTTCCTTTGGTTCCACAGTTCTCAGGAGTATCTTCCTATGAGCCTCCCAGGATAGAGGTGCTGGGGATGCTGTCCCGTGAGTAAAGAATGTAGGCGAGATAGGACCACATAACATCAGTTAGTTATGTACTCACCATAATGATCGATGTATGTGGTCCATCTTGCCTCCATTCTTACGTACCCTCCCACCTGCCCCCTTCCTAGAGGATTTGGAGAAATATTGGCTCTGTGAACCCTTCAAGGTCAGTGTTTTTTTTCTTCCTTTGGCTGGAATTCCTTCCAGTGTTGGTTGTGTATGGGTTATGATTGGTATGGTTGCAAACAAGATCTGGGGCTAGGGTGAGGTGCATCTTGGGATACCGGGTTAGCCCAGCCAATTAGAGACTTTGTGCTAGAGAAATAGTTGGCCGAGTCGGAGCCGAGAACCCGTGAGTAAAGAATGTAGGCGAGATGGACCACATACATCGATCGTTATGGTGAGTACATAACTAACAGTTTAAGAAGAAATGTCAAGGGTGTTCCAAGAATAATTCTGGAAACTCCCCAAAGAAGGACAGCCCAATAAATCTGAATAACTATTTAAGAAGCTTTGTTCCACCCCTCCCATCCTGGCAGCCCTTTTTTTCCTCCAGAAAGTCTGAATCTCCACTTTCCTCTATGGCAACAGAACATTTCAGAGAAATAAGTTAAAATCATTCATCAATGTTACTGATGGCAGTGGGAGAAAATTCCTCCTTTCCAGAGGAGATAATTTCTCATCCTTCTTCATATGTTGCCCCCCTTTCCAGGTAGGAAAAGGGTTTTATTCAAGCATGCTTTTAGTGTCAGAGAAGGAAAATGCTTGGAGACCAGTTCTGGAATTTTGTTTTCTAAACCTGCTAGTGATAGTGGCCAAATTCAAAATGATGTCACTTCACAACCTGTTACATCTTCTTCCTCATTTGAGTTTCGAGTTTCCTTGTAACATTAGATTTAAAAGATGCTTATCATCACATTCTTAGTCTTCCAGACTGTAGGCTTTTCTTAAGGTTTTGTGTGTGTCTGGATCACACTATCAGTTCTCTCCATTAACCTGTGGACTATCCACTGCACCAAGAGTCTTCACGAAGTGTCTAGCTCCAGTTATAGCTCATTGCAGGCTGCAGGGTATCCAGATTTTTCTACATTTAGATGACTTGCTTGTCTTGGCAAAGTTTGTTTCAAAGTGCCAGAAATCCATTTCCTGGATGAGAGATCTCTTACACAAGCTGGGAATCCAAGAAAACATTCTAAAGTCTTTCTTGACTCCTTTTCACAGAATTATATTTTTGGGATTCAGCTAGACACCATAGTTCAAAGACCTTTTATTCCACAGGAAAAAATAGACCTATATCTATATGTGTTTCTAGGATGTCCCACTCAGACTTCAGTCACTGCAATGGAGTACATCAGGAGTTTGGGTCTTATGGCCTCTATGATTCTAATGATATCACTGGCAAGACTCCACATGAGAAATATGCACTAGTATCTGAAGTCTGTTTGGTCTCAGCACCACCACCCGTCTTTTCATGCACTACTATCTGCAGTCTCTTATTTATTTATTTTTTGTTCTTCCTAGCATTGCCTTTTCAGGGATCAACCTCCCTCTCTCTGTTGGCAAGCAACAAGGACCTCTGAAGTTGAAATGCAAACAAACACCAATCACAACCAAAGTGTTACATAGCTCAAACCACCAGTGTGCCACCCAACAACACCTCCTAAGGCAAGACTATATACCCAACATTTTAGTCATAGGTGATCTATAGTCAGGCACACTGATGTCCCCCTCACCAGGCTGAACAAGGAGAAAATTACAGTCAGCTGCCTGTCGGGTGCCAGGATCCGCCACATAACGCATGCACTCAAGTCACTCCGCAACAAGTAGAAATATGACTCTGTCACTGTCCATGTTGGAGTGAATGATTTGAGACATACCTCCCTGGACTACATGAAAAGAGACATGGAAGAGCTCTCGGAGTAGCATCCTGCCTTCGCCCAGAATGATACTACAGTATAAGGACAAAATGATTGACTTCAACAATTGGCTAAGCTTCTGGTGTCATTCAAAGGGGATCCAGTATTTGTCTGCCTGGGATGACATGATCGACAGACCACGATGCTTTGCCAGAAATGATCTGCACCTGTTGCCCCTGGGATTCAGGTTACTGGCTAAGGCTCCTGCCACCCCTATAGTGCCTTTTTTAGGCAAAGTTCAAAGGACAAAACTACCACTGTAACAGGTACAAGCATGCAAAATCTAAAGGTAATGCTGCTCAATGCTAGAAGTCTAAACCTCAAAATGCACTCTCTCGAGGCACTCCCAAAAATGGAGAGCATCGATATCTGTGCAGTAGCTGAGACCTGGTTCAAGGCTCCATAGAGCAGCCCTGCAATACCAGGCTACAACTCTTACCACACTGTTCGGCCACCAAACCAGGACCAAAACAGTAAAGGTGGAGGACTGTCCATATTCACCAAGGATATTCACAACACCAGGCTAGTTGCCCAACACAATGTGTCTGAAATTCTCCAGGTGCAACTAACACTAGGTAAGACTGCAATCCAAGTTGTAGCTTGCTACAGATCCCCCACCATGGCCCAAGATTCTCACTACACCTTTCTAAACATACTGAAAAATATTAAGATACAACCAAACTGAGTGATTTCAACTACCCTGCCATTAACTGGGAAAACTACTTGTGTACCAACACCTTTGCCCAACAGTTCTTGGAATTCATAAATCCAAATGCCCTGGATCAACTAATCCTTAGTCCCACCAGGGGCTCCAATATCCTAGACCTGGTCATTACCAACATGGGAAATCGATGCTCCACACCTATGGTCACCCCCTAGTTGATCAGGTCTGACCATAAGCTAATCACCCTTGACATCCTCATCCCACCCCCACCCCCCAGTAAGGAAACCTCGTAAAAAACTTCTCCAAAGCCAACTTCATGCTACTCAAGTCAGAAGTGACAAACTTCACGACACCCATACAGACAGGAACTGAAAGTTCGACTTCTGAATCCTACACTAAGGCACTGTATGAGCACATCCGCTCGTGCATGAATGGTGCCATCTCCAATAGAACCAAGACACTTTCCTCCAACAAAAGGAAGCCAATCTGGTGGTCTCTTGCCAAAAACAAACTTTACAACAAAAGGAAGAAACTGTTGCAGAAAAGAGGAAAATCCCGGGATGCAAAAACCTCCCTTACCAGCCTCAGTAAGAAGCTGAGATCCCTCATAAAATCCTCCAAAGCTAGTTACGAAAATAAAATTGCCAAACATTCCAAAGACAACCACAAGACATTCTATAGCTATGTCAAGAATCTAAATGGCAATGCTCAGATCTTCACTGAGCTATAACAGAATCACATTAAATATACTGATCCCAAGGATATTGCCAATATCCTGGCAGATCGATTCAGTGCAAATTTCACCCCCCTGTCACCCCCCTAAAGGGCCCATCTCAATACCAAAAGATTGCTAAATTCCGGTAATAACAGCTACACAGGTAAAAAAACGCACTCTCCAAAGCTAAGAATGGGAACAGACAACATCCCAGGCTGTGTACTACATGAACTACAAAATGAACTGGCACCTCACCTAAGTGTCATGTTTAATCATAGCCTCACCTCAGGCTTTGTGCCCACTGAGTGGTGCACAGCTACAGTTATCCCACTCCACAAGGGGGGATCCAACTTGGATCCGGGAACTACTGCCCCATCAGTCTGATGAGCCTGATCTGCAAGGCCATGGAACGTATTATCATAGAACTTATAAACAAAGACATTGGCAACCTTCAAACACTGGACTCCATGCAGTTTGGGTTCGTGAAGGGTCAATCTTGTCTCTTGAACCTGATTAACTTCTTCATATCAGTCTCCAGAGCCGTGGACAAGGGTAAGGTGGTCCACACAGCCTATCTGTACCCTGCCAAGGCCTTCAACACCATCCCTCACTCTGGAATCATAGATAAACTTACTAAGCTGGGCATTAATCCCTGCATCACTCGATGGGTTGCCAACTGGCTTACTGACAGAACCTACACTGTAAAAGTAGCCGATTCCAAATCCAGATCCAGACAAGTGACAAGTGGAGTACCACAGGGTTCAGTCCTGGGACCGCTCTTATTTGGCATCTACTGTACTGAAGTACAGGCCAACACTAAGGGAATCTGGCTAACAAAGTTCGCAGATGACTGCAAACTGGGAGCCATTATTGAATCCCCAAATGATGTGGATATTCTACAAAAGGGCCTTACAGAAATAGATGCTTGGTGCCAGAGCCATGGGCTCAAGCTCAATGCCAAGAAATGTATAGTTATCCCCTTTGGGAAAAAACATATACCCATGAATTACTACATAGGTGGCAGTACACTAAACACCGAAAGTGTGATAAGAGACTTAGGAAGACAGGTGGACAGTGGTGTTACCTTCGATAACCACATCGCCACAACAGTCAGGAAATCTTTTATGTGGCACACCGCATCACTAAGGGCTTTTCATCCAGAAAAAAGGAGGTCATTGTCCCACTGTACTCATCCCTCATTAGATCCATTATAGAATACACCGTCTCATTTGGTATGTAACTCTCAAAACATCTGCAACAACTGGAATGGCTGCAGAAATACCTCACTAAAAGAATCACAGACCTAAAGCAGATGCCCTATGCTGACCGTCTAAAAAAACACCACCTATACTCTGTCGCATATTGTCTACTCAAAGGCAATCTCTGCTTAACATACAAGGCCATGTCAAACCCAGAGCTGTTGGACATGCTACACTTAAAGAAATCCCTCTGAGACACACGTTCCAGGGATCTAAATCTTGTCATCACAATGAACAAAATATGCTGGAGGGATAGGTTCCTGACCCAGAGACTCCCCCGACTCTGCAATAGACTGCCCATACATGTCAAGCAGAGAGCCTCTTTGGCCCTCTTCAAAAGGAACCTCGATGATTGGATGGGAGATAGAAAATTCACCCTGGGGATCACATCAGTTGCCTTGCTAGACAGGGGTCCAGGAAAGTAAATACTGTGGGAAGAAATAGCCAGGGAATTTTTATGGTTAGGCTTGTATAGGCCCTACGGCTGATAGCCTAGTGCCAACCTACGAACCTTTGAAAGCTCTGAGGGGATTGGTACCCAAACATGTCTTTTAGTCAGCTGAGAAAGCTTTGGAAGCTGTCTGGTGGCTGTTATATCCTTCGCAGAATATAACAAAGGCTTTTGCAGCAGTGATCATGCATGCATCCACTATTATGGAAAGTTTACTTACACAGCTGTACTTTCATGTGCAGCATGAGAGCAAAGGTGTTAGAACTACTAATTACCTTTGTCACCAAAGCTTTTCCTGCTATGCAGATTTCAGTCTTCACAGTCCTGGCAAAATCTCAGTTCATAAAAGTATAAACATCTGTTGTAGTGACTGAAGATCTTCTGCTGTTTGTTTATTATTGCAAGAAGGGATTTGGTGCTTTCATAATTCCCACTTCTGACAGTTCTGTTATAGCTTTATGTGTACGGGATAACTCTGCATGAGTAAAGTACTATGGTGCTATGGCTGGTATGTCATCCCTTGGAGATGCAGTTGTAGTGCTTTCTATTTTGTCCGGTTCGATTCTCAGTTAGAGCGTCTTCTGCGTGGAGACATGCGTGAATGGGCATACCTTCGTTGAAGGTTGTGGGTCAGGCCTGGCAAGCCGGTACGTAACAATCAACTGCCAATCATTAGCAGACCGGAGTTCCGCTGTGGCGACCCCTAACTGGGAAAAAGCCGAAAGACACAAATGCTTTAAAACAGAATATACTGACTTTGATGCTTCTCAGGGAAGTGTATCATAATACTACTTGTGGTTTGCTGGACATTTGGAGGTTTCTGGGGGTCATTATGTTGCATGATATGCAGTTCTACCCCTGTAATTTTCTGCCTTTTTCAGACCCTGAGCTCCATGATTTACTTGTTTTGTGAATCACAGAAGATCGTGTAAGACTTAATCTGTGCACATACATACTGCATACCCGGACACTTCCAGATATGCCATCACGTAGGTTGTATGCCAAAGTGTTTATATACATTTATGAACTGGGTAGACTTTAGAATGTGGTTTTCACTGCATGATATCCATTCCCAGTTGCAGAATACCTTTTTGAATATCATCCAAAGATAATAAAAACATTAATTTCTTCTAAGTTTCTAGAACATACATTTATGGTGTAAAAATCTGATTAAATATTCAACTACTAGTACAATCCTGAGAACATTTTTTTGGAGGGGTTACACATTTGTATTAAAAAAAAAACAAAAAAAACTACCACTTAATTATTATATTTATCACTTAAAAGTTTTACTAAAGAGAACTAGACTGAGTGACTCTAATACAGTTAACTAATTGTAACTATATACTATTAATGAGTATAGCATTTATTTTAAAGGCATAACTCTTAACTGTCCAGATATTCACAGAATGTCCAGATTTATGCCTCATATTGTTGGTCTGTTCCTCATAAAATTTGTGCTTTTCGGGCAAATCACTGAGGATTGAAGTCAATAAATAATGAGAAACATTTGAGTTTCATGGGTTCATAGGTTCATAGAAGTGTACTAGGCTAATGGCCCTGGAGCCTTTACAAGCCTAGCCCATAGAAGTCCCCTGCCATCGTGCCTCCTGACATTAGTTCCCAGTGCCTCTATCAAGTAGAGCCACTGGAGTGATCCCCAGGGTGAACTTTCTATTACCCATCCACTCATCAAGATTTCTCTGAAAAGAGGGAGAGTGAGGTGCTGTGCTTGACATGTATGCAAAGTCTATTTCAGAGCATGCACAGTCTCTGGGTTATGAACCTGTCTCTCCAGCATGTTCTGTTGATTGTGGTGATGAAATTGAGGTCTCTGGAGCATCTGGTGTGGAGGGATTGGGATTTCTTTAGATGTAGCATTTCTAACAGAGCTGGGTCAGACATGGCTTTGTAAGTCAAGCAGAGATCGCCTCTAAGTAGGCGATATGAGACAGACAATAGCTGGAGTCTTTTGATTCTGTCCATGTAGGACATGTGTTTAATGCCTAGGATCCTGTTTGTGAGGTACTTCTGTGGCCTCTCCAGCTGTTGCAGGTGTCTAGTGAGGTACATGCCAAATGGGGCATTATAATCAGTGACTGGTCTAATGAGGGAAGAGTAGAGAGACGATGACCTTTTTCTTCCTGGATGCAAACCCCTTATTAATGAGATATGCCACATAGAAGGACTTTCTGACCACAGCGGCAATGTGGTGGTCGAAGGAGAGGTTGCTGTCAACCTGCATCCCCAGATCTCTTATAACACCTTCAGTGTTCAGTGGGCTCCCATTGATATGGTAATTAGTGGGAACTGAGTTTTTCCAAAGGGGATGACTATGCATTTTTTGGCATTTCAACACCAGTCATTGGTCTCAGTGAGGCCTTTCTGTAGGATGTCTGCATCACTTGGAGAGTTAATAATGTCTCCCAGCTTGCAGTCGTCTGCGAACTTGGTCAGTCAGAGTTCCTTTGTGTCAGCTTGGACTTCTGAGAAGTAGATTCCGAACAGGAGAGGACCCAGGACCGATCCCTGTGGGACTCCACTCTTGACTGGTCAGCAGTCTGACTTGGAGTCTGCTACTTTCACACTGTGTGTTCTATCTGTGAGCCAATTTGCAACCCACCTAGTGATATAGGGGCTGATGCCTAGTTTGGTGAGTTTATCAATAATTCCTGAGTGAGGAATGATATCAAAGGCCTTGGCCAGATTGAGGTAGGCTGTATGCACTGCCTTACCTTCATCCACAGCCCTGGTGACTGACTCAAAGAAGTCAGCCAGGTTGAGCAGACATGATCTCCCTTTCACAAAGCCAAATTAGTCTAGGGTCTAGAGTTTGGAGATTTCCTATATCTTTGTTAATCAGGTCCATGATGATGTGCTCCATAGCTTTACGTATCAGACTCATCAGGATAATAGAGTGATAATTCCCAGGGTCTGTAGCTGCTCCCCCTATATGTAGAGGGATAACTGGAACAGTGCGCCATTTGGTAGGGACAAAGCCTGTTACTGAACAGGGCACACAGATGTGGTGCCAGTTCGCTTTGTAGTTCATGTAGAACACAGCCAGGGAAATTATCAGGTCCCATGGAAGCTGTATTCTTGGCTTTGGACAATGCAGCTTTAACCTGTGCTGCAGTAATGCTGGGTGCTTGGCATTCTTCTGGTATTGTGATTAGTCCTGGGGGGGGGGGGTAAAGTTGGCACTGAATCTGTTGGTCAGTATGTTGGCAATATCTATTGGCTCAGTATAGGAGGTACCATTGTGCAGTAACTCAGAGCAAATATGGTTATTTCCGTGGAGGTTCTTAATATAACTATAGAAGGCTTTGTGGTTGTTTTTAGTGTCTGCCGTAATTCTGCCTTCATAGTTAGCTTTGGAGGATCTGATGAGGGATCTCAACTTTTTGTTGAGGCTAATAAGGGAGTTTTTCCGGTCATGGGACTTCACATTTTTCTGCAACAGTTTCTTCCTTATGTTGTAGAGTTTATTAATGGCAGAGGGCCACCAGATTGGCTTCCTTTTTTGCAGGAGAGCGTCTTGGTTCTGTTGGGTGTGGCTAGTTCCATGCATTTATGTACATGTTTGTACAGTGTACTGATGTATGATTCGGCATTCATGCAACTATTTTCCAATGGCATGGGTGCCATGAAGTTAGCCACCTCTGTTTTTAGGAGCCCAGAGTCAGCTTTGGAGAAGTTTTTCAAGGTGGTTACTTTTGCGGGGGGTGTGGGTGAGATGTGAATTTCCATGGTGATTAGTTTATGGTCAGATCTGACCAGGGAGTAGAGCAACAGTCACCCATGTTAGTAATAACCAGGTCAAGGATGTTGCTTCCTCTAGTAGGGATCAGAATGAGCTGGTCCATGGCATTGGGATTGATGAATTCCAGGAAGCATTGGGCCAGTGTATTAGTGCTTGAGTAGTTTTCCCAGTTGATGGAGGAGTAGTTTAAGTCTCCTAGTATGAGAGTGTTGGGTTGAACCTTGACAGATTCCAGGGTGCTTAGGAATGTGGAGTGAGAGTCTAGGGACATGGTTGGGGACCTATAGCAGGCTTTGACCTGGATTGCCATCTTACCCAATGTTATTTGTACCTGAAGTATCTCAGGTGTTTTATGCTGGGCTACTAGTCTGGAGGTGTGCATATCCTTTATGAATATGGAGACACCACCACCTTTGGAGCTTCGGTCCATGTTTTTCGGGGCCGAAAGGTGTTAAATGAGTTATAGCCTGGTAGCGCAGGGGTGTTTTCTGACACTTTAAACTAGGTCTCTGTTACAGCACAAATGTTGATGTTCTCCATTTTAAGGAGTGCTTCGAGCAAGTGCATCTTGACATTTAGACTTCTAGCATTGAGCAGTATGACCATCAGATTGCATTTATTTATAGCTGTTATGCTGGTACTTTTGTCTTTGGAGCACCGCCTAACAAGGTACTATAGGAATGACAAGAGCCTTAACCAGTACCCGGGAAACCCAGGGGTGACAGATGCAGGCCATCTCTGGCAAAGCATCGAGGTCTGTCAGTCATGCCATCCCAAGTAGACAGATACTGGATCCCCTTAGAATTACACCAGAAACATAGCCAGTTGTTGACATCAGTCATTTTTTGTTTGTACTGCAGTATCATTCTGGGTGAAGGCAGGATACTGCTCAGGGCTAGGGTCATACCTGCCTGGGCCACAAAATCCAAGAGCTCCACTATGTCTCTTTTCATATAGTCCAGGGAGGTGCATCGCAGGTCATTTACACCCACATGGACAGTGACAGAGTCATACTTGTATTTGTTGTGGAGTGACCTGAGTGCTTGTATTATGTGTTGGATGTGTTGTGCTGACTGTTACCTTCTCCTTATTCAACCTAGTGAGTGGGACATCTGTGTGCCTCACTATTGAGTCACTTATAATTAGTGTATTGGACAAGGTGTTTAGCCTTAGGGCCTTAGGTTGAGGGGCACACTGTGGAGGTGCGCTATGTGTCCTGTGGTTTGTGCTGTGTTGTGGTAGTCCAGATTTCATATCCTTCACAAAAATGCATGCTAACACAAATCCTATTACTCTAGCATCTTTCTAAGTTTATGAGAACAGTATTTAAAATATGTCCCTATTTTTGGACTTTTGCCCCCCCCCCGCCCCCCTCATTCTAGGCTTTGTCCAGATTTCTTGCTGTAAGAGATTGAGAGATATAGTCAAAGTTTAGGCATCAGCAATGTTTCCATTGGTCAAAATCATGTTATATGATTTTTTAGCATCCCCGTGCCCTGATGTGATTACAGCCTGCTGCTGTCACATAGTTAGTATTCAGTCCAGACATAACAGCAGTCATTTAACCATGCTTGTAAAATGCATGCCATGATATGATTCAAAACGCCATTTTAATTTACTACATAAATACATATGCCTTGCTTAATGTTAGTTTGTATGTGATTTAGGTGTCAGGAAACAAGCACAAAAATGGGTACCAGTACTAAATTATACTGTACAACACTATTGCTTTGTAAATGCTGGCTAGTCAGGCTATTTCTTATTTCTAAATGAAAGGTTAAATGCAAATGAAAAGGTTAATTTTGTGGATGTTACCTCCTAATTTTGTCATTTTAAATGAAAATTACAATGGTAATTGTATAGGTGTCTTTTTAATTTTAACAGAAATAATATGTGAAAATGAATGTGTTTTCTATTAATGTACTATTCTACATTAATAGTTTCCTTATGCTTATGATATGCCGTTCTAATTACCTTTGCAGGTGTATGAAATTTTAAAGCGCACATCCTGTAGCAAGGCCAAATACGGCATGGGTAAGCTTTCCTTCTGTAATTTATTCCAGTACGAAGTTCAGCATCTGTGTATTAGTAGCCAAATTGTGCACTTTTCCTTTTAATTATGCTTTTACTGGCTTGGTGAATATGTAGCTAGAAACATTTTTTTGGCATCACTGAAGCATAATGCCTTATTTATGAAACTAGAAGCAAATTTTTCACCTGATTTTGACTCATGCTTAAGTATAAAGTTTGTAGCTTATTTAACAAAAGGAGACACCTTACTATCTGACTGCCTGAAGCATCACAAAAATTGAAACTTTTAAAGTTTAGAATAAATTTTAAGATCATTTCAGGATGCCCTAGTAGAACACGGGCATTTTTCAGATCATGGCCACGCATTTTATAATAAGGCTTTTGAACTATTCATTTAACACATTCCTGATCTTATTTCCTCGTTTTCTTAGTGCAATCTCTTAGCAGCCTCCAGAGGTTGTAGTAAGTTGCCATTAACCATCTGCATTAAAGTGCCTGGCCTACAGATTGATGGCAAATCAACAACAGTCATGGCAGTCATGTCAGAGTACGGAATCTGATTTTGAAGGCAGCCTTAAAATTAAGTAAGACAACATGGTTTTTCAGGGCATATGCTGGTTGGTTTAACTATTATATCACTCTGTACTCACCCTGTAAGATAGAAATGTATTTTTGCATTAATGTGCATTGCTCTTCAATGTTAAGTTGTCAATCTCGCCTTCATTCTTGCTGGATGGGTACGGAGCTGAACCTCGGCTCCGACTCGGCCTATACTAAAGCTCGAGAGCTAATTTTACCGGCTCGAGGCAACCCTATATCCCATGATGCTAGGCGGTAACTACCCAGATCTTGTTTGCCGCTTACGCTAGCGAGGTTGCTCTTTTTACCGGCTCACAGGTTAGTGACTATTTTTTCACTAAAATCTTAGTCTTCTCCTTAGTTTTTCCCCCTAGTATACTATTTAATCTTTTATAGGCTAGTTTCTGATTATTTTTAAAGTTTAGTCCCTATTTTTTATCCCTTATCCCTGTCATACTCCCACACCCTAGGTTAGGCCTTAGGCCCTTCCGTTTTACTCTTAATTCCCTCACAGGGATTCTTAGCTGTGTGTGTGTTCCCTCAGTATCCCTGTATCCCTGTTTATTGGAGTGTGTGTGTGTGTGTGTGTGTGTGTGTGTGTGTGTGTGTGTGTGTGTGTGTGTGTGTGTGTGTGTTTTCTTCTATTTTTGTTGTTTTTCCTTTCGACTACAATATGTTGAAGGAGACAAAGGTCTCAGGCTTCAAGACGTGTGACTCGTGCTGTCAGAAGATGTCTCTGACAGACGGTCACACTTCTTGTGTTTATTGCCTGGGACCCCTGCACCTGCAGGACTCTTGCTCAGTGTGCCATGCATTCAGCCCAAGAGTCCTGCAGGAGCGCAGGAATAAATTGATACTAAGGGGTTTATTAAAGCCTGAAGGTTCCCCGGCTAAGTCTGTGCCGGGGAAGTCTTTGAAACCACCTAAACCGTCGGCTCCAAGCTCTAAGCCTTCGGATGGTGGCTCATCTTCTGTAACATTATCAGCTCTGGCTGGAGCCGATTCCTCTGTATCACAGCTACCTGCATCGGCTCCAGCCGGAGCCGATACCTCTAAGACTCTGTCTTCTAAGTTGGCTCCGGCTGGAGCCGACGTGTCTATGGCTCCATCGGCTCCATCAACCCTGATGCCCTCCACATGCAAGAGGTCCAGATCTCCATCTCTGGAGTCTATACATTCAGCTCCAAGGTCACCGTTACTCTCGTAGCGGAGCCATCGGAGCCATTCCACTCGGTCTTCCAGGCTTTCCGATCATGACCTTGAGAGGGTGGTAAGTAGACTATTAAAGTCTCAGGCACTGGCCCAAATGCTTCACAGCCCGTCTCATCAGACAGTGGCTACGTCCATACAACATTCTATTCCTCCTTCGACTCTACCCCAGTGTTCGGAGCCGGAGCTCCTCGGAGCCGTGACCGTTTTGACGTCGGAGCCTATACCTCCCCCTTTGGCTCCGTCGTCTGCTCCGATCTCGTCCATGGTGCCATCCTTGGAGGGATCTGGGCGCTTGGACTCTCTCGCCGGCTCCGAGGGGGTGAGTGGCATTGGACCCTTATCCGACCCCGTTCTCCCTCTCGGAGCATCGGCGTTGGTGAGTTCGGCCCCGACATCGGCTTCAGAGCCGTCCCTGTCGGTGCCGGCTGGGGTTCCTAGCTCTTCGGAGCGGGAGCTGTCTAGCCTGCCTGACAGGGGTGCCTTCGAGGTCATGAGGAGCGTATTGGCCCCGGTGCCTGCTTTACGGTCAGCTCCATCAGCTCCTCCCACTCTAGTGCCTGCTGATGTCTCTTCCCACTCTCTCGCCCCCGGCCATCGAGATCCAACACCTCAGGTTTCCCCATTGGGAATATCCTCATCTTCCGAGGTTTCCCCTGATCCGTCAGGTGAACCCCCGCGTAAGAGGACATGTAAGAGGAAGCATGTAGACTCCCCTGAGTCCGTCACATCTGATACCGACTTGGATGAGTCGAAAGGATCCCCAAGGTCCGCCTCTGAGGATGTCTCCTTCTCTGACATCCTTGAAATCCCTAAACAGAGGGGGAACTGGTCTTCCCTTAATCCTTCCGAGGATGAGTCGGTTTACCTGGAGGCTTTTGGTTCTCGACCCTCCACCTCCTGGGTGTCTCCGCCCTTCGACCCCCTTATGGAAGTGGTGGCACGGAAGGCATGGACGGCCCCTGACTCGTTGGAACTCACCCCACGGAGGCCTTCTAAATTTATAACAGCCCCTTCTGATAAGCAATTTTTATCCAAAGGTGTCCCAGTTGATGCCATGGTGGTGGCGGCAGCCACTAAGAAGGAACTGGCTAATCCTTCAGTACCTATCCATCCACCTAACAAGGAATCTAGGACAATGGATAGGTACAGTAAGTGGATGTTCTCGTCAGCGACCTTTGCCATGCAGTCGCTGAACTACTTATGCCACTTCACCCATCTTCAAAGAGACATTCTTAAAGAACTGGGTGAGGTCCTACAGGATCCATCAGCTGCTGGGTCTCAGGAAAAAATTAACTCACAGCTAGGAACCCTGAATTCCATTGTCAACTCCTCCATGCGGCTTATTTCATATGCAGCCGATGGAGCGAGTAGGGCCACAGGCACAGGTGTGGCTTTGAGGCATCATGCTTGGATGTGGCTTTGTAACTTCGCAGACCCCTTCAAGGCGTCTTTCACTAACTCCCCCTTTGATGGTTCAGCGTTGTTTGAACCTCAAGTGAAAGATACTTTGACCAGATGCGAACAAGATGGCAAGACTCTTTCTGCCGTAGGAGTCTGTTTTTCTACCCCATCTAGACCATATCCTAAGGGTCAGAAGGGTGGAAAAATGTGGTTCCGTAAATCACAAGGAGTCACGCCTGACGCAAGAGGTCAGTTCACCCCTAGAGGCAGAGGGAGGAACAACAACAACAGACGCCGTCCAAGAGGCGGAGGGGGTCCGCAGAACCAGGGTAGCAGAGAAACCCTCTCTGACAAACCCTTCCAGCATCCCTGAGGTATTGCCCAACTGTCCACCTTCGGAGGCAGTCGGGGGAAGATTAGCACTGTACCCCCAAGCTTGGCTCTCCCTCACTCAAGACAAATGGGTGCAGTCGATCATATCTGAGGGTTACAAAATCCCCTTTATCCAAACCCCAATGATTCAAATGGGGTCTCTTCCAGACGTTCCACCCAGTCTAAGGGAACAAGCAGCACTAGAAATATCAAAGCTGCTAAAAAAGAGAGCCATCCAGCCAGTCCCAGCAGACCAGCTAGGATCCGGAGTCAACTCAAAGTTCTTTTTGGTACCAAAAAAAACAGGGGACTGGAGGCCAATATTGGATCTCAGCAATCTAAACAAGTTTGTAAAAAGAACGAGGTTCCGGATGGTCACGCTACAGTCCATTTTACCCCTTCTGGGCAAGGAAAATTGGATGTGCTCAGTGGACCTTCAGGATGCGTACTATCACATCAAAATGCACAGGTGCTCCAGAAGGTTTCTCTGCTTCAGGCTGGGAGCCAGTCACTACCAGTTCAGAGCCCTGCCCTTTGGTCTCACTACAGCTCCCCGAGTGTTCACCAAATGTATGGCAGTGGTTACGGCTCACCTGAGACGTCAAGGATTCCAGGTGTTTCCATATCTAGACTACTGGCTCCTCACTGCCACCACCAGGTGTCAACTTCTTCTAGCCATCCACATTTGCAAAGAACTAGGTATCTCTCTAAATTTCGAAAAGTCTGTCTTGTCGCCTTGTCAGTCTATTACCTTCATAGGCGCCACCTTGGACACCGTTCAGCTCTCAGCAAAGTTAACAGAGCAGAGGGTCTTAGATATTCAAAGTCATGTTCACGTCCTTCTTCAGAACAACAAAGTCCGGGCCAGGTATGTTCTGAAGGTATTAGATCTCATGGCGGCAGCCATCATGCTTCTTCCCCTTGCCCGCTTTTACATGCAGCTTCTTCAATGGATGCTTTTCTCCCAGTGGTCCTTCCAACAGCTCCCTATGACACACAAGATCCTAATAACTCTATCTTGCAGAAAACATCTATCTTGGTGTATGGTCTCCCCTCAAGTCCATCAAGGCAGACCTTTTACTCCTCCCCCCCCGGTCACCACATTCACAACGGACTCATCCCTGATTGGGTGGGGGGGGGGGGGCATTTTCAGGGCAGGACAGTCCATGACACATGGCAACCCTTCGAATGCCACTTGCACATAAACGTCCTGGAGACGAGAGCAGTGCTTTTGACGTTGCAAGCCCTTCAAGACTCTCTTCCCCTGGGGACGATTGCAATTCAGACGGACAATATGTCCGTAGTATGGTATATCAACAAGCAGGGCGGAACCAGGTCATATCCCCTGTGTCGAGAAGCACTCAGACTCTGGCAATGGGCGATCTCTTCTCAGCGGTTTCTGATAGCAACGCACATCCCCGGGAAGTCCAACGTCATAGCGGACAGGCTGAGCAGAGCTGTTCTCATGCCTCATGAGTGGTCTCTCAAGCAATCGATGACAGACAAAATATTTCGGAAGTGGGGGTTTCCTTGCTGCGATCTTTTTGCAACACCACAAAACAGCAAGTGCCTCGACTTCTTCACTCTCTTCCCCCTTCTAGGCCATCCCCCCAGAGACGCTGTAGTCCACGATTGGCCTCGGGGACTTCTTTACGCCTTTCTCCCCTTTCCGTTAATCACACAAACAATTCAGAAAGCTACTGCCTTGAGGGCCAAGATGATCCTCATTGCCCCTTATTGGCCTCGACAGATATGGTTCCCTTTCCTGCATCGCTATCTTTTGGAGCAGCCTTGACATCTGGATCCAATGCCAGATCTTTTGGCCCATCAATCAGGGCAGCTGCACCAATCCCTCCAATCTCACAACCTCACAGCTTTGTTGCTCCACTTCCGTCCCTAGCCAGGCTTCCAATGATTTCAAATTCTGTCCGCGATATTATCGTAGCTTCCCTTAAGTCTTCCACCAGAAGGATCTATGCTAGTAAATGGCAATGCTTTTCCTTTTGGGCAAAGGCTAGGAACATAGATCCATTCACTGCTCCAATACACTCGGTCTTGGATTTCCTAGCCGAAATCTTTCACTCAGGATCTTCTTCCTCCACAGTAAAAGTTCAGCTAGCAGCCATCTCAAGTTTTCACATAGGCTTGTCAGACTCCAACATCATGTCCCATAAGCTTTGCAAGGCATTCCTCAGAGGTATCTTTTTACTCAGGCCTCCGATCAAAGACCCCCCCACCACAGTGGGATTTAAACTTAGTTTTAGCATCCTTGATTCTCCCTCCCTTTGAACCTGCAGCCTCCTGTTCCTTGAAGTTACTTTCCTGGAAGACACTATTCCTAGTCACCATTACGTCTGCTAGGAGAGTATCTGAACTTCATGCCCTCTGCATTTGCCTTCCTTATTTAGTGTTCCACAAAGACAGGGTTTCTCTAAGAACTAACCCGTCTTTTTTACCCAAGGTGGCTTCTCAGACAAATTTAAATCAATCTATTGATCTTCCAGTTTTCTTTCCTAATTATTCAAACAGGGCGGAGCAAAAACTACATTGTCTGGATGTTCATCGTCAGCTCTGCTTCTATCTGGACAGAACTAAACAATTCAGGAAATCTGATCAACTCTTTTTATCTTATGCTGAGAATAAAAAGGGTCTTCCGGTATCTAAAGTAACCCTGTTTAGGTGGCTGTCTTCTGTGATTACCTGTATTTATCAACTCAGAGGTAAAGAATTGCCTTCTAGGCCAAGAGCCCATTCAACCAGAGCGTTGGCTACATGTACAGCTTTTCAAGCTAGATTACCAATAGACACTATCTGTGCGGCTGCCACATGGGCCTCTTCCTCATACTTTCGTTACACATTACAAATTGGACATGGCCTCCAGAAACAGGGCAAATTTTGGTTTCACCGTTCTCAAGAGTCTGTTCCAATGAGCCACCCAGGATGAAGGTGCTAGGGACGCAGTCCCATCCAGCAAGAATGAAGGCGAGATTGACAACTTAACATTGAGAAGTTATGTACCTACCATAACGTTCCATGTTAGTTGTCTTCTCTCTCCTTCTTTCTTGCGTCCCACCCACCATCCCCCTAGCCTGGACAGACCGAGAGGTTTTTCCCCTTCTTACAGGGGACCTTATCTTGCACTATTCCTAGCTCAGAGAGTTGGTCCTGGGGTAGATACAGCTTCAGGTAGTGATATTTGGGGAGTTCTTCTTTCTCCTCCTCCACCTCAGAGGGGAGACTGAATTGGCTATGGTTTCTTAGCTACCAAACGAGATCTGGTTAGTTACTGCCTAGCATCATGGGATATAGGGTTGCCTCGAGCCGGTAAAATTAGCTCTCTAGCTTTAGTATAGGCCGAGTCGGAGCCGAGGTTCGGCTCTGAACCCATCCAGCAAGAAAGAAGGCGAGAGAAGACAACTAACATGGAACGTTATGGTAGGTACATAACTTCTCATTTTATTTACATCAATGGTCTGCAAACAGAAATATTTTAACTTTACTTTTAGTCTCCCTAAAGTGCATAATTAACTCTACACATTACCACTTTTCACAGCTTTTAGGTATGTTTACTTAAATGTTGCTTTTAAATAATGTTTCAGCAGTTCATGTGCAACATTTTTAAACTGAAAAAAGTTTTACTTGAAATAATGCATTCCAATAACTATTCTTTATAGAGCTAAGCACTTTTTGTTGTAGGCAGTACATTAAAATGTTTTAAACAAAATGTGCATGTGTATAATCATTCACAGCTCTGCACTGATACATTAATGCATGGAACACCACGATTATGCTCTGAAATTGATGAAACGACAGGCTTGTTAAGCACCTTTCTGATGTCAGAAAGGATATTCAACATATACACTACTTTACTGACATTCAGGCAGTAGTGCTCTGCTTCCCTTCTCTGGCAGTCTACTAAAGTTCAGAATCTTTCCCACTGCCCATCTGTGGGTGTGATGGACCAATAATCTGTCAGTACAGGGACCTCCTTACAGACCAACAGACAGGACTCATTCAGTTTCCTAGTGTCATAGTAAGAGAAAGATCTCTTGGAAGACTGCTCCTTATCCTGGATCTCTTCAGCTGCTAAACCCCAATAAGAAACCCTACTGGGGTTTTATTTCTTCCCTTTGCTTTTTCTATCAGTAATTGAATAGTGTATTCTGCTGCTGTGGCTGTTTTTTTCTGATTATCAGGATTCCAGATGAGCAGGATTACAGCATTTTAATTTTTTTTTTATTTAAATCACAATTTTGATTCCATTTTGTATGCTAAACATTTCTGACAAGATTTTTTTCGTATGTTTATACTTTATTTCTTGTCTAAAATTGTTTTATCCTATTTCTAATAATTTATTTATTTTTTTAGTATTTAATGAAATAATAGGGGACTTTTAGCATGTATTTTATACTTTGAATGGTTTTCCTGAAATTGTTGTGATTTTATTCAGTGCTGGGTTAAGAACAGTAGCCCTGCAGAAATAGACTTCAGATTACTATTTAGAAGGACAATAGTGGGATTTGGTTATTGTTTACTGGGCTGACTGTCCAGCTATTATTTCTATTGATCAGGCTATTTTTTTTTTTGTTCCTTGACTTGAAGGACTCAGATGTGGTCCCCCCACACACCATCTGCTCCTTGTGGATCTAAAAAATATAAAAGTAAATCAAGAAAAATCCAAAAACAACAAATAAAGCAGAAAATAATATGTAGATAAATGACCAAAAGACCAGGATCCACCACTTCAGAATTTAATCAAACCTCTAGCGCCTCGGCAATAGCCTTTCAAGGAGAATACAAACCAGAATTGCAATACACATTTATGTAATAAAATTAATTGATCAATTAAACAATTAAGCAATTTAAAACACATAACAAGCTTAACTAAGAACTCTCCATTTGCATTCTGCATTAATGCCACCAGGGGCTAATGTACCATATTTTAATATAAAAGTGTTTCTTAGACAAAAGTTTTTTCTTCAAATTAGTACCATACTCATTAATAGGAATATGTTCTAATATTGTACCTAACAATCCATGTGGATTACTCCTATGATTTTTTTTTAATGCATTGCAAGAGGACTCTCTAATTTCCCATTTTTAATATCCCTAACATGTTCCTGAATCCTAGTCTTAAAGGCGCTCTTACTTTCACCTATGTAGAACATCCCACATGGACATTTAAGTGCATACACAATGTTTTCTGTATTACATGAAAACATGGCATTAGATTGAAAAGGTAAACCATTCATATACCTAAATTTTTTACTAACATATTGACATGTTATACGTCTACCACAGGGGTGGGTCCCCACAAGGCTAGGATTATTACTTAAAGTCATGTTAGGCCTAGAAAGTCTAGCATGAACCAGCATATTCTTTATATTTTTACCTCTTCTATATGAAAAATTCGGACTCTTATCAAAAATATCCACAAGATCTCTGTATTTAAATAAAGAAGTCTAGCAAAACTGGATAATTTGTTTAACTTCTTCTGTCAATAAATCATAAGTCATAACCACATATATCTTTCTTAGATTATTTGATTTATTATTGGGTTTATCCAAACATCTGTTATACCAATTGTTTGGCTCATAAATCAAGAAATATGCCTCATTGTATGACGTGGGACTCTATAGTAGCCTTGGGCAGGCTATTGGACTATTCACCTTCTTTTGCCTCCAGATCCCTTTGGTACATGTATCGCAACTTTGCATCCTCTGGTACTGTACTGTTTATTTCAGGTATGGGAGAACCAAACTCTTTAGGTGCAGGGAAAAGTCAGAGGTACAGAATATGTTGCCAGTGTTGCTATATCTCCCCCCAGGGATTCTCCCACTAGTGTAATGCATGCAAACAAGTGACAGAAGAATCACCATGTTGCAGGGCAGCAGTGTCTGAATGTGTTTTCACCTGAGCTGATGGTTATGGCTAGATCAATTCTTCAGACCATTGATTATGGGGTGCAAACACAGGTTATGAGAAACACCTAAACTCCCACCCCTGTTCAACCACTTAAGTATCCTGAGATTGAATGGGATCCTGAGTCTAAGAATTCAGAAGGGTCAGAGTCTGACCAGTCAATTTCCTCTGTGGACAAACTTGTTCAGAAATCCAAACATGGTTTTCCATTTCCCAAATTCTGGCTAGAATTAAGGATGTATTCACTTGGGAGCAATCACTGGCTACCCCCAAGATCAGCAGGGTATATGATCTTTGGGAGGATAAAGCACCAGATGTGGCAACCATTCCTCCATTGATCCCAGCATTGGAGGATGTTTTATGAAACTTGCAATTCTACACTGCTGAATGAGTCTCTGTCTAAAAGGTGCTTAATTAAGTGGTGTGCTTTGCCATGCCTGGCCTGCAAGACTTCTTGTTTGTGGACCCTGGATCTGTGTCCCCAGTGACCTTTTCCAATAAAAAGACCATGTATTCTTCAGACTTAGTCGCTAAAGATAAACTAGGCAAGTGGGTAGAATCTCAGGGAAAGAAGATGTTGCAGTCCAGCATGGTAGCTTTTAAAGTGCTTAATTGCCAGTGTTTTATGTGGAAGGTCGTGTTGAGTTGTATGTATAGTTTAAACACGTTCACTACATTGTTACCTGAACAGAAAGACTATGCGAAAGAGATTGTTTCAAATGTTTCTGAACTGTCGAAACATACATTTAGAAATGCCTTGGAGGGAACTAATACTTTTTTTTAGAGAAATGCAGAGGCATCAGGAGTAGTAAGGAGGTATGCTTGGTTGCACAACCAAAACGTTTTGATGAATACAAAATAAAACAAACTGGCTAGACCACAATGGATAACGATTTATTAAAACAACTAAAACTAATTATTAGTAAACAATCAATAATAAATCATCTTATTATTGGTTGTTTACCAGGAAGCTTTTAAGCTTGATGGAAGATTGACTTTAATAAGGTGGTGGCCCTTTGGGTGGTTTCTGATTGGCTGTTGCTAAGGGTAATAAGAAAATGTTTTTTTTTATTGTTTCTATGCATCTGAAGAAGGCCAAAGGGCAGAAACCACTTATCCTTTTGTTTTTAAACAAGTTTTAATAAATCGTTGTCCCTGATGGTCTAGCAAGTTTGTTTTATTTCGTATTCATAGTATTAATAGTGGGTGACATTTAGCAACCTGCAGAGATTTTTCTGTTTTTTAAAACTTTTTGATGAGAATAAAATGAGATGATGAATGCTCCACTCGATTCTGATCATGTGTTTGGTAGATCCTAAAACACTGGGATGACAGGGGTAAACTCATGCAAAGGTTGTCTAAAATGTTCCACAGTCACTAGTTTCTCAAGAATAAGCAGGATAGTTTTCAGTGGCTAAACAAACAGAAGCTCCATTTGAACAAAAGCCAAGGTAGCAAATGAAAGTAGCAGGAAAACAACTCCTCAAAATCTAACAAAAGAGGGTTTTTTTCCCAAAAAGGATAAACTGCCTTCCAACCTATCTCCATGAGCTAGCACCAGTCATTCCCAGGTTCACCTCAAGTGAAAATTAGCTCTCAGCAAGGCGGCCTAGTTATAAGTGATTTCCAAAAAATGGGTGCTTAACATCATGGGCCGAGGTTACAGGTGGCAGTGGAAGGAACATCCACTTCCATTTTGGGGGAGGGAGTTCCCGCTCACCCGCTGGACCAAACTTCATTATTCCTGCTATATTTCAACACATGCCAGACTCAGGGGTTATATCTCTTGTCCCTCCTTCAGACAGAATGAAATATTTCTACTCCAGCATTGTATTGATCCCCAGAAAAGAGCTGTCATGAAGACTGGTGTTGGACTTGTCCTTTCTGAATACTTTTATCAAGGTCCCTAATTTCAAGATGATCACCCTGAAGACAGTGCTTCCTGTTCTTCTCAACCACTGCTTTATGGTGACCGTGACTTGAAGGATGTACATTAGCATATCACCATTGGTCATCACTTCAGGAGATGTCTGAGACTTGCTGTGTCTGATTTGGGCTATCAGTTCTATGCATTGCCTTTTGGGCTGTTCACTGCACCGTGAGTGTTGACCAAATGCCTTGGTCCGGAAGTAGCGCACCACTGGACTCTTGACAATCAACATTTTTTGTTAGTTGGATGACTTGCTGATCTATGCAGAGTCTGTACCCAGGTGTTTGGAATTGTTAGAAAAGGTCTCAACCTTACTCTATCAATTAGGGTTCATGTTGAACCTTTGGAAATTGTGCCTGACACCCTTCCAAAGACTCGTCTTCCTGGTGTGCTTAATCAGTACAGACAACTGACAAAACAATGGCCATTCTTCCCAAAGACAGGGTGCTATCCTACCAGATAATGTTTCAGGAATTTTCCAGAATGAATGTCACCTAGGCAAGAGAAGTCCAAAAAATTCAAGGACTAATGACATCCATGATTGTCATGATATCAATGGCCTGTCTCTACTTGAGGAAAATCCAGTTATTTGTACAAAATTATTGGACCCAGCACTTACATTATCTGGAAGCCTAGTTGTCTGTGCTGGACTTCCTCAGACAGTTACAGTGGTGGACAGCACAGCTGAGTATCAATTCCTTCCCTTCTTCCCACCTGTTCTGGTGAGAATTTGTCCAGATTAGTCCAACTTTGCTTGGGGAGCTGTGTCAGGTGCAGGCTACTTGGAGGCCCAAGTATGCATGGAAGCACATCAGTATCAAGGACATATAGGTGGTGCTTCACACCTTGAAAGTTCCTCACCACCTATAAACCTTCGGAAGTTTTGCCTAGCACTCTTGCAAAAACTCATCTTCCTGGGGTACTTAATCAGTACATACAATTGAGAAAAGAATGGCCTTTCTTTCTGAAGACAAAGTCTTATTCTGCCAGATGATGTTTCAGGAATTTTTCTGGAGGAACATGGTTAAAGACAACACCACAGTGATATGTTACTTCAACAAACAAGGGGTACAAAGTCTTACCCTTTGTGCTGGTTGGCAGTGATGGCCTGGAGCTGGTTTTACAGCATTCTCTGACTCTTCAGGCATCATGCATCTTGTTAGAGAAAAATGTTGTGGCAGACAGATTAAACAGATCCTGAGCAGACCCATACAAATGGCAGTTCAAGATAGTGGTGTTCTAGGATGCAGTCTAAATGTGGGAAACACTTCAAATAGATCTGTTTGCCTCCTTTCAAAACAGACAGTTGGAGAAATTCTGTTCCAGACATCCTGGTAGCCATGCTTGGAGGACACATGCACTTTCTATTGGGCGGAAATTTTCCTGTTTGCATTTCCACCCATTCTGCTGATTCACAAGATACTTTTCAAGATTCAGAAAGAAATGCCAAAAATTATTGTGGTGACCACCTAATGGCCCAGGCAATTTTGGTTCTCACTTGCAGCAGATGTTAAAGGAGGCCAAAAAACCTGCTACTAGAAAATCTTATGTTTATAAATGGATGAGGTTTTCTATGTGGTGTCTACATGGGAACAGAGGGCAAGGAAATTCCTCTTTCGTGGGATCTCAGCTATGTTCTAGAAATATTGACCTTACCCCCTTTTTAACCTGCTTTTCAGGCAGACCTCAAGCTCTTAACATGGAAAACTGTTTTGCTTATTGGTAACATCTGCAAGGCAAGTCTCAGGAAATGTACGCTATCATGATGGGACAACTTTACCTTATTTTCCACAGGGGCAGGGTTGTTTTATGTACTAACCCTCTCCTGCCAAAAGTGGTCTCAAAATTCTCTCTCAGTCAATCATCTTTCTTGTGTTCTTCCCAAAACTTAAGTGTAAGAGAGAAGTGATACTTCATATTGTGAATGTGCACCAGTAGCTCAGGTGATACTCTGATAGAACAAAACCATTCAGGAAGGCTGAAGGGCTTTTTATTTCCAACACAGGGACAAAGAAGGGTCAACATGTTTCTAAGTAAACCACTGTATGTTGGTTGTTCTCTGGTGGTGTTATTTGTTACTCCCACCGTGGCAAGGTGAATCCAGACAAGGTAAAGGCACATTCCACTAGTACCTTTTCAGTGGCTTATTAGAAATGAGTGGTCTCCAGAAGTATTCCAGATGCAGCTCTCTGGTTTGCTGCCCATACCTTTAGGAAATGCTTTAAGATGGATGCCTTTTCTACATCCAGAGCATGCCTCACTAAGACCATTCCCAGGGAAATATTGAAATCTTATTTTTCCTCCTCTCAGGTTGGGTAAGCTTTTGGAATCTATTTGAATGCCAGTAGGGCAGTATGTTTGTTGAGCATAGCTCAGTTGCTTAAGTTCTAGTTACCTGTAACAGTAGATGTTCATAGAAAACACTACCTTACTGACAGTACTCACCCACCATTCCCCTTTTTGAATCTACATAGTTCAGTGTTTGTGTTGTCACTGTGTGCTCCTCCTTGACCTTTATTGTTTTTGTGTGTGTGTGTGTGTGTGTGTGTGTGTGTGTGTGTGTGTGTGTGTGTGTGTGTGTGTGTGTGTGTGTGTGTATGTGTGTGTGTGTGTGCAGGAGTGGCCTTAGGTCAACTGGTGCCCTAGACAAAAGGCCTCCACAGCACCCCCACCACATCACCTGGTGCCCCCATCCTGATCTACCTACCCAAATAAATACTGGAAAAGCACCCCTGCTAGAGCGATGCCCTAGGCGGCCGCCTAGTTGGCCTATGCCTAAGGCCGGCTGTGTGTGTGTGTGTGTGTGTGTGTGTGTGTGTGTGTGTGTGTGTGTGTGTGTGTGTGTGTGTATGTTTTGTTTTGTTTAAAACAATAGATGTTTGCAAAGCTTTTGTTTCCATTGTCTCTTCCTGTTGGACCTTGAAAACTGAAAGGGTCCTGTCTGTGAGTATGTAAGGCAGTCCTTGTGCTTCCAGGTGATTGGTCCATCATACCCACAAACAGCCAGTGGAAGGGACTCTAAACTTTAGTAGACTGCCAGAGAAGGGTAGCAGTACTGTCAGTGAGGCAGTGTGTTCTACAATCATCTACTGTTACAGGTAAGTAGGACTTATGCAAGTGCACTATGTTAAACACCCTTTAGTGCTGTTAAACACCAGTCTCATGCTTAACATTGTTTGGTGGCCACAAGAGAAAAGTAGCAGCAAGCTGTTAAACTGACTTAAACTCTTCATTCAGATTTTATTGCTATAAGTTTTTATGAATTGTTTACCAGATTCCTGATGGTCTTCTTGGAAGGCCACTCTCTGTGTGGCAATAGTTTGTGTTTCTTGGCTTTCTGAACTATAAAACACTTACTGGTACTATATTTTTTCCTTGTTTTTCCCTAATGTTTGTAGGACATGGGACCAGGTAATGCTCCATGCACTACAAAGAATTTTGAGCAGGTCTTTCCAGTCATTACCAGGGAAGTTTTGTTGTCTTGATATTGATATTAAGCTTCACTCTTGAATTTCTGGTCATCCATGTCTCGAAAACATGACATGCTGGTTATGATCTCAGAGACTCGATCATAATCCTATTTGCTTTGTCTCAGGTAGGAATTTACCTGTAAAAATAGTTATGCTGTTGCAATACATGCACACATCTTTGAGGTATCCCAGCTGTTTTAAATGTTCTTTGAAACATTTTGGCAATGTTGTCATTCAGAATGATCAGGGTCAACATGACTTTCATTGTGAAAAGTGTCACCCACACCACTAGGTGGTCAACAAAGCCATCAGTAAATGGTTTTAAGAAGGAACAATGCCTGGTTAAGGAGCATATCCAGTGACTTACAGTTATAACTGAGCCTTTGATGTCTTGCACAGTGTAAGGCTGTGGATCTAAATTGTATGTTATTTTGCTCATAGGTTCATAGCTGATTGCTAAGCTAATGGCCATGGGAGGCCTTTTTAAGCCTCCCCATGTTTCCCATTTGTAAATGAGAGGATAAAGTACCTGGGACAATATTTTATGTAATTATATATTGATTTATTTATTTATTGTTTAATATATATTTATATTTATTTTATTTATATTTTTGTCTTCTTTTGAACAAAATATCTGATCTCTCTTAGAAAAATGTTGTATGTCTTGTCTTAAAACTTGCACTTTTTTATTATTTTTTTGCTCAGTGCAGTGTTTTCTTCCACTTTCTTTGATCACAATTCTAGGTTCAGGTTGGCTGATGTTGCAATGTATAGTTGCAATGACTGTCTGTACCTTTTCAAGTCTATCTGCTTTTTCTGAAGTATACATTTTGATTGTTTCTGTAATCTCAATAGCTTATGGCCAATGTATATTTATTTATTTGTTTGTGCGGCAAACAATAGCACAAAAAACTGTCTGAAATGGGAAGTATATAAACAAGGACCTTGCCAAACTTCTTGTTTCTAGTATCATTTGTGGTAAAAATTCTGCAAGAACTGGTATTACAACTTGAGCCATTATAAAATAGACATGCCGTACAAATGGAAACTTGAATACCTTTTAATTAATACAAGCAAATAGTCATTACTGTACAAGGACTTCTAAAAATCTGTACTGATACACATCCATGCTTTCATAACTAGGTGATACATCTGGATGGTATACCTTTAATGTATTGTGTGTCACTGCCGTAAAAGCAGCCCCTTTTGAAATAATTTTTGTTGATTTTAGCAACAGAGTACAAATAAGCACACACCTATTTGGCTAACATGGTTGCAAAATGCTATTTATACTAAATTATATTTTTTCACTTTTAAACTGTTTGCAACTGTTTTGCCACCTACTTTAAACAGTTTTTATTGTTTGTGACTGTGTTTTCTGCACTGCCTATTTACAGTACTTGAACAAACTAAAGCATAGGCTAGATTCAGACTTGCTGAATCTGGACTGTTTGCCATTTTCTGAGCACTAATGCCAGCCGTCTTACTTTAAGAGGGCCCTCCTGCACCCTTGTGGCAGAAGAGTGTAGTCAAGGACCCATCTGAGTTGGGGATTGTTGGAACACGTCTCAGTCTTGGGCTCTCCTGTTGGCTGGATTTTTTGAAAACTGTTTTACTTAGCTGGTATTTAAACATAGCATGTGCATGCAGCTGCACGGCATGCAACGGGGGTTAGTACTACTGTGTATAAATGCAAATGCTTAAAATGTCACATTTTCCCTAGATAACTGCTAGAGAAGACCCCCAAGCTTCCCTGCTTCTCAGTGCACAACAGAGTTGCACACTACTGCACAGAGAGCGACCCTACTGCACTGTTTGAGGTGCTGGCACAGATTTCTACCTCTTAACCTCTCATAGATTAGCTGATTTTACCAGCTCTATAACAGAACCTAGTCTTAGTCCATCAATCCCACTCTCCACCACTTATTACAGGATACACCATAAGGGAAGGTCAATTTCCCAGCATTTCTCCAGCCAGCCTGATTGACATGGGTATCCTGTGGCAACGTAGCATGTATATGGACAACCTACTACTCCTAAAACATGCAAATAAAATATAAATCTGGAATCAGTGCTCCTCTGTCTCTCTCTCTCTCTTTCTCTCTCTCTCTCACTAAATACCAAGCAGGTTTTCAGTACCCACACTCCAGCTCCCACACATACCAAGCACGCAATACATAAATCCACATACGCGGAGGTACTAACTAGAAATATACCAAAAGAGCAAAGCCCTACCAAGTGCAAACCTTCTGCACACAATATGGTCCCAACAACACCCACTACACATAATAACACATGCATCACTGTCTCACCCAATAAGCCTCTAAAGCAAAACAAATTTAAATCAAATGTCTTGGTCATAGATGACTCCATAGTGAGACACATAGATAGATGTTCAACACACTAGGCTTGACAAGGAAAAGGATACAGTCAGCTGCTTGTCTGGTGCCAGGATACACCAAATCACACATGCAGTCAAGTCTCTCAACAACAAGTACTGTTATGACTCTATCATAGTCCATGTTGGAGTGAATGACTTGAGATGTACCTCACTGGACTATATGAAAAGAGACATGATGGAGCTTTCAGATTGTGTCCCAGGCAGGTACGTCCCTATCCCTGAACAGCATTCTTCCCTCAGCTAGGATGATGCCGCAATGCAAACAAAAATTATTTACTTCAACAATTGCTTTAGCTTCTGATGTCAATCCAGGGGGATCCAGTATCTGACACTGGGATGATATAGTCGACAGACCACTCTGCTTTGCCACAGTGTCATAAGAACAAAATTCTCAACGTAATTATATCCTCCAGAAACAAACTCAGGGTTATGCTGATTAATGCTAAGAGACTAAATCTGAAACTGCACTCACTTGAAGCACTCTCACCCTGCAGGATGCTGATGTCTGCGCAGTCAAAGAGATATGGTTCAAGGCCTCAGAGAGTACCCCGGCCTTGAAGGGCTACAATGCCTTCCACATGTTCAGACCACACAACAAACATGAAAAAAAAATAAGGGAGGATCCATATTCATTAAAAAGATATACACCTCTAGACTGGTTAAACAGTATGACTTTTTCTAGCTAACTGTAGTAAAGGACCACCAGCCACGTCATTTTTAACTACAAGTCCTCCACCATAAACCACAAAAAACACACAACCTAACTGGACCTACTTGACCCACTCTCAGTACAGCCATGTCATGGTCGTGGGTGACTTTAACTATCCTTCCATTGATTGGGTAACATATATGAGCACAGACCCACTCGTCCAAAGGTTACTGGACTTTTGTTAACATAAATGCTCTAGAGCAGATAGTCAGCACCCCCACAAGAGGCTCTAACATCCTTGACATAGTGCTCACCAACTTGGGGGATCACTGCACCACCCATGTGTGGGGTCCTCCTTGATAAAGTCCGATCATAAATCAATCTTGTTCGAAATAATGATTGTACCTGACTCACCCTTAGTAGCAAAAAGGTTAAAAAAATTCTCCAAAGCAAGCTATAGCCTACTGACCCATGACATCAGTAGTTTCAAACCTCCTGCCAACACTGACAGCAGTGACTCCTATTCTTCTATGTATACAAATGTCCTGTATAAACACCTATATACATGTATAGACTCAGCTGTGAACCGATCATATCAAAATCCTCATGAGAAAATAAGCCACCCTGGTGGACATCCAGCATAAATACGTTATACAATAAGAGAATGAAACTGCTGTCAAAAAACAGGAGGGAACGGTCCCAGCAAAGGAAGAACTCCCTCCAAAGCACAAACAAGCAGATTAGACATCTTGTAAAGTCCTCTAAAGCTAATTACAAAACTAAATTAGCATCCCTAGCTAAGGTAAATCACAAAGCGTTTGTTAGCTGTGTCCGAAATCTAAAGGGAAGGCCCAGCTTAGTACCAAACTAGCTGTGGATGGTACCACTTATACTGAACCTGAGAACGCCACCAACCTGCTAGTGGACAGGTTTTGGCAAAAACATCACCCCCCTCCCATCTCCACCAATCATAACCCATAACATACCTGTCACCAGTCCTCTGCCTAGTGTCTCCAGAGAACAGGTCATAGTCACACTCTCCATGCCCTCTATGGGACCAGACAACATCCCAGGCTGCTTATTAAATGGTCTAAAACAGGAGTTAGCAGAACCACTGAGCACAGTCCTCAGTCTCAGTCTGAGCACTGGCTTTGTCCCAGCTGAGTGGAAAACGGGAACCGTAATCCCCTTGCACAAAGGTGGTCCCTCATCCGATCCTGGGAACTATAGACATATAGGCCTAACCAGCCTTATCTGCAAGGCCATGGAGAGAATCATCATGGATCTTATCAACGAGGATATAGATTACCTTCAAACTCTGGACCTGACCCAGTTTGACTTCATTAAGGGCAGATCTTTTCTGCTAAACCTAGTGGACTTCTTTGAGAATGTCACCAAGGTCCTGGATGAAAGCAAAAGAGTTCACACTACCTGTCTTGGCCTAGCCAAGGCCTTTGACACGATCCCTTACTCAGACATCATTGAGAAACTCACCCAGACGATGGTAGTAGGAGAAACGGGTCTCATAAAAAAGACTCTACGGTCATATTTAGATATGTTACCAATACATGTCACTCCATACAAATTGCAGAAGGAGTTATTACTGGGCACATTGCGGGTGCTGTGAAGGGCACTTCTGGCAGACATCAAAGATTGAAACAATACTAATTTCATGAACTTTAATCATACTTTGACTTAGGAATGAGGTCCATTCCTATCATTGTATTAGAAACCCAAAAGATTTGGAGAAATTAATAACCAGGGATTAATCCTTACATCACTAGATGGCTTGCCAACTGGCAGACAAACAGAATACATACAGTCAAAATTGGGGATGCCAACCAGTGGTGTTCCACAGGGATCTGTGCTAGTCTTCCTACTGTTTGGTATCTATTTTTTTAGGAGTCCAGGCAAAAATAGATGGCCTACGGCATACCAAGTTTGCTGATGACTGCGAACTGGGTGCAATCATCGAATACCCTAACAATGTCAACGTACTACAAAATGGGCTTACACAGACAAATGAATGGTGTCAAAGCCACAGACTTAAACTAAACCCCAAAAAATGCATTATCATCCCTTTCGGCAAAGGAGAAATCCCTTCTAATTACAACATTAATAATATCCCCCTAAGTTCAAACCCAGCGGTGAGAGATCTAGGAATGCAAGTTGATAGCAACTCATTACGTCCGAGTGACACCTCCAGGTGCATCTGCAGTTAACTCCTACTGACGCCTCTAGTTGTCAAATATTTCTTGTTCATATTTGCATCAATAATTCCAAAGCCATGCTATGTACAAGGTTTTAAAAGATTTAATTGTAAAGCTTACACAATGGCAAACTCAAATGCATTAATATTTGACCTCTGTCTAGTGCAGATAAATTGATATTGTTTTTTAGATATTAATTTATATAGCTATCATTTTCACATTTTTTTAAATATCTCAACAATCAAGTAAAACAGACAGAAATCCTTAGCTTAATATGAAAGCTATCAGCTAGATGAATAAAACATTGCTGACAGTATGTGTATAACTTGAGTGGCTGCTGAGGTATGGTAAGTTTACAAAATATTATAAATGTAATAGTTACTGTGTTTACTGTGACTTATAAAATTCAGTTTAAGACTTGGAACCTAAAGAATACTACCACTATAAAAATAGTTTGTGCTGAAGACTTTGTCATTTATACTTCTTTCATAACCCCATATGGTTCCAGAGATATGAACATTTGTTTGTAATGTGAGGACATAATTTGATTCTGTCAAAAGGCTTAAGCTCCACCCACTTAAAGTTATAGTGCAAACTTCCTGAGCTCCATTGGAGTGAATGAGTTAATTTTGATCGTTAGGTTTCCACAGTAGTAATGACTCGGCTCTCATCAGACCAGTAATAGAGTACAATGCTTCCTTCTGTATGTACCTCACCCTTCTTCAGGGTATCACCTGACAGGTCTGTGATTTAATAAATTGTGGTTTGTTAATTTATAGTTTCTCAAAATCCAGTATATTTTCTTTTTATTACATTTGATATTTTAAGCATGACTGCAGTTACCATTATATTGATCCTGTTTGTTGTTTTGAAATTGTGATTTCTTATTTAAGCATAACCTGGACAGTTTGATGGGAAATGTAAATTTACACCGGGGTTTCACATGTGTCCCTCTTAGGCAGAGGTAGCTGGTGCTTATCTTAGATTCACACGCAAACATAGACATTACATCTTGGTCCTTAAGAGAAGAAGGGTATAACATGTAGAGGCCTTAGGGCCAATAGCTTAGTACCCTCCTATGATCCTAATATATAAACTTACTCAATTGATAAACTAATTATATGCCTGCTACCATTAACTACTATATTCCAGATATTAGTTGATACATTTTTTAATGCTTCCGACTGCTTATTCAAAACTCTTATTTCTTGCCTCATCCATGTACTCAGCAGCCTTTTAAAGATCACTGCATTTGTCAGTGGGTGTTTGTTTAATGTTAAAAGTGGCAAGCTTCTTGAGACCATTTGCTGGTTGCTTTATATATCATATATGAATTGTGTCTCTCACATTCCAGATGACAGTGCCTTCAAGTTATCATATTTTATTTTATTTATTTTATTTATTCTGCATTTGTTTATCGAGAAAGTCCAACTGGACAAAAATCTTTTTTCAGTGGAGACCCAGGAAGAGAATCTCCACAATTAATACAGAGAAATGTACACATTTTCATATACAGGTACCAAAGATAATATCGAGTAGTGTACGCAATTACATATAAAAGAGTAATAAGCATATATACAGAGCCAAAAACAAGAATGAGAATAACATATAAACAGATAATGGATAGCATGTATAAAGGCATAAATAAGAGGCTTAGGCAGTGTGTTTGCATAAATATCTTACAAAAACTTGTATGTTTTCAACAGAGCTTGAAACACAAGTTTATTATGATTGTTGTAAAGATCTTTTCAGTAGAGGCTTGAGTGATGAACATTTTTGTATCCCATGGAAAAGTGTTTGTACATTATTCTTTCTTTTCTGAGTCTAAGAATAGACTGATGCTAACAAGTGAATGTAGGTTAGTGACCAGTAAATTATCCCTATGTCCTGCACATTAGATAGAGGACTGACTTTTAGGAAGTAAAGGGAACATTAATTTATTTTGCTGCTGCTTCTAGTTTTAGACCTAGTAGCTTTACCTTAGCTATTTGAATAGAAAATCAACTCATTTTAATGGTCTTTGAGTAATGAACAATGAGTCCTTGGCTTTGTGCATTATTTAGTTATAGAAATGTCATCCTACAAAGAATTAGCATATTTGGTTTCTCATGAGAAATCCAAATCAGGACAGAAAATCAATTTATGCTAACGGAAACTCAAACAGTAAATGTTTTGGAAGTAACGAAGTAACTGTATCTTTCCTTGTTGAATGAGTATGCCTGTGTGGAATTTGACCTGTGAGCATAAATAACAAACTCATTCCTTACTTAAATTAACATTAAATGTATATGTATACAGGGTTGGTTATCATTATAACTGGAACTGCCTTTCCATTTCTGTTAAAATTATCCTTTTTTCTTCTTACTAGGTATTACTACATTAATAGCAAACGGTGTCTATGAAGCGGCATATCCTGTTCATGATGTAAGTACTAATACTTCAACATTCAAATATAAATTTTTGTAGTCTGCTGGCCCAAGATGAATGACTGCTTGATTTACCAATTAGCCACTACCCGAAGCAATATTGTAGTGTTCTTTAGTGATCAGAAAACTTAACAGATGTTTGCAGGCTTAGGGAAGTTTGTGCTCTGATAAACTATTGATATTTCTTGCAAAACTCTTATCCAGTGTATAATATTAATATTCTGTGTTATAATTTGCATGCAAAGAAAAAAAAGAAAGTATGCCAGACAATTTATTTTCAAATATTTTACTTTTATTGTTATTATTTTAAATGCATCGTGTTTACCTACCTTAATGAAAAATGTATTACTTTTTTTAACATACGTTCTATGAGATTTAAATCTTTCAGCATAAGCTCTGATACAGGCCTTATTTTGCCAAATTCTTAGCTTTTGTTCACTCCCAGCTAGTATACTTTGTAACTTGTCAAAATACCTTATGTTCATACGTGCAAGTGAAATGATATTTATTTTAGTATTTTATGATTTTTTGACTGAATATTACCAATACTTTAAGGGAATAATTTGTAGTAATGACACTTCTTAGGACTTTTCAAACTATAATAATTACTTTTTATTCTAACAGAATGCCCTATCCTTGTTATTCCAGTGTCTTGATGTTATTCTCCCACTCTTTTTCTCTGTCATTGTTTTTCCTTTGTCAATAGCAGAAAAGCTACCATCATGATGGATAAATACCTTACATATATTTACAATAAACCATAACAAAAGGGATTTATGAGCCATTGTAAAAAGTATAATTGCATTACTGAGTAGCTGCGTGCTGGATGTATAGGTTGCTGAGATGGGCCACTATTGTGAAAAACTTCTGATTAATGGTTATTCTGCCTTGACTCATTCATTTAGGGGCCCTAGGTGTTAATTTCAGAATTGTGGGTAACAATTAAATACAAAAAAATGCAGCATTGTCACCTTTGGCTGACAGGCATATAGTACTGACAATACTACACTTGAAAATGAAAATGTAGTAGTTAGATACCTGGCAACCTGGTGTGATAATTCTTTCTGCTTTGACCACAATGCAGCAACATTTGTTATGAAATCTTTCTTAGTGACATAACTGATCGCCAGTGGAATATCATCCATATCTAAAGTGGTTATTACCCCCTCACATTCAGAACTGATAAGTTGAATTACAGATACAATGCCTCTTTTAGATTGTATTTCACCAGACACATGAAACAGAATGACCCCAGAGGTTCTAACAAAGATCACAGATTTAAAATCCATAAACTACCAGAAAAGTCTAGAACAGTCCTTCTTTTCTCTGTTTTATAGACTTCTCAGAGAAGACCCATGCCTTGCCTTCCAAGCAATCAGGGACCCAATATTTCAGGATGTCTTGTACCTTAACAAATCAGGCAGTCCAACATATACCAGGCCAAGGGATTCAAACTTGCTTCAGCAGATCAGTAAAACAATGTGGAATGATAGCTTTCTTACCGTTTCCCTTACCTCTGGGTTAGACTCCCCCTGCAAGTAAAGTGGTGTAATACACTATCATCCTTCAAACAGGACCTGGATAACTGGATGGGTCTTCATAAATTCACCCAGGCATCACTAGCCTATCCATCAGAGAAGCAAGGTACAATCTGTGGTGGAAATTGGAAGGCATAATGATCACAGTATTCAGTAGCCTTGTATTTCATATGATTCCTGTACCTGATGTGGTTGAGCTCATTCCAAAGAAGCTGAACAAGATACTGCATCCTTCTAATAACAGGCCATTTTGGAGTAAGGGTCCCTTTCCTGACTTAGTGGTTGTAGCAGTAGTGACCAAAAGAGAGGCCTTAAATGGAAGCCTGGCTATCTGTCCAGCAGACTGGTATTCCAGGACAGTAGATATAATGGAGAACTGCATTTTGCTTTGGGTACCTTTGCCATTTATGTTTTTAATTACTTGATGTTTATGAATCATTTCCACCATGACATAGGTGAATAGAACCCAGTTAAATATAGAAGACCAGTGACACCAGACTCTCACAGATAATTAGAAGTGTAGGTGTCTACTATACTTAACATGGATGAAGGCAAACAGTGCACACTGCCTACCTTAACCTGGACAAATTTGTCAAATACTGCACTTGGGCATTGTAGATAAACTTCCAAAGTTAACATAAACCAATATGTCACCCACTGGATAGCCAGATGGCTCACTGATAGGATATAAGAAGTCAGTATAAGAGAATCCACCTCCACAAAAAGGCCTGTCACTAGTGGAGTCCCACAGGGGTCGGTGCTGGGGTCTCTCCTTTTTGGTATTTATTTTTCTGTAGTTGAGGCAAACATAAAGGGCTCCTGGATGACAAAGTATGGAGATGACTGAAAACTAGGTGTGGTCACTGAATCCCCTAAAGACACAGGTACCTTTTAAGAGGGGCCAATGCAGATAAACAACTGGTGCCAGAGCCATGGACGAAATCTCAATGTGAAAAAAATGCATAATAGTATTCCCTGGAAAATAGCACATTAATAATACACCCCTAAAAATACAATCAGTGGTCATAGATCTGGGAACTCATATTGACAGTAACCTGACGTTTGACCACCATGTGTCTTCTTTGGTGAAAAAAATAATTCTTTGTTGCACAACTTATAAGTAATGGCATAGCGTCCAGGTCCAAGGAGGTCATTGTTCTGCTATACTTGGCTCTCATCAGACAAATCATTGAGTACAATTAATCCTTCAACATGTACCTGACCAGACACTTGCGACACCTTTAGAGACCACAGAGGTTACATGCAAAAAGAATACAGGGAGTAAACAGCAAGTTCTATGAGGATAATCTCAAACCCTATCCCTGTACTTGGTCTCCTACAGACTGCTGCATAATAATCTGAGTGGCCTTAAATGCATCCTCTGATACCACACCAATGGATTTGCTGCACATCCACAAAAAGCATCAGCAATACTCATTCTAAGGATCTAATCATCATCTACAACATAAACAGAACATGTTGAAGGTATAGTTATGCATCTCAAGGATTACCCATTCACTAGAGCATGCTTCCTATCCATGTGTAACAAAGCTTATCCATAATCTTCTTCAGATGTAACCTGGACCAATTAATGGAAAATTGCAAATTTACCCCTGGTTTGACGCCTGCATCCCTAATGGACAGGAGCAGACTGTGTATGCTTGATATGTACAAGCCTGTATCCATCCATCCATTCAATCATCCACAACCCCATTTTACACATGGGGTCAGGGTGTCAGTTCAACAGTGACACTCATCTAGAGCTAAGGTTTATACAGCCAGGTGGCTAGCCCTGTCACAATAGTTCTTCCACACTACACACGCATACACACATTCACACCTATGGCCAGTTTAGAGTGTCCAGTCCACCTACTGAATGTCTTTGGAATGTGGGGGGAAACCAGAGCACCTGGAGGAAACCCAATCAAACACAAGGAGGACATGCAGACTCTGTACAGAAGGCACCCCAACCACAAATAAAGTTGGGGAACTTCTTGCTGTGATGCAACAGCACTGTCCACTGTGCCAACTGTAAAATTCCTCGGGGTATTGACACATGTCAGCAACATTTTGTTAAACTTGATATAAGCTTGGCTAGGCTTAAAATGTCTTTTGGGCTGTTAGCATAGTAACCACCTATGAACTAATGAATCCTGTCCCTAACTTGTTGCATTGTGCAAGTGATGGAGTGATTAAATCTGCTGTGATGTGCCTTAGTACGACACACTAGTCTTGGCTCTGGCTTTGCAACTTTGTGGAATGTTAAGGCATCTTAAAGTGAAAGAGAAGCTGGAAAGGAGTGAATAGGAGGGTAAGTCTGTGTTCACCATTGTTGTTAAGTTCCAAGCCCCAACGATAATTTTCAAGGAACCAAAAGGGTCCTAAGAACTTGCGGTTCAAAAAATCCTGGAGGCAACCATTTAACTAGTTTCAAGTCAAGGGATCTCAATGAGGTTGTGAGGGGCCCCTTCAATGGATGCTGCTATAAAGAAACTACAGAAATGGAGCTTTCATGTCCCCTTCCAAGGGAAACCGCAGCAGAATTCATAGGAACTTGCCTGACTTTTCCATTGCAGAGGCAGTTGGGTGGTGGCTGGCCCTGCATGCTGGAAAAATAAGTCAGGGAGATAATATCTAGAGCATATGTCATTCACTTTTTCCCAGCTACCAAAACCATCCACATCAAAAGATGATGCCAAAAGAAGAAGTTTCAAGCCTTCTGTCCAAAAGAGCCATCCAAGAGTTTCCAACCAGACCAGAGAGGGTCTGGAGTTTATTCAGTATTCTTTTTAGTTCTCAAGTAAACCAGGGTCTCAAGCCCATCCTAGATGTTCTTCTTACAGATCGCTGTTGCAGTAGCATAACCTATATGGGTTATATATTGCTAAGATTTAACAGCTGGCCAGCTTCCAAAACTTTCAGGGTACTTTCCATGCAACCAAACTATTAGTCATATTGATCTGAGCTATCTAAAAGTCATATTTGGGTGCCACACCCTTCAGAGCTTTCCTGCAACTGAAGAAAACTCTTCTCTGTGGACTTTTGAGGATCAAAGATTGGCTAACACTGTTCCATTACCGGGTAGTTAAGTTCCCTTTGGGGGAAAAAGACTTCCACTTTATTTTTTCTGTAAAATTTAATATTTTAAGCTAAGAAAAAAGTGTTTTTAATGACTGTCTCATCACTTTTGAGCACTTTTAAGTGGGAACATTCTTTTTTTCCATTTGTTGTAGAAAGTTCTGAAAACTAACTTTAAGCAATTTTTTTCTGTGGTAAAAGTTGTTTTATTATAATGGCCAGGGGCAATTACCACAACCTTCCTCACAGGTGGGATTTGCTCACACAATATCAGGGGTGTATGATATACCCCAAAACAAAGCAAAAAACTAAAACTTACTGCCTAGATGATAGAATTGCAATACTTTTTTAGGAACTTTTTTCTGAAGACATGTAGCAGTGGAAGTGGGGTCCGAATGGAGAGGTGATAAGTCAGCAAGCAAAGGAGAGTAGTATTTCTGAAATTGTATTCACCCTCAAGTCTTGGTGAATACCTTCACGAGGTAGACCGTGTTTTTCACAAATTCTCACCAAGGCAACACTGATATATAGACTGTATTTTATATAGCATATATCAGGGACAGAAGTAGGTCAAAATTTAAAAAAAGATAGCTGGGTGCACAAGACCCAGGATAAAAAAGTGTGCAATCCTGGTAGGCACACTGGTGCCAAGACTAGAAAAAATGAGAGTGTAGAATCCACAAAATACAGAAACATTCCTAAAATGGGGCTAGGCCAGGCCCAGGGGAGGGATGCCCCTCCCCCCGTTGTAGAAGGAAGTAGCAGTCCACAAAAATCACAAAAACTGATAGGCCACAGAAGAGCCATAAAGATGATAGGTCTAACACAGGTTATATCACAGCATGATGGAATGATTCCCCAAAGTAAGGAGAACAGGAAGATCAGGAAACACCTGAAGAAGAAATATGGACATGGGAAAGAAAAAGAGATTTAATATGGTGTAATATTTATGCAAAGGAGAAAGCAAGACTCTTTCAGCTTTTCCCGGTTAGGGATCACCACAGCGGATCACTGGTCTGCTGTTGACTGGCAGTGGATTTTTACGGTGTCGAGTTGCCAGCTCCGCGTCCAACCTTCACTGTAGGCACCCACACATACACACACACTCATGCACCTATCTGCATGTCTTTAAAGTTCACTCAGCTGCAAGGAGGGCATACAAACTCCAGATAGAAGGAGCTCCAGTTAAGAATCAAACCAGAGAACCTCTTGCTGTGAGGAGACGATGCTAACAAGACTAATCAGTACACAAAGAGCAGCACCAAAGATATTTGAGAAATACAGGCAAGGGAATCCAGACATGGAAAACCTTACAATACAAAAATAAGAAGACAAAGAGGAAAATATAAAAGAAGATTAGTAATGGGGAAGTTAAAGAAATAGAAACTGACATTATGGAGTACCTACAAAGTGAAGGATTCAGTATAGGAAATCTAAATCAGAAAGCACCCCAGCAGGATAGAGCAATAGATATCCAAATTAAGGATAAACCAGTGGAATGGGAAGCAACTGGTCAGATGTCATATGAAAATATTTTGGAGCTTTCCACAGGAAACCAGTATAAACATTCACTTGAAGCTGGAGAGCAAGGGAAGGAACAGGAAACTGTGGCAACTCTGATGCAGTCAGTGATGAGGAGTAATAGGCTAGTGAGTTCCCATATGACAGAGCAACGGATGACACAGGATGAAATTGAAGAGAACGTACCACAGGAAGATGCTATAGAACTTTCTATACAATGCCCACAGAAAATGGAAAACAAAAAATGTGTCCTCAATTTTGAAGAAAATGAGCTGAGAAAAGTTGCTAGATTTAATTGAGATAGCTACATAGACATATTAAGATCAATGCAAGAAAAAGATTGCAGAAGGTTAATAAAACCCAAAAAGTTAGAAGTTTGATAAAACAAATGAACAGAGTAATTAAGATTGTCTATAGAGATCTATGTGATATAACAGAAGTAAACAGGATATATTATTTGCAGGTAAATTAATAACAGATAAAATTCTACCACAAGAACACAGGGTAGTAAGGGAAAGGAAGGGGAAAAATCGAATACCATCATAGAAGTATTGAATAGAGAAAACTATAAAGCAATTAAGACAAGAGGTGTCACTGTTAGAAGAGTATAGAAGAGGGAACAGATCAACAAAAATGCTCAGAAAGGTTGACATGATAAAAGCAATGAGCAGTATTATAAAAGATCAGGATTTATTGTGCACTATCCAAAAATAATACACTAAAAATATTAGCAGAAAAACTTAGAAGATACACAGATGATAAATATAAAGGAAAAGTACAAAATAAGCAATTTCTTCTACTTCTTCTTTCGGCTTTTTCCTGGTTAGGGGTCGCCACAGCAGATCACCTGTCCTCTCATGATTGGCAGTGGAGTTTTTACGGTGTCGAGGATGACCCAAAAAGTTTTATAGAGAATTGGGAAACAAGGTAAAAGGAATTGAAAGACCACCAAAAAAAGAAGAAATAGATACATTTTGAAGAAGTATTTATGAAGATCTTATGGAATATAACAAAGCTGCTGAATGGATACAAGAAGTAAAAGAAAGAATAAGAAGTTTAAAGGTACAGAATATGAAATGGGATGAAGTAACAGCCAGAGAGATTAAAACAAAGTTAAGAAAAGCCTCTAATTGGAAAACCCCAGGCCCAGAGGCAGTACTTAACTTCTGGTTAAAAGTATTAACATCTTTGCAGGAAGATTTAACCATGAGAAAGAACTATTTATATGCGCACCCCAAACAGCCACCAACCTGGCTAACAACAGGAAAAACAATGCTCCTACTTAAAAATGAACCTGTGAGCTGCGCTAAAAATTATACACCGATAACTTGCATTCCGATGACGTATAAACTATACACTGGAATTTATATCAACATAATTTATAGTCATTTAGAAGAAAGCTCAATTATGGCAATAGAACTAAAGGGCAATAAAAGAAAATCATATGGAAGAAAGGATCATTTGTTGTTAAAAAAGTCATAGTCGAGAATGGTGAAAAGGGAATGAATCTCAAGTATGGCATGGATTGACTACAAAAAAAGCATTTGCCAGTATCCTACATTCATGAAGTGCTTAAAAATGTACAAAATGCACCCTACACTGAAAAACTACATCACAGCGACCATGAAACAGTGGCAAACCACTTTGCAGTTGTCATGATAAAGGACAAATTATTCCAGGGATAAAAATTCAAAGGGTGATATTCCAGGGTGACTCTCTGCCACCATTGCTCTTTTGCTTTGCCCTTAACCCATTAAGCTGTCTGCTTAACAGATTAGGTCGTGGCTATAATTTGGCTCCCAGGAAACAACAAAGTGTAAGACTTCTCATCTTTTCTTTATTGATGATTTAAAACTTTATAGCTCATCAGGTAAAGAACTGAAAGCACAACTGCAAGTAGTTAAAACTTTTTCAGATATAAGAATGTCATTTGGTCTTGATAAATGTGCAAAAGCAACCTTTAAAGCAGGAAAGCTGCAGCACCAAGAAAACATCAGTTTAGGACAAGAATGTGATATAAAAGAACTTGAGCAAGAGGGAGTGTATAAATATTTGGGAATTGATGAAGGATCAACAATAAAACATGAACAGATGTGAATAAAACTTAGTAAGGAATATTTTAGAAGACTTAAATCAATCTTGAAAACAGCATTGACATCTAGGAACAAAATTCAACCTGTAAACCAATTTGCTCTTCCTGTCCTAACTTACAGGTTTGGATTGACTGGCCCCAAAAGGTGTTGGATAGGTTAGACAGGAAAACAAGAAGGATGCTTCATGCTCATCAAATGATTTATAAAAATCAGTGCATACCAAGATTATATATTCCCCGTTCCGAAGGAGGTGTGGGCCTACTCGAAATCGATTACATGTACAGATTTGCAATTGTGGGACTGTATACATATCTGCTGACCTCACAAGACTGAAATATAGTGAAAGTTTTGAAACATGAGGAGAATAAATATGAGATGACTTTCCTTCTTAGTCTAGCAGAAGTATACTGGCATCAAGCAGAAATGGAAATCAAACCATAGGTAGAAAAAAATCAGGCAGCAACTGAATGTACCAAGAATCAAAAGAAAGAATATAAGGTGAAAAATCAGATGAGAAGGCATGAAATGTGAAAAATGCTTAAATATAGTTGCAAGTACAGAAAACTGAATGGTTAAGGAGAGGCGAATTCAAACCAAAAGCTGAAAGGTTAATATTGGTGGCCTAAGATAGTGGACTGTGTACACATTGGTTTACAATGTCTATTGAATATGTGGGAGAAACAGACAGGTGTAGATTTTGTAAAACAGAGTTGGAAACAGTCCCACACCTTGTTTTTGGTTATGATATACTAATGGCAGAATAATTGTATACTGAAAGGCATAATAATGTGGCAAGACTGTTGCACTAGGGATTGTGCAAACATTATATTATTAAAGTAGCTGTAAAACACTGGAAATATGAGCCACAAAACATCATAGAAAATGATAAAGTCTACATCACATGGGATCACCCCTTACCAAAAGTTCAAAAGATAGATGCTAGAAAACCAGATATAGTGGTCCAAGAAAAGAAGACAAAAGTAGCATTGATCATTGAAATCACTACCCCCAGTGACTACAGTCCCTTGCGTAGAGAGAGACACAAAGTCATAAAATATCAGGATTTGCAGGCAGAAATGAGAGCAATGTGGAAGAAAGATACCTAGACAGTTCCAATATTAGTAGGAGCAACAGGTCGAGTAAAAAAACATCTAAAATCATATTTAGATATGTTACCAATACATGTAACTCCATACAAATTGCAGAGGAAATCATTACTGGGCACATTGTGGGTGCTGCAAAGAGCACTTCTGGTTGACAGCAAAGATTGAAGCAATACTAATTTCATAAACTTTAATCATACTTTGACTTAAGAATGGGGTCCATTCTCATCATGGCATTAGAAACCCAAAAGACATGGAGAAATTAAAAAGAGGGAGAAGCAAGGAAGCCTGTTACTAGAAAACCATATATTAGTGAATAGAAAAGGTTTTCTAGTTGTTGCCAAGTAAAGAACCAACACTTTTTCAGGACTAGTGTTTCCCTTGTTCTACAGTATTTGTTACAATCCTATGGCCTGCTTTAAGGTTCATTGTACATTAATTTGTCAACCATTACACCATGTCTGCCCATGAATCCCCTTCTTTCAATGTACTCTTATGTGAAGCCTCCTAGGAAACAGGTGGCTCCCCTTTGGAATCTTAATTTTGTGTTAGAAGAAATAACTCTATTTGAACCACTTCATCAAGCTGACTTGAGGTTATTAACATGGAAAATAGTCTTGAAAATTGTTCTGATCTTTGCAAGAAGAGTATCTGAGTGGCAAGCTCTCATGGTGTGTCAACCTTATTTTATTTTCCACAAAGAGAGGGTTTCTTTCAGAACTAATCCCTCTTTTATGCTTTACGTGGTATCTGAGTTTACTTTAATCCACTCTATCCATATCCTAGCTTTCTTTCCTGAGCTTATAATTCTTATGATTTCCTTGGCCACAGACTTCACATTAGGAAAACTCAGTAGTACAAATCTGGACTCAGCGTCCACATCCTTTATTTCTTCAGACTGCTTTTCTGGGGTTTGTAAAGATAGAGGTTCTATGGTAGGTAGATAAGTTCACTTTGAATCCAGGTCTTCCCTTTCCCTTCAGCTTCCTCTTCAGTCTATCACAATGGTTACTTCAGACCTGCTGTGTGGAGCAATTTCAAAAAGGGTAAACGTACAAGGTGTGTGGAAAAAACAGGACAGACAAAAGCACATAAATGTCAAAGAGATGATAGTGGTAATAAATAAATAATTTGAAAGCCCCCAAATAATCTTTGGTCTGTAGGACCACTGCAAGTTTTCACAGACAATACCACCGCAATGTAGTACATCAACAAATGGGAGGTCGGGGGGGGGGGGGTAGGCTAGCAGATCTTACTCAATTTGTAAAGTTGCTACAATAGCCTGGGATACAGCAACTCAGTTCAATGTTCTCTTTTCAGGCTTTATTCATTTTGTCATAGCAAAATATTGTAGCAGACAAGCTAAGCAGGACCAGGGCAGATCCTCACAGATTGAAACTGCACCTGGGGGTATTCCAGGAATATTGATTTAACTGTGTGGAACACCTCAAGTAGATCTGCCTACTCTCAGAACAGAAAGTTAATGAAATTAAGTTCCAGGATTCTTTGCAGACAGGCCTGAAAGACTGATGTTTTCTCATTCCCAAGGGCTGGAATGTTCCCATATGCCTTTCCACCATTTCTGCTGATTTCTGGTGTTTTTTTAAATATCCAGAAAGACTCCCAATAGGTAACAGTGATGCTCTCTCCTTTTGATCCCGGCATCAGTGGTTCTCCCTTCTTTTGAAACAGGCCAAGGGCAATTACTACAAGCTTCCTCACAGACTAGATTTACTCACAGAAGACAGGGTTTGTTTGATAAATCCCAATCTGAAAACTCTTCAGCTGACTGCCTAGATGATAGAATTTTTGATATTTTTCAGGCATCTTTTTTATGAGGACATGCAACCAGTACTGAAGGAGACTAAATAATACTGCCATTTGGAAATCATCTGTGCTTAAGTGGAAAAGATTTTCTAGATATGCCATTCTGTTTTTGATTATTTGTGTGTTATTTTTGCTTTTCTGTCAAGATTCATCTGTCAGCCATTTCTGCTTGTCTGCCCTTGGATCATCTCCTTTATTACTGTTCTTATCAACTATTTTTAAAGGATTTAATATATCTGTCCATCTAGAAAACAGATGGTTTCTCCTTGGGATTTGAATTTTGCACCAGAGAATCTTACGCTTTTTCCATTTTCGACCAGTTCATCAGGCTGATTTGACTTATTTAACATGGCAGACTGTTTTACTCACTGGTTGAACTTCTGCTAGGAGAGTATCTGAGTCAACACTACATAATTTTCCACAAGGACAGGGTTTCTTTGCGAACAAATCCTTTTATGCTTAATGTACCCATGTGGTTTACCTTGGAGCAATATATTAATCTTCCTGTATTCTTCCCAGAACCTAAAAATGAGGGAGGAAGAATTCTTCATTCTCTGGATGTCCACAGGCAGATCAGATAATACCCAGACAAAACTCAGTTCTTCAGGAAAGCCATCAGCTGTTTATGTCTCCTGTGAAGGTAAGAGAAAATATTAACCAGTTCTGAAGCAGAACAGCTTTGACATGGCTGTCTCATGCTATTTCTTTTTATTATTCTCACCATAGCAAGCCACATCCAGGCAGGGTTAGGGCCTATTCTTCCAGGATTTTGGTTTCTTCTGTAGTTTTGTGGAAATGAGTAGACTCCAGTAGTATCTAGAGACAATAACCTGGTCCTCTGTACATACATTTCCAAACCACTACAAACTTAATTCCTTTTCCAGGTCCAGAACAGCCTTGATAAGAACATTCTTCAGCGGCTGCATGATTCTTAAATTACTTACTCCTTTGAATAAATTTCTAAGCTATGGTAATCTATCCAAATAGCTTAGCCTACTCTAACAGTGGTATAATATTGACTGTAGATTAGTTGTGTAATTAACTTGCCATAACCGTAGATGTTCTAATAGATCAGTATTGCAGTAGCATTACACTCCCTCCACCCCTCTTCTGTAATTGTTTTTTTTTTTGTATTGCCAATGTGTATATGTATATGTGTATCTATCCATAGACTGACACAGATGTGTGTATATATATATATATATATATATATATAAATATAAAAATATATGTATATATATATATATATATATATATATATATATATATATATATATATATATATATATATATGGGTCTAGTTCAGAACAATGAAACCTCACAACACCGAAGACCAAAACACAGAGACCAAAACAACGAAACCCCACAACACCGAAAACCACATAAGTATAACACACACAAAAAACATACACAAATACATACACAACTGTCTCAAACTACCAGCCACACCACCCTACACTACAAAAAGGCAGGGGGGTAAGCCCCCCAGCACCCCCCACCCCCCACTTTAATATTCTAATTCCGAGATCGCACAAACAGACACACAAGGAAAACTCACACCCACACACTACAGTCACAACACACACTTACACACAGCACTACCCCTCACAAATACACTTACACATGCATACTCTCCCACAGCGGAACACCAAAAGCACTAAATCAAAATCCCATAACATCGGGATTTTGAATTTCGTGCTTTTCGGTGTTCTGCAGTTTCATTGTTTTGGTCTCCTTCAAAACACTGTCAATGTTCTGGTCTTTTAGTGTTTTGAAGGAGACCCATATATATATATATATATATATATATAGATAGATATATGCATGTATGTTTAGCCTTACGTATATAGCTATTGTTTTACTTTTCCTACCATTTTTCCTTTCATGGCTATTGCCTTCTTTTTGAGGAAACAAGCTCTGAAGCTTTTTGTACTCTTAACTGCCTTTTATATGGGGCTCTATAAGGGCTCCTGGCAGCTAGAACATACGGAAGACACCCTAAAGCTTTTAAAAACTGGCCAGTTGATAATATCTTTGGCATGATATAACCTAAGCTACTGCAAATGTGACCTATTAGCTCTTCTACAGTTATGGTCCATTTACATAAACAAGTGTGCTTTATTGAGTACTTATGAGTTATCAGAAAGTTTTATTGTTCTTCATGCTTTTAAAATATTTTCTTTGCTATTTTGTTTGTTTCCAGGGGGATTATGACAACAGTGAGACAGAAATGAATGACCGAAAGGTAACATTCCATCACAAACTTTTTTAAAATACTTCTTGTCTCTATGTTTAGCATTTCTCAGTGACATTTTCAGTAGCGTCTATAATTTTTTTTCCAAGATGAAAAAAGAACTGTAGTTCACTTTCTGTTTGCTTCAGTTTGTTCCTACAGTATAATTTCTGACCCACTGTAGTATTATAAGAGACAAAGTTGAAATGAATTATAAGCACATTAGGTAAATATTTCAGTATGAATGTTTGGTACAAAATTCTGCACCTGCCGTCTGCACCAGGATAGATAGACTGTAGTCACAAATGAATCTCCAGGAAAATGCAGGATATCTGTGTGTGTGTGTGTGTGTGTGTGCGTGTGTGTGTGTGTGTGTGTGTGTGTGTGTGTGTGTGTGTGTGTGTGTGTGTGTGTCCACACTCACACACACACACACACATATATATATATATATATATATATATATATATATATATATATATATATATATATATATATATATACATCATTTTGTATATATATGTTCATAGGTAAGTACTAGGCTATCAGCCCTTGGGCCTATGTAAACATAGCCAAAAAGGTTCCCTGGCTTTCTCCACCCATGGATACTGTTTACCTGCACCCCTGTCTAGCAGGGCCACCGAAGTGATTACCTATCCACTCAAGATTTTTCTTGAAGAGTGCTAGTGATGAACTCTGCTTGACATAGATAGTTAGCTTGTTCCAGAGTATGGGAAGTCTCTGGGACAGTAATCTATCCCTCCAGCATGTTCTGTTAATTGTGGTGATGAGATTTAGGTCTCTAGAGCATGTGGCTCTGAGGGATTGGGATTTCTTTAGTTGTAGCATGTCCAGCAGCACAGGGTTTGACATAGCTTTGTATGTTAGGCAGAGATCACCTCGGAGTAGGCGATATGCTATGCAGTAAAGCCAGAGTTTTTTGAGGTGGTCAGCGTAGGGTAATTGTTTGGGTCACATAATCCTCTTTGTGAGGTATTTTTGTGGCCTTTCCAGCTGCTGCAGATGCCTTGTAAGGTACATTCCAAATGGAACATTGTACTCTATAATGGGTCTGATGAGACCCGAGTAGAGGGGAACATATATACTCATATTTATATATATATATATATATCCACAACCCCTTTATCCCATTAATATATATATATTTTATATATATATATATGTATATATATATATATATATATATATATATATATATATATGTATATATGTATATATATATGTATATATATATATATATATATATATATATATATATATATGTATATATATATATATATATATATATATATATATATATATATATATATATATATATATATATATATATATATATATATCTATATATATATATATGGGTCTACTGTAAAAGACCGAAATCCATTTGTTCGGAAACAGAGTGGATCCTCGGTTATGCGAAAGTGCATTTCTGCGAAGTAAGGTTCAACGAACTGTTAAGGAACACAGGTGCCAAAGCACACTACAGTGGGGAAAGGGAATTTACGTGTTTCCCCACTGTAGTGCGATCTCGGAGTTGGTATATTTAAGTAGGGGGGTGTGGTGGGTGCAGGGGGGCTTGCCCCCTCCTGCAAAAACAAGGTTTCTCTGTTCTTTATCGGTTTGTTATATGCAGTAGACCTGGTTTACTATTGAAATGTCAAACGGCACTACATCGACTGTACTATAGTCGAACACGGAAGTTCGAAAATAGTAATGTCGACGACAAAAAAACAATCTAAGACTGTGTTTTAACATGGGTCAAGGTAGGGGAGATGTTTGTAGTTCTGAATAATACTGAACACCTACCTTGACCCATGTTAAAACCATTCCTAGATTGTTTTTTTGAGGATTTGTTATACAGTGTGTTTAACCATATTCTTTATATTATTTTCTTACTGTGCGCTGCTCTTCTGAAAGCCTTCCCTTTCTAACTGAAATGGTGCATTTCATCTAACTGTTTGGTTGAAATATATAATCTGTAGTACATTAAAGCTCACCGCTTCCCAAACAAGGAGGTGGGTAAATAATATTAAGTAGTTCTGAAAAAAGACAAATGTAAGTCAGATTTTGTGAACAGTAGTGGACTGAGTGCTACAATGAAATGTTATCATTGATTGCAAAAAAGGTACATTTTTCACCTAAATTCCTGAAGTGTATATTAAAACTTCTTTGTAGCAATATAAGCATTATATTTTCATCTGCAATTTTTGCAATATACTAATGCTACTGATTCTTTATCTTTAACCTTTAGCTTTTGTATCGAGAGTGGGCAAGATACAGTGTTTTCTATAAATATCAGCCAGTTAATCTTATCAGGTAAATACTGTTTTTATAATCAGAACTTTTTCATTTATATGTTACTTAATCTGAAGCATTCATTTATTACGAGTGTCACAGACAAGATTTGAGCTGTGAGAATGTCATATGAATTTGTTGCTCATTGCAGTATGTCAAGAACTGACACTTTCAAAGAAAGAAGTGGAGAAAAAAATAAAGTATTACTTTGAGATTTTGTTTAGTGCAGGAGGTTTGGTCAGCTGACCAGGTGAATGTTTTCAAAGGGCAGCACTAATGGCTTTTTCACTTTTATAGTATATCAACATGCATGATATTTCAGAAATCTGTATGACACCCATTATCACAAAAGAGAACCTGCAAATAAAATCTGAGCATCTAAAAATGACCCTGACGTATTACACTGACGGCAGTCTTTCAGGTATAGCACATTTGTTGTTTGCATCATTTTTGTGCAGCAACATGTAGAAAATGTCGTGCGGGTCTCAATAATAAACGTTTAATTAATATATGTTCACGTTTGATGCAATGTTAGATGCTGAAGAATTGCAGTATCCTAAGCTAATGGATTTACACCCCCCCCCCCCACACACACACACATATTCTGGTTAGCTTCTCATTCTCAAAGCTTGGCTTTCCATGCATTCCACCAGATTGGAGCACGTGGAGCACTCCATATAAAAGCCAAGTGAAGTGCTATCCATGGTTCCCATCGTTCATGTCAGTCTGCTGCAATCTTCAGTCTGTGCAGAAAAGTCTTCATTGGGAAAAGCCTTCCTTTTAGCATGTAACTTTCTGTGGAAAATTTGTATTTATTTGACAAGAATTCTGTTAGTGCTAGTGAAACAGAGAAAGTGACGAGCCATTTATCATGATAGAGGAGTGTTGGTAGTGTTACTGTGAACATTTTTTGAGGAAAAAGTTTTTTAATGAATAGAAATCTACATAGTTTTAATAGCTAGTGTGTCGGGTTAAGGACATTGTGCTTTTGTAGGGCTTTTAATGGTATACTTCGTTAGAACCAGTAGTTCTTATTCTTTATCCTTACTGGCTCTTCTGGGTTACACTACCATCTTTCCTATCCCCAGTCTCAACTTACCTGGACCAGCAGTCAATCTCTGCAGCACTATCTGCCGCATACCTGGCACACAGTCTTTGACTTCCAAGAGGTACTTTAAATTATCTAACATATCCCAGACGCACAAATACATGTTTTTTTAATCCCAAGGCAGACCCTACAGTCATTCCCCACTCTATATCTGCTGCTGCCAAATAGGTTACTACTTCTAATCCTATTTCCCCTGATTAAGAGGTGGTAAGCAGTGACCAAATTGAGAAAGGAAATGTATTCAAGTACTTTAACTTTCAGGATTTTAAATTAGTGAGCCCCTAGGGTAAAGTATTCACTGGTGCTATTTGAGATTATGGAGAAGTTTCCTCTAAGTTAAAAGTTCTTTAAATGCTTCAATGACAGCTGTTCTGTAGGTGACTACACATAGTTTAAAGTGTGGTCATGGTGTCACTTATTCTGCTTCCAGAGCAGCTCCTTCTGGATCACTTTTGAGCAGACTTACATGTCTTCATTCTCAAAACCTCCATGATGACATCAGATATGAGATTTTTAATTATTCCTTAGATTAAGACTGTTTATTTGGCCATTCTGCAGTTGAACTTCTTAAGAACTGTGAGGAAACAGGAAACTAATACATGAATTGACACAGCTTTTTAAACATCAAGGGACCAGTAAGCAAAGAGAAAGAAAAAGCAATGAAAAGGAAACTCTAAAATGAAGGGTACTCCTGGCAGTGGGAATCCCTCACTACTTTCTGTGGGATTCCCTCTTGTCCAGAGAACCAGTTTGCTCTATTTCCTGTCATCTTGCACATCATGCTCTCTCAGGGAGTACTAGAACTTGTATGTTTAAATCTTATAAGCAAAGATTATAATTCAGGGATTTTTTTTTTAGTTCCCAAACTCCAAGGATCATGGAAGCCAGTGCTGAATCTTTCTCCTTTAAACCTTGCCAAGATTCCCATTCCTAAGATGTTATCACATAATGTTATGTCATTAATTCTAAGTATAGCTTTCATGGTACAGTTAGATCTGAAGAATGCGTATCACTATAGTCCTACTGCCAAGCAGTTCAGACATTTTTTAAAATTTATTTTGTTTAATTTGTATTATCAGTTCTCTGTTTTACCCTTTCATCCCTGTACTGCACCAAGTATATTCACAAAATGCCTAGTTCCTGTCATTGCTTACTACAGATTCCAAGGCATACATATTTTTTCCATATGTGGACGATTGTCTTATCTTTGCAGACTCTTTTTCCAGCAGTCCCTAACAACTGTGCAGAAGCTTCTGTTCAATCTGGGATTTCAAGTCAATTTGCAGAAGTCTTAGATTATACCATCATACAGAATAGTCTGGGGTATGTGTTAAACTCAACCTTGGGGAGAGCATTTCTCCTCCCACAGACAAAGTAGAAATGTTACAACAGTTTTTCCTGAAAATTTCCAGCATAAACAAAAGCATCAGCAATGGAGTCTCAAGATTCTGGGATATATGGCATTGATGATACCTGTGTAAGGTATTTAAGTAGTTTCCTACCCATTGTTTTCCATAGATCCATAATACTGAGTGCTAACCCAGTAAACCAGTATTGCTCTTAAACAAACTTCCTTTACTACACTCTGAGAGGGTCCCGAATTAATTGTGCTCCATCCTTGACCAATAAAGAGATTTATTTCATTGTTTGACACTTGGTTAACTGATTCAGAGTGCTACTGCCTTACTTTAGCATGATTTGTTAATTTTGCCCTTTAATTCATTTTGAAGGTCCCCAATACCTTAAATTGCCTTGTCAAGGTAGATTGTTTAAGTTGTTTTGTGGTAGTGTTATAGTTTCAAGGAATTGTTTTTGTGATTTATACATTAAGAGGACTGGGATATTCCATCTCATGATAGTAGGTTGTGGGTTGGTCATTTTGAGTTGAGAAACGTATAAGGAAGCTCTAAGTGCAGTTCTTTTATGGGCCAGAGGGCTTAGAAGCCAAATTCCTGTGTTTTAAATACCTGTATAAATTTTGTATATTTAACTGGCACTGCTCATCACTACTCAGGACTCTAGTCGTAGGGTTTCCATTGTATGACATATTGACGACCCCCCCACTCACCAGGCTGCACAAGGAGGAAATAATGGTCAGGATGCCAGGATCCTCATTTACTCAAGTCATTGCACCACAGTTACCAGTATGATTTGATGTAACTGACCTGAGACATACCTTCCAAGCCTAAATGAAGAGAGACATTATGGAGCTCTCGGACTATGTGTCACAGGCTGGTTTGTGCCTAGTATTGAGCAACATTCTACCTTCACCAAAGATGATGCTACAATATGAACAGAAGATGATTGACTTTAATAACTGGCTTGTTTTTGGTGTCATTCTAGGGGAATCCAATATTTGTCAATGTCAGAGGACATGGTTTGCAAACCACGTTGCTGCTCCAAAAATGGTCTGCACTTGTCCCCACTAGACTTTCAGATATTGGCTAAAATATTGTCCTCCCCCATAGTGCCTTTTTTAGACAATGCCAAATTGACAAACCTTCCAACAAAGCAAAATCTACCCAAGGAAATCTAAAGGTGTTACTGCTGATTGTTAGGCATCTAATCAAAAGCTCCAGTCCCTTCAAGCTCTCCTAACCTTGGAGAATGCAGACTTATGTGCATTTACCAGGATATGGTTTAAAGGCGAAGATAGTACCCCAACAGTGCAAGGATTCAGTGCCTTCCATACATTTAGATCAGCGACTATAGAGACAGGGACTAAAGGTGTTGGCGTCATGATCTACATTGATAACAAGCATACTTCTAGGCTGGTTAAACAGAATTATGCACTGGAGTTCCTCCATGCTCAGCTACAATCGACAAAGTCCCATACCAGATCCTAGCAAGTTATGGGCCATCCTGTGTAACACATCAAACCCATAGCTTATACTTAGATGAATTGTAGACACTCACCATTCAACCAAATACTATACTCATGGGGGACTTTAATTATCCCTCTATAAATTTGGAATCCTACATGACCTCAAATTGCGGGCATAGAGTTTCCTAGACTTTGTAAACACAAACACCCTGGACCAGTTATTACATATGCCTACAAGAGGTACAAACATATTGGACCTGGTACTCACATAAATGGGAGAATGCTGCACCCACACCAGTGTCATGTCCTCTCTAATAAGGTCAGACCATAAAGCTGTGTCCTTCAAAATAAGAATCAGTTCTGTAACCCTAGAAAACCGTTAAACAGAATTTACTCCAAGGCAAACTACCTTTTATTAATGAATGCCTGTCAAAATGTCAAGCACCTGCAAACTCAGATAACACAGCAGCCTATGCTGAATTATTCACAGCAGCTCTGTACATCCATGTCAGTGATTGCACAGAGGCTGCTGTGCCTACCAGAAGTAAGTCCAAAACTATATAAAAAAACTGCCCTTGTTGGTTAGAAAGCTTAATTGTTCTTATTAACAAAAAGGTAAAAATATATGATGCAGAAATGTGGCGTGTGCAAATATTGTAAGTACATAAATAATGGACCATATGTTTTTGTAACGAGATATGATAGGACCATGGCTTGCCTAGGCTGATGTAATTGTAACACCGTGTCTGTTATATATTTGGCAACATGCATATCTTGTCCAACATTCTATATTGGAAAGATTATGTGATGGTTGATGGATTGGATTTATGAGTACTTAATATGAACTGAAAAAGATGTTTTCTAATGATATATAAGCATTCAGTTCAGTGTAGGAACTATAGGACATTTCTGTTTTTGTAATTGATAAGGTGATGAAAGATGATAAAGGGAACAACTGTGAAAACTTGTTTGAATATAAGGAAATGATTTGGCAGTTGCTTTTGAATGCTAACAATGAACTTGGCATTAATGATTACGTTTTTTTTTGAGTGCTTTAAAACTCAGGGCAAAAAGAATACGAGTTATCACATGGCTTTTTAAAATGAAGTATATGAATATAATTGGATTTAAAAAATTTATATGTATGTATGTGTGTGTGTGTGTGTGTGTGTGTGTGTGTGTGTGTGTGTGTGTGTGTGTGTGTATGTATGTATGTATATATATATATATATATATATATATATATATATATATATATATATATATATATATATATATATATATACACACACACATATATATATATATATATATCATACATCTACATATTTTTTAGCATTTACAACATTAATATATTTTATATACTTTTTTGTGTGTTTTTGATTGGTTTTGGTTTTAATTGTTTATGTAGCTTAATAAATGTGTGTTTAAACTGATAATTGGATATTAATAATTCATGATTAAGTACATCTGATTGATTGCTTGTTTTATACTACAAGTTTGTATTAAACAGTCAACTAATTTGACTATGAAAAAGCCCTATTGATTTTTGAAGAGGTCGAAAGCACTAAGTATGTTTATTAAAAGTTGCTGTAGTCCTCAGCATGTGCATTTTGCTGTTTCGGGTACAAGAGTTACGTGTTTTGTGTACAGGTTATAAATGTCAGGAAGATGTTAGTTTTTATCGCTGCTTTGAAGGCCTTAAATTATCATGGATCTCAATGGCCTGTACTAGTATACACAGACAATGTGAAAGTGATATGGTACAGAAACACACAAGCGTGTATCAGATCATACTCCCTTTGTACAACGGCTCTGATGGCTTGGGATATAGTAATTTAACTCAACCTTCAGGCTACATGCATTCCCTCAGAATAAAGCATGATTGCAGACAAGCTTAGCAGGACCAGGGTAGAACCCTATGAATGAAAACTTCGTTCTGTGGTCTGAAAAGATCTGATTCACCTGTGGTAAACACCACAAATAGATATGTACATCTCCTTTCAGAACAGACTACTAGTGAAATTCTAATCCTTGCAAACAGGCCTGAAAGATGAATGCTTTTTCAGTCCCATGGACAGGAATGTTACTTAAGCTTTTTGACCCTTTCAACTGATTACTAAGATTCTTCTAAAATTCCAGAAGTACTTCCCAAATATTGTGGTGGTGGCTCGCTTCTGGTGAAGGCAACAGTGGTTCTCCCTTTTCTTCAGTAGGCCAAGGGCAATAACCATAAGCTTCCGCACATACTGGATTTACTCACAGAAAACAGGTAGTTTAATATACCCCAGTCAGAAAACTCTTCAGCTAATTGTTTAGATGATACATTTTCTCTATTCTTTGCCATTTTTTAAACACCTTTATTAAATTATCACCTAAAACATAGACAAACATTCATTAACTGAAAAGAAAAGAAAACATATTGACATTTTTTTCCATTTTTATATATATATATATATATATATATATATATATATATATATATATATATATTATACATGGGTTCCTATTATTAAAGCGAATGCTTAAAGTTGCGAACGCTGTTTCGTCAAATGTGTTTATGTGAAATTGCAAAATGCTGAAAGCATAGGGAAAAAATCACTGGGCCATTTTCGGGACTTTGCCATTTTCTCCACTGTGGTGTGATCTCGGAGTTGGTATATTTAAGTAGGGGGTGTATGGGGCAAAGCTCCCCACTTTATTTTGTGTGTTTACTTTTTTTAACAGATCAGTGATTTTAATCGCTGATCCGTGTGTTCAACATTTTGCATTTTTGTAGTGTTTGGGTCAGTTATATAGCATTCACAATTTCAAGCATTTGCTAATGTAATATAGACTCTCATACATCACATATCTTTTCTTTCTTTATAACTGTCTTTAGTCCACCATTACATAAATTGCTGCCTTCCCTTAACTTCACTCCTCCTCCTCCTGAACATTATTCTGCATGTGTTGTTCCCACAAGTTCCATTTATTTTTATGCAATTTCCTCCTTACGTCTTCTAAAGATCCCTCTTCCAGCTCTTTTCTCTCTTTTATAATACCAAATGCAATTAGTTTTTACTTTGATTTCCATTTTTTAATAATAGTTTTTTTGGCAGTCAACAGATATAAACTTAATAAAGCCTTACTATGTGTAGGTAATTCAGATCCTGTGTTCCAGCCCAAAAGTATAATTTCCTTAGTTACAGCCATTTGCTCAACCAATATTTCTGACAGAGTAGTATGTGAGGAATTTTTAAAATCTGCCTACTCATTACACTCACAAAACATGCATGAGATCCCAGTTACCTCTTTCTTCCCCATCACACCTCCAACATTTACTATCTACCTGAGGAAAAATTCTTTGAAGTCCGATTTGGGTATAAAAATACCTATGCAAATACTTCCAAGCAAAGATCCTGAACCTTCTGGCCTTCTGGACTTTGTTGCATACTTGGGAGCCATACATAACTCCTGCCATTGTTCTCTTGTAAATTGCTTTTCCGTTCTCTCTTCTCAATCTTTTATTCTTATAATTATCATGCAGTATTTTATATGCTCTTCTAATTAGCCATTTTTATTAGAAACTTCCCTTCTGTATTTGACTAAAAACTCTAACAGAGCAGCTCTTTTGCTTAAGATTCACCTATCCCTTTTGCTTTGCCTATATGCTGATATCAGTTCCTGGTAGGGAAGGCAGTCTCTAGCCTGCAGTCCAAATGTTTTCTGGACCTCATCCCACTCTATTACCTTTCCCTCTCAAGCTGAACATTGGCTCACTGGCCAGTTTTCTCCAGTAAATTCTACCCCCTCCTGCCTGTTTTCTGTACCCCTACTTGTAGTCATCCCTACTGGCAAAGTCTCCTTTATCTGTTCTTCTCTTGGCTTAGTTTTAGAATACTTTCTGCTCCTTTATGAATATAATGTTCTGTATAGTTATTTTTCTCTTTAAGGATCTGCATCCAAAATCCCACTCTTTCTCTCTCTCTCTTTATTTCTTGACCTTTCCCCACCCACTTCATCATCATCAACCCTTTCCATTTTGAACTGTAACCTTGTACTTGTATTACATATATAAGCCTTAACTGTGTAACTCTAAAATATCTATTGAAATCAGGTAATCCTAAACCCCCTTATTCTATTTGAAGAATCAAAGTATTTTACTCACCTCTTGCACTCTTCCCCTTCCAGATATATTCCTTCAAGTCTCTTTTAATTATTGTGCATGACTTCTCTGGTTGATTACAATATGCCTGACCCATATATAAAATTAAAGGGATTAAAATCTTTTCACTCATTTTATCTCACTATCCATTCATAAACAAGACTTTCCAGTTTCTCAGTTTTTGTATTGTATTTTGTTTAATCTCTTCCCATATATCCTTAGCTACCATAACAGAAGTCTTTTTAATCCATAATCCTAAGCACCTCATCTCATTACAACCTTATAAATATGGGTATTTCTGAACCAATCTATATTTAAGTACATAATGTGCAGCTGCCTTGTTTATCTTCATTAATTTCGTATCCCAAAAGGACTTGAAACTGTCTCAAAATGTTCCTCAACACTTAGATGTCCTTTTCTGGATTCATCAGGTACAAAATAATATCATCTGCAAATAAAGACAATTTTTCTTGATTACCATACCAGTTATATCCTTGCATTTGTAAGTCCCTTATTTTCTTTGTCAGTGGCTCTAAATATAAAGCAAATATCTAAGGGAAAGAGGACACCACTATCTGGTTCCTCTTTAGAAAGCAATTTATCGGAGAAGAAACGTCCCACTTTAATTCATGCCTCTGATTCTCGTATATTCTCCTAATTAACCTTATTATTGTACCAGTGAATGCAAATGCCTCTTTTGCTGTACTCATAACGTCCCAGCTTACTCAGTTGAACTCTTTCTCTCCATTAAGACCCACCAGCAACAGTGGTATTTTCTTACATTCTGCTTCCCACAAGATTATCATTGTTCTGTTTGTGTTATCAAATGTTTACCTCGCCTGTACAAAATCACATTGTCCATATCTATCAATTTTTGGAAACACCTTTGCCATTCTTTTAGGTAGTATAGACATAAACACTTTATAATCATGGTTTAAATTTGAAATGGGTTTGTATGAAGCTGGCTGTTATGCGTGTTTACCATCTTTAAGTAATAGAACCACCACATTTTTTTTCCAAGATGTGGATGCTTTCCTTCCTTTTCAAATACTGTTAAACAAAATTTTCCAGATCTTTATCAATTTCTTCTCTCCAGACTTCCACAGGAATACTATCTGTTTTTGCATCTTTACTAATACAGGTCTTTGTGCTCTCTCATGGTCAGGTTTGGAGCATACACTTGATGTGCCCTTTTAGTGAAGAAATTCTGCTGTGGTAAACCAGTCCAGTTGTTTATTTGTGCTTTCATAAAATTATTGTTGTCTGTTCTTTCCAGTTTCTCTGGTACAGCAGAAAAACTCAGGTTTCTCTGAGCTGTTTGTTTTCTTATTCTGCCGTTTCTGTAACAGGTCTTCTTCAGAAGTATCATACTCAGCCAGCCTTTTCTTCATTTCAGTCTCTAATTTTTGCTGTTTATCAGTTCATCTGAATAGTTAGTTAAAGCTTCTTCTAGTTTTTCCAGCTTTTGTTATCTGAGTTTATATAGTCTTTCAATGTGCATTTGTTTTAATTACTTCTGAGTACATTTGATTTATTTTTTCCTCTGAATTACTGGATGCCTTCTTGTCTACCAAAGCTGAAGCTTGAACTGCATTTTGCTGAACAACTGCAGGATTTTGCTTGCTCTTCACCTTTGCTAGTTGATTTTCTTCCAGGTTTTCTAAGTGCCTTCTATGCTGGCATCTATGCAGTGTACTTACTGACCACTAACTGAATTTTATTCAAACTGACAGTCTCACTGTCTCTTATTTCTTAGTTTCTTTTTTCACATCTGGAAGAGCAGAAATTAAGCTGTTGATTATTGTGCCACCATTTTGGAAGTCCTGAATGATATAATTTTAATACCTTTTAGGCACCTTTTTTCCTGGGGATGTGAAGCAGGTACTGAAGAAGGCCAGAAAACCTGCTACTAGGAAACCACATTTGAGTAAGCCGAAAACATTTTCTAGATGGTGCTACTCAAGGAACCACGATCCTTTGAAAAGCTGAGTGGTGTATGGGGGGTGTAAACCAGTATAGCTTAGGCTACTGCAATGGCGATCCTTCACATCTACTGTTATGGTAAGTTTACTTACACAACTGTACTTTCTTTAGTCATCTGGCATAGCCTGTTTCCTTGGACATGTAGGGTCTACTTCACGTTGTCGAAGGCCAACAATATCAAAGCTGATATTGTCGGCACTAGATTAGCGAAAGCAAAAAAAACATAGAACGTTTAAACGGAAATCTCCGTAAGGGGAAATTTCCATTTAGTTCAATGTAGTGCGGTCTCAGAGTTGGTATATTTAAGTAGGAGGGGTGTGGGGGGGGCGAAGGGGTGCAGGGGGGCTTACCCCCCTGCTTGCAAAGGTAAGTTTTTATTTATTTTTGTTTTTAGGCATTTTTTTTTTATCTTTCGATGTTTCAGAATTAATGATATGGTGTCGACCATATCAGATTCGATATTCTGAAACTTTGATAAGATAATATAGAAGTGGCATGTATATAGCAGACAGAAACTCCTTATACTTGTGATTTAGTTCTGTAAAGCAGACCAGCTTCGCTCTGACTAGGTAGTTCTTTATTGTAAAATTGTTGTCAAACAATTGTGCTTCCAGCAGCACAGCCTCCTCATCTCTAAACATTTTCTGATAAAATGTCTATGTATACCCATAGAGAAATTGCATCCTGTCTTCATAAGGTGTTCATCCAGTTGACACTCTCAATAATTTTACCATAATCTATTACTTCAAAATCTCATAAACCTAAAAAGCCCTTGACTGGTTCAAGGGTGTTCTCTCTAACAGAACTGTCTCAATAAAGTTTGATAAAAACATATCAGCTAGTGCTCTACTCACATATACAGATTCAAGGACCCATTTTATCATCATTCCTTGTCTACGTCTTCATTAACAGACTTCTCACTCTGAACTTCCACAACTGCCATTCTTATTCAGACTCAGTTCATTCTCTTTGTATAATAGTCACACACACCTGTAGTACCCTGAATATATATATATATATATATATATATATATATATATATATATATATATATCACTTCTGCATTGGGTACTTCTTTCACTGAATGTTTTGCCATTATTATTCCCAAGAAATTACAGTCCAAACATGGAAAAGAGATGGGAAGGTAGAGGAATTTAGAGCATTGATGAGAAGACAAGCAACTAGTTGACCATCTGCATATGCTACATTCAAAAATAGGCAGAACAAAATATCTTATTCTAAATATTAACAATACCCCTTTAGGAGGTGAACAAAATAACTCAAACAAAGAACAGCTTAGCATATTTTGTGTGTGTGTGTGTGTGTGTGTGTGTGTGTATATTTATATATATATATATATATATATATATATATATATATATATATACATATATATATATATATATATATATATATATATATATATATATATATATATAGTGACAATGTGAGGTGTTACCACTTTTATGTAAATATATGTATCTTATTTTTCTTTCGGCTGCTCCCGTTAGCGGTCGCCACAGTGGATCATCTGTTTCCATTTCTTGCTGTCCTCTGCATCTTGCTCTGTCACGCTAACCACCTGCAAGTCCTCTCTCACCACATCCATAAACCTTATCTTAGGCCTTCCTCTTTTCCTGTTACCTGGCAGCTTCATCCTTAGCATCTTTTTCTCAATATACTCTGCATCCCTCCTCAGCATATGTCCAAACCAATGTAATCTTGCCTCTCTGGCTTTGTTTCCAAAACTTCCAACCTGGGCTGACCCTCTAATATACTTATTCCTAATCCTGACCACCCTTGTCACACCCACTGCAAATCTTAACATCTTTAACTCTGCCACATCCAGCTGTGACTCCAGCCTTTTTGTCAATGCCACTGTCTCCAACCCATATAACATAGCTGGTCTCACTACCCTCTTGTAGACTTTTCCTTTCACTCTTACTGATACTCGTCTGTCACAAATCACTCCTGACACTCTTCTTTACCCACTCCATCCTGCCTGTACTCTCTTCTTCACCTCTCTTCCGCACTCACCATTACTCTGAACTGTTGATCCCAAGTATTTAAACTCATCCACCTTCGCCACCTCTACTCCCTGCATCCTCACCATTCCTATATCCTCCCACTCATTCACACACATATATTCTGTCTTAGTCCTGATGGCCTTCATTCCTCTTCTCTCTAGAGCATATCTCCACCTCTCCAGGGTCTCCTCCACCTGTTCCCTACTCTCACTACAGATCACAATGTCATCTGCAAACATCATAGTCCACAGGGACTCCTGTTTGATCTCGTCTGTCAACCTGTCCATCACCATTGCAAATCAGAAAGGGCTCAGAGCTGATCCTTAATATAATCCCACCTCCACCTTAAACGCATCCATCACTCCCACCACAGACCTCGCTGCTGTCACAGTACCCTCGTACATATCCTGTACCACTCTTACATACTTCTCTGACACTCCCGTCTTCCTCATACAATACCACAACTCCTCTCTAGGCACCCTGTCATATGCTTTCTCTAAGTCCAGAAAGGCACAGTGCATCTCCTTTTGACCTTCTCTGTACTTCTCCATCAACACTCTCAGAGCAAACATCGCATCTGTAGTGCTCTTTCCTGGCATGAAACCATACTGCTGATCACTAATCATCACCACCCTTCTTAACCTAGCTTCCACTACTCTTTCCCATAACTTCATGCTGTGACTGATCAGTTTAATCCCTCTGTAGTTACTACAGCTCTGCACATCACCCTTATTCTTAAAAATCAGTACCAAAACACTTTTTGTCATTCCTCAGGCATCCTCTCATTTTCCAGGATTTCACTAAACAATCTAGTTAAAAACTCTACTGCCATTTCACCTAAACACCTCCATGCTTCCACAGATATGTCATCTGGACCAACAGCCTTGCCATTCTTCATCCTGCTCATAGCTATCCTTACTTTCTCCTTGCTAATCCACTGCACTTCATGATTCACTATCCACATATCAGCCAACCTTCTCTCACTCTCATTCTCTTCATTCATCAGCCCCTCAAAGTACTCTTTCCATCTGCTCAACACACTGTCCTCACTTGTGAGTACATTTCCCTCAATATCCTTTATCACCCTTACCTGCTGCACATCTTTACTAGCTCAGTCCCTCTGTCTAGCCAATTGGTACAGGTTCTTTTCTCCCTCTTTAGTGTCCAATCTTTCATACAACTCTTCATATGCCTTATCCTTAGCTTTCGCCACCTCTCTTTTTGCCATGCACCTCATCTCCTTATACTCCTGTCTACTTTCTTCATCTCTCTGACAATCCCACTTCTTCTTCACCAACCTCTTTCTCTATATAACCTCTTGTACTTCCTCATTCCACCATCAGGTCTCCTTGTCCTCCTTCCTCTTTCCAGATGTCACACCAAGCAGCTTTCTAGCCATCTCCCTTACTAGATCTGCTGTAGTTACCCAGCTATTCGGTAATTCTGCACTGCCACCCAGTGCCTGTCTTAACTCTTCCCTTAACTCCACCTCACAATTACCCTTTTTCAATTTCCACCATTTGATCCTTGGTGCTGCCCTCACACTCCTCGTCCTCTTCTTGATCACCAAGATCAACCTACAAACCACCATCCTATGCTGCCTAACTACACTTTCCCCTGCCACCACTTTACAAGTCTCCACTCTCCTTCAGACTGGCCCTTCTACATAAGATATAATCCACCTGTGTGCATCTTCCTCCACTATTGTATGTCACCCTATGCTCCTCCCTCTTGTTAAAATATGTATTCACCACAGCCATGTCCATCCTTTTTGCAAAATCCACTACCATCTGACCTTCTGCATTCCTTTGCTTAACACCATACCTCCCATCACTTCCTCACCCCCTCTGTTCCTTTCACCAACATGCCCATTGAAATCTGCTCCAATCACCAGTCTCTCACCCTTGGGTACAGTCATCACCACTTCATCCAACTTACTTCAAAACTTTTATTTCTCATCCATCACATACCCATCTTGTGGAGCATAAGCACTAACAACATTCATCATTACACCATCAATTTCCAGCTTCATAAACATCACTCTATCCGACACTCTTTTCACCTCCAAAACACTCTTAGCATACTGTTCCTTCAGGATAACCCCTACGCCATTTCTCCTCCCATCAACACCATGATAAAACAATTTGAACCCTTCTCGGATACACCTAGCCCTGCTCCCATTCCATCTGGTCTCTTGCACACACAATATACAAACCTTCCTTCTGTCCATCATATCAGCTAGCTCTCTCACTGTACCAGTCATACTGCCAACATTCAAAGTTCCGACCCTCACTACCACAGTCCTAGCCTTTACCTGCCTTCAGGCATGTCTTCCCTCTCTTCTCCTCCTTCAGTCAACAGTAGCCCAATTTCCGCCAGCACCCTGTTAGCCAACCACAGTGGTGGCTGTTGTTGTTAACCTGGGCCTTGACCGATCCAGTATGTATATCTGTACTGTTGTCCGCATGTATGATTTGGCAACATTTTATGCCGGATGCCCTTACTGATGCAACCCTCCCCATTTATCCAGGCTTGGGGCTGGCACAAAGAAATGCACTGGCTTGTGCATCCCCAGTGGCTAACAGAGGATACTGGAAGAAAAGAGGTTAAGCTTAGCTCCAACTAACTTTGGAAATTAGCAAGAAATTAAATTACTGTGCCTAGGCCGTAAATATGTTATCTCACAGTTTTGAATGAAGCCAGGGACACAGTGTCTGTAAGAAGAGTGGTTTGACAGTCTCTGTAGGAGGAGTAGACAATTGTAATTGTTTTATGACTTCCAGAAGCTGCATCAGGTATGAGCAATGCTCTTGTATGTGTATTATTGACATGTAAGTGCTAAATTCTGGCAGTTTCTAGCAATGGGGATTGCATGGGAACCAGAATTCAGATGACCAGATGTATGTGATATCATTTTGTACAGAAATAATGTTTTAATATTAGGTGAGACAGAAGTCTCAAGGCAGTCTGTTTCTTGGAACCTGATATAGAAGGATCTCTCACCTACTTCATCTTGCCTTGCTCTATTAAGTGAGTAGGAACAGTAGTTCTCCAGATCAGTCAGGAAAATATAGTGAGAATAGTTAAGTATTGTTTTTCTGTAGCTGTGTGAATTTTTCCAGATGTGTTATTTTTAATATTTCTTGTGATTGAAACTCTATTTACTGTAAATAGATATTTTGTATTTTCATATTCTTTTATTATTTAATGTTAAGTTGTCATTCTCGCCTTCATTCTTGCTGGGTGGGTTCGGAGCCGATCCTCGGCTCCAACTCGGCCTATACTATAGCTTGAGAGCTATTTTTACCGGCTCGAGGCAGCCCTATATCCCACAATACCATGCGCTAACTCCCCAGATCTCGTTTGCCACTTTGCTGCGAGGTTGCGTTTTTACCGGCTCAGGTCAGTGTAAAAATGTATTTTCTTTTTGTGAGGACTTTTAAAATTTAAGGTTAGTTTTCCCTATCTGTTCATTATCTACCCTTAAAAGTTTATTAACAGTTTTCATTAAGCCCTCCCTTCCCCTCCTTTAGTCAAATTGATAAACGGGCCTTCGGGCTTTAGTTTTTCTATAGTTATTCCTATAGTTTGCTCTTATTGAGTGGGTGTGTGTGTGTTTTCCTAGACAGCCCTTTAACTTCTCCCCTTGTGTGAGTGTTTGAGTGAGTTGTGTGTGCTGTGACTGTGTTAGATTGTTAGTGTCCACTATAATGTCCAAAGACACTAAAGTCTCAGGATTCAAGAAGTGTGACTCGTGCTGTCAGAAGATGTCTCTGACAGACGGTCACACTTCTTGCGTTTATTGCCTGGGACCCTTGCACCTGCAGGACTCTTGTTCCATTTGTCACGGATTTAGTCCAAGAGTCCTGCAGGAGTGCCGCAATAAGCTAATTTTGAGGGGCTTATTGAAGCCTGATGACTCCCCATCTAAGTCTGGCTCGGGGAAGTTGTCCAAGCCCGCCAAACCCTCGGCTCCAGTTCTTGAGTCGACGGCTGGCGGTGGCTCCCTTGGTGCCAATTTCGATTCCTCCTCCGACTCTTCAGTTGAGCTCGGAGCTGGAGTTTGTCGGAACCGGGACCTTACCCACGTCAGAGCCGATACTACCACCTTCGACCTCAGCAACGTTGGCTCCGACCTCTTCATTGGTGCCATCCGTGGAGAGGTCCGGGCGCCGGAACTCCATCGTCAGCTCCGAGGGGGTGCGTGGCATCGGACCCTTGTCCGACCCCGTTCTCCCTCTCGAAGCGTTGGCGCTGGTTAGTTCGGCCCCGACATCATTCTCGGAGCCGAGAGCGGTTCTGGTATCCTCGGGGTCAGGACTTTCTTCTGTGCCTGATAGGGGAGCCTTTGAGGTGATGAGGAGCGTGCTGGATCCGGTGTCCGCTCCAAGGTTGGTTCCTTCAGCTCCTTCCTCTACAGTGCCTGTTACAGTCTCTGGTCATCCTCTGGCAATTGATAGCAGAGATCCAAAGCATAGAGTACCCACTTTGGGTGTCTCTTCTTCGTCTGAGGCCTCCCCTGAAGCTTCAGGGGAATCCCCTAGGAAAAGAAAGTGCAAGAGGAAGCACGTAGACTCTCCCGAGTCTGTCACTTCGGACACCGACTGGGATGAGTCGGAGGGTTTCCCGAGATCCCCCTCTGAGGATGTCTCCTTTTCAGACATCCTAGAGATCCTGAAACAGAGGGGGAATTGGTCCACCCTCAAACCCTCCGAGGACAAGTCAGTTTACCTTGACGCTTTTGGGTCTCACCCTTCCACCTCCTGGGTGTCCCCTCCTTTCGACCCACTGATGGAAGTAGTGGCCAGAAAGGCATGGGCAGCTCCTGAATCGATGGAACCTACCCCTAGGAGGCCTTCTAAATTTATTTCTGCTCCAGTAGACAAATCATTTCTGACCAAAGGTGTATCGGTAGATGCTATGGTGGTAGCAGCCGCCACTAAGAAGGAATTAGCTGATCCTTCTGTACCTGTTCATCCTCCTAATAAAGAGTCCAGGACTATGGACAGGTACGGTAAGCGGACATTTGCTTCAGCGATCTTTGCCATGCGGTCACTGAACTATTTATGTCATTTCACCCGGTTTCAGAGAGATTTGCTCAAAGAACTGGGTGAAACCATACAGGATCCTTCTGCTGCGGGGTATCAGGACAAGATTAACTCCCAGCTGGCTACCCTGAATTCCATTGCCAACTCCTCCATGCGGCTTATCTCTTATGCAGCTGATGGAGCGAGTAGGGCCGCAGGCACAGGTGTTGCGTTAAGACGTCACTCCTGGATGCGACTCTGTAATTTTGCTGATCCCTTCAAGGCGTCCTTCACCAATACTTCCTTTGATGGTTCAGAGTTGTTTGGACCTCAGGTGAAGAATACCCTCACCAGGTGCGAGCAAGATGGTAAGACTCTCTCTGCCGTGGGAGTCCACTTTTCCACACCATCTAGACCATACCCTAAAGGTCAGAAGGGTGGAAAGATGTGGTTCCGCAAACCACAGGGAGTCACGCCTGCCGCACATGGTGAACTTCCCCCCAGAGGCAGATGGGGGAACAATAATAGACACCACCCCAGGGGCAGAGGGGGTCCACCAGGGAATCCTTCCCTGACCAACCCTTTCAGCATTCCTGAGAAGCTGCCCGACTGTCCACCTTCGGAGGCAGTCAGGGGAAGATTATCTCTGTACCCGGAAGCCTGGCAATCCCTCTCTCAAGACAAATGGGTACAGTCGATCATATCCGAGGGTTACAAAATCCCCTTCATTTCCCCTCCGATCCAACCACCAAGACCCCTCTCAGACGTGCCACCTGGACAAAGGGGTCAGGCACAGCTAGAGATAAAAAAGCTGTTAGAAAAAAGAGTCATCCAGGCATTTCCAGCAGACCAGCTAGGATCTGGAATCTACTCCAGGTTCTTTTTGGTACCAAAAAAGACAGGAGACTGGAGACCCATTTTGGACCTCAGCAGACTGAACAAGTCTGTGCAGAAGACAAAATTTTGGATGGTAACGCTGCAGTCCATTCTGCCCTTCTTGGGCAGAGACAACTGGATGTGCTCGTTAGACCTTCAGGACGCATACTATCATGTAAAGATACACAGGTGCTCCAGGAGGTTTCTCCGCTTCCGGCTGGGAGCCAGTCATTACCAATTCAGAGCCCTGCCCTTTGGTCTCACCACAGCCCCCCGGGTGTTCACCAAATGTTTGGCAGTGGTCACGGCTCACTTGAGATAAAAAGGATTCCAGGTGTTTCCATATTTAGACAACTGGCTCATTACCACTACCACCAAGCAGCATCTTATCATAGCCAGGGATTACATCATTCGCATTTGCAACAAACTAGGTATTTCCATAAATTTCGCAAAATCCTCCTTGTCGCCTTGTCAATGTATAAACTTCATAGGTGCCCTGTTAAACACCACAGAAATGTCTGCAACATTACCACCTCAGAGAGTGACAGACATACGGTGGAATGTTCAGTTTCTGTTTCAGTCCAACAGAAATGAAGTCAAGTTAGTACTGAAAACATTAGGCCTCATGGCAGCGGTGATTCTCCTTCTCCACTTAGCCCCCTTCCACATGAGAATTCTCCAGTGGATGCTTTTTTCTCAGTGGTCCTTTCAACAGCTCCCAATGACTCACAACATTTTGATAACCCCAACTTGCAAAAAAACACCTCTCCTGGTGGATGGTCTCCCCTCAACTTCTTCAGGGCAGACCCTTTGTTCTTCCCCCTCCAGTTGCCACATTGACAACGGATGCCTCCCTGATCGGGTGGGGGGGCACTATCAGGGCAGGACTGTCCAGGGCACATTGCAATAATTAGAATGTCACCTGCACATAAATGTCCTGGAGATGAGAGCAGTGTTTTTATCGTTGCAAGCCCTTCAGGACTCTCTTCCCACAGGGAGTATAGCAGTTTAAATGGACAATATGTCTGTAGTGTGGTACATAAACATGCAGGACGGAACAAAGTCCTACTCCCTATATCGAGAAGCACTCAGACTTTGGCAGTGGGCGATCTCCTCTCAATGGTTTCTGATAGCAACGCACATCCCTGGGAGGTCCAACGTCATACAGACAGACTGAGCAGGACAATTCTCATGCCTCACGAGTGGTCTCTAAATCAGGCGGTAGCAGAGAGAATTTTCCAGAAGTGGGGCCAGCCTTGCTGCAACCTTTTCGCAACACTTCAAAACAGCAAGTGCCTCGACTTCTTCACACTCTTACCTCTGCCAGGCCATCCCCCCAGAGACGCTCTTGTCCACGATTGGCCTCAGGGTCTTCTATACGCTTTTCCCCCTTATCCATTGATTCCGCAGTTAATTCAGAAAGCAACCGCATTGAGATCCAAAATGATCCTCATTGCTCCGTACTGACCTCGACAAGTATGGTTTCCGTTCCTGCACCGTTATCTACTGGAAAAGCCCTGGCATCTGGAACCATTTCCAGACCTTTTGACCCATCTGATGGGCAAGCTGCACCAGTCTCTTCACTCCCTCAACCTCACAGCTTGGTTGCTCCACTTCCAACCATAGCCAGGCTTCCCTTTATTTCTCTTCCTGTCCGTGATATCATTCTTGCCTCCCATAAGTCCAATACTAGGAAGACTTATGCGAGTAAATGGAAGCATTTTTCATTCTGGGCAGAAGCTAGGTCCTTAGATCCTTTTAATGCACCAATTCATAAAGTTCTAGATTTTCTGGCGGAGCTTTTTCATTCAGGGTCGTCATCAGCCACTTTCAGAGTACAACTAGCGGCCATTGCCAATTTTCATGTAGGGCTCTCGGAAACCAATATTATGTCCCATAAACTCTGTAAAGCTTTCCTCAAGGGCATCTTCTTGCTCAGACCTCCCATTAAGGATCCTCCTCCACAGTGGGATCTAAATTTGCTGTTAACTTCATTAATTCTCCCTCCTTTTGAGATTGCAGCTTCTTGTTCCCTCAAGCTTCTCTCTTGGAAAACTCTGTTTTTGGTGGCTGTAACCTCTGCCAGAAGGGTGTCGGAACTTCAGGCCTTGTCTGTCCATCCCCCTTATTTGGTTTTTCATAAAGACAGGGTAGCTGTCAGACCAATTCCTTCTTTTCTACCAAAAGTTTCTTCTGAATCAAATCTAAACCACACTATTGACTTGCCTGTTTTCTTCCCAAATTATTCAAACAGGGCTGAACAGAAACTACATTCCTTGGATGTTCATCGTCAACTGCGGTATTATCTAGACAGGACAAAACAATTCAGAAAGTCAGAACAGCTCTTCCTGTCTTATGCTGAAGGAAAGAAAGGACTTCCAGTATCAAAGGTAACTCTTTCCAGATGGTTAGCATCCATAATTACCTTTGTCTACGAGTTGAGACACAAACAACTTCCTTCAAGACCTAAGGCTCATTCAACCAGGGCACTATCAACCTCAACAGCCTTTCAAGCAAGGTTACCATTAGATGCCATTTGTGCAGCAGCTACATGGGCTTCTCAACATACTTTTATTACCCATTACAAACTTGATATAGCCTCCAGAAATAGAGCTGACTTTGGTTCCACCATACTCAGGAGTCTGTTCTGTTGAGCCACCCAGGACCAAGGTGCTAGGGACGCTGTCCCATCCAGCAAGAATGAAGGTGAGAATGACAACTTAACATTAAGAAGTTATGTACCTACCATAACGTTCCATGTTAGTTGTCTTCTTCTCGCCTTCTTTCTTGCGTCCCTCCCTCCTGCCCCCTAGCCTGGAAAAGACTTGAAGGTCTCTGAGTCCTTTTCTTTCATGATACATAGTTATTCAGGGTTACCCGTATCATGAGTGTTACCAGCAGGTAGACCATATTTTTATATAATGGCTTATTTTTTGGTAACAATAAAACTATACTATGTGTTAGCTGTCAACGAGATCTGGGGAGTTAGCGCATGGTATTGTGGGATATAGGGCTGCCTCGAGCCGGTAAAAATAGCTCTCGAGCTATAGTATAAGCTGAGTCGGAGGCGAGGATCGGCTCTGAACCCATCCAGCAAGAAAGAAAGCGAGAAGAAGGGAACTAACATGGAACGTTATGGTAGGTACATATTATTAAATATATTTAAACTTTTCATTGTGGCTGGTCCTTTGGAGAATATTTTAACCTTTGAGAGTACTTATATTTATTGGTGACACTGTGGCTACTCCACAAGCCTGGCTGATTGGTCAGTATTACCATTTGTATTCATATTAATTTTACTCAGTATAATTGGGTACACTTGCAAGAGGCTTAGGTAACTGCCTTTGTAGTGTCTGGTAGCAGTGATAACTACCTTATAATCTGGGCAGAAGGGAGCACGTGTATGTGTGTAAAAATCAAATCTTACAATGTGTGTGTGTGTCAGCTACTTGGAGCAGGGAAACAAAATACTGGTTTCACAGAGACCTGGAGGACTTGGCTTAGACACTCAGCTGAGGACTTAACCCTATAGTTGTTCTAGTGGTGAGCCTTACTGGGGCCCTGGAGGGAGACAGATGTAAAGAAATCCAGACCCCATCTGACTGTGTTCCCTACGTGCTCTTAAGAGAAATGGTGCTTGATGCAGAGAGGTCTGCATCTGGAAATACTGAGTGTATCCATTTGTATTCCAAGTGAACGTCCCTCTCCAGTGTCAGTGTTGAGGATTCCAGCTCCTTGATTACTGGCCCAAAGTGGGGATGTCTCTCACACACACACACACACACACACACACACACACACACACACACACACACGCACACACACACATATATATCTATATATATATATATATATATATATATATAGATATAGATTTATATGGATAGGTAGATAAATATAAAAACTACGTTCACATATAGCTTAACTGTCTAGGCTGTCAATATATTTTCCTACCTTCTTCCAACTTAATACTTTCTTTAAAGACTTGATGTTAAGTTGTCAATCTCGCCTTCATTCTTGCTCGATGGGTTCGGAGCCGATCCTCGGCTCTGACTTGGCCACTTACTAAAGCTCGAGAGCTAATTTTACCGGCTCGAGACAACCCTATATCCCATGATGCAAGGCGATGACTACCCAGATCTCGTTTGCCGCTTTCGCTTGCGAGGTGCTTTTTTTACCGGCTCCTGGTAAGTTCTTCAAATTCAGACTTTTAGTCTTACCCCTTTAGTCACTTTTGTTGTTGTGTAAACTCTTAATGATTAATATAACCCTATTCCCGTTAGTGTTCCCTATTTTTCTAGTTATTTATCCCTTCCCCTAAGTTAGGCCTTAAGCCTCCCCCTTTCCCAATTTTTTCTGTCAGGGATTCTGTGTGGTGTTTGAGTGTGTTTGTATCCCTGTTTAAATTTTTTATTATTGGATTGGGTGTTTATTGTGTGTGTGTCTGTGTTTTTTGTTACTTAGTGTTTCCTCGACACAGCTATGTCGAAGGACACAAAGGTCTCAGGCTTCAAGAAGCGTGACTCGTGCTGTCAGAAGATGTCTCTGACAGACGGTCACACTTCTTGTGTTTACTGCCTGGGACCTCTGCACCTGCAGGACTCTTGTGCTATCTGTCATGCCTTTAGCCCAAGAGTCCTGCAGGAGCGCAGAAATAAATTAATACTGAGGGGCTTATTAAAGCCTGAGAGCTCCCCGACTAAGTCGGCTCCGGGGAAGCCCTCAAAACCAGTTAAGCCTTCGGCTTCAAGTCCTAAGCCATCGGCTACTGGTTCTCCTTCAGTGTCGAGATCGGCTCCGGCCGGAGCTGATCCTTCTCTTTTACAAGTTACAGTATCGGCTCCATCCGGCACCGATGCTGCTAAATCTGGGCACTCAGTGTCGGCTCCGGCTGGAGCCGACGTATCCTCGGCTCCTTCGGCTCCACCTATCTCAAAAAAGAGATCACGATCCCCTTTGTTGGAGTTGATACATTCAGTTCCGAGATCACCCCTGCTCTTGGAGCGGAGCCATTGGAGCCGTTCTTCTCGGTCGTCCAGGCTGTCTGATCACGACCTTGAGAGAGTGGTGAGTAGACTATTAAAGTCTCAGGCATTGGCCCAAATGCTCCATAGCCCGTCTCAACAGATGGTAGCTATCACACATCCACCTAACATTCCTCCATCAACTCTCTTACAGAGCTCGGAGCCGGAGCTCCTCGGAGCCGTGACTGTTGTGACTTCAGAGCCGATACCACCCCACCCCCACCCCTTTCGGCTCCATTGTCCTCTGCTCCGATTTCCTCCTTGAGGCCTTCATTGGAGGGATCCGGGCGTCTGGTCTCTCTTGTTGGCTCCGAGGGTGCGAGTGTCATCGGACCCTTGTCCGACCCCATTCTCCCTCTCGGAGCTTCGGCGCTGGTGAGCTCAGCCCCGACATCGGCCTCGGAGCCGTCCCTGTCGGTGCGGCCTGGAGTTCCTATCTCTTCGGAGCGGGAGCCTTCTGGCCTCTGTGACGGGGGAGCCTTCGAAGTGATGAGGAGTGTACTAGCCTCAAGGTGTAGTCAGTGGTCAGTTCCATCAGCTCCTCCCACTACAGTGCCTGCTGACGTCTCTTCCCACTCTCTTGCTCCCGGACCCAGAGATCCAACGCCTCAGGTTTCCTCATTGGGAATATCTTCCTCTTCCGAGGCTTCTCCTGACCCGTCAGGTGAACCTCCGTGTAAGAGGACATGTAAGAGGAAACATCTAGACTCCCCCGAGTCTATTACATCCGATACTGACTTGGATGAGTCGGAGGGATCCCCAAGGTCCCCCTCTGAGGATGTCTCTTTCTCAGACATCCTTGAACTCCTTAAGCAGAGGGGGAACTGGCCTTCCCTTAATCCTTCCGAGGATGAGTCAGTATACCTGGAGGCATTCGGGTCTCGACCCCCCACCTCCTGGGTGTCTCCGCCTTTCGACCCTCTTATGGACGTGGTGGCTAGGAAGGCGTGGATGGCCCCGGATTCAGTGGAACCCATTCCTCGAAGGCCTTCTAAATTCATTACAGCCCCACCTGATAGGCAATATTTGACAAAAGGTGTCCCAGTTGATGCCATGGTGGTGGCTGCAGCCACCAAGAAGGAACTAGCTGATCCTTCAGTACCTGTCCACCCTCCTAACAATGATTCTAGGACTATGGATAGGTACAGCAAGCGGATTTTTTCTTCAGCGACCTTTGCCATGCGATCGCTGAACTATTTGTGTCACTTCACCTGCCTTCAAAGAGACGTTCTTAAAGAGTTGGGAGAAGTTTTACAGGATCCGTCAGCTGCTGGGTCCCAGGATAAAATTAACTCACAGCTAGGAATCCTAAACTCCATTGTTAACTCCTCCATGTGGCTCATTTCATATGCAGCCGATGGAGCGAGTAGGGCCGCAGGCACGGGAGTGGCTTTAAGGCGTCAATCCTGGATGCGGCTTTGTAATTTTGCAGATCCCTTCAAGGCGTCCTTCACAAACTCTCCCTTTGATGGCTCGACTTTGTTCGGACCTCAAGTGAAAGACACCTTGACTAGATGCGAACAAGATGGCAAGACTCTTTCTGCCGTAGGAGTCCGTTTCTCCACCCCTTCAAGACCTTACCCAAAAGGTCAGAAGGGAGGGAAAATGTGGTTCCACAAATCTCAAGGAGTCACGCCTGACGCACGAGGTCAGTTTACCCCCAGAGGCAGAGGGGATAACAACAACAACAGACGCCGCCCTAGGGGCAGAGGGGGTCTGCAGAATCAGGGTAGCAGGGAGCCCCTCTTTGACAAACCCTTCCAGCATCCCTGAGATGTTGCCCGATTGTCCACCTTCGGAGGTAGTCGGGGGAAGATTATCTCTGTACCCAAAAGCCTGGCTTTCCCTTTCTCAAGACAAATGGGTACAGTCGATCATATCCGAGGGTTACAAAATTCCCTTTATTCAAACCCCAGTTCAGCAAAAGGGAACCCTTCCAGACGTTCCACCCGGTCTAACGGAACTAGCACTACCAGAGATTTCAAAACTGCTAGCAAAAAGAGCCATCCAGCCAGTCCCAGCAGACCAAATAGGATCTGGTATCTACTCAAGGTTCTTTTTAGTACCAAAAAAGACAGGGGACTGGAGACCAATATTAGATCTCAGCAAACTAAACAAGTTTGTAAAGAAAACAAGATTCTGGATGGTCACGCTTCAGTCCATTCTACCCTTTCTGGGCAAGGACAATTGGATGTGCTCAGTAGACCTTCAGGATGCGTACTATCACATAAAAATTCACAGGCTCTCGAGAAGGTTTCTCTGCTTTCGGCTGGGGACCAGTCGCTTCCAATTCAGAGCCCTGCCATTTGGACTCACTACAGCCCCCAGAGTGTTCACCAAATGTATGGCAGCGGTTACAGCTCACCTGAGACGTCAAGGATTCCAGTTATTTCCATATCTAGACGACTGGCTCCTCACTGCCACCACCAGGCATCAACTTCTTCAAGCCAGAGATTACACCATTCACATTTGCAGAGGGCTAGGGATTTCTATAAATTTCGAAAAATCTGCCTTGTTGCCTTGCCAATCTATTACCTTTACAGGCGCCAAATTGGACACCGTACAACTTTCAGCAAAGTTAACAGACCAAAGGATCTTGGACATTCAAAATCACGTCCATGTGATTCTTCTCAGCAAAAAAATTCAGGCCAGATTTGCTCTGAAAGTATTGGGTCTTATGGCGGCCACCATAACACTTCTTCCCCTTGCCCTCTTTTACATGCGTCTTCTACAATGGATGCTGTTCGCCCAATGGTCCTTTCAACAACTTCCCATACGTCACAGGATCATAATAACTCCAAATTGCAAAAGGCATCTGACCTGGTGGATATCGTCCCCTCAAGTCCATCAGGGCAGACCCTTTGTTCCTCCCGCCCCGGTCGCCACGGTTACATCGAACGCCTCCCTGATCGGGTGAGGGGGTCATTATCAGGGCAGGATGGTCCATGGCACTTGGCAACCTTTTGAATGCCACCTGCACATAAATGTCCTGGAGATGAGAGCAGTGCTTTTAACGTTGCAAGCCCTCAATGAATCTCTTCCCCTGGGAACTATTGCAGTCCAAACGGACAATATGTCCGTAGTGTGGTATATCAACAAGCAGGGTGGAACCAAGTCCTATCCACTGTGTCGAGAGGCTCTCAGACTTTGGCAGTGGGCAATCTCTTCTCAGCGGTTTCTGATAGCAATGCATATCCCCGGGAAATCCAACATCATAGCGGACAGGTCGAGCAGAGCTATTCTCATGCCTCACGAGTGGTCTCTCAAACAAACTGTGACGGAAGAGATTTTTCAGAAGTGGGGCCTTCCTTGCTGCGATCTTTTTGCTACACCTCAAAACAGCAAATGCCCCGACTTCTTCTCTCTCTTCCCCCTTCCAGGCCATCCCCCCAGAGACGCTCTAACCCAAGATTGGCCCCGGGGACTTCTTTATGCCTTTCCTCCCTTTCCACTGATACCACAAGTAATTCAGAAAGCAACCGCCTTGAGAGCCAAGTTGATTCTCATTGCCCCTTATTGGCCTCGACAGATATGGTTTCCATTCCTACATTGTTATCTTTTGGTGCAGCCATGGCATCTGGACCCGGTTCCAGATCTTCTGACCCACCAGTCGGGGCAGCTGCACCAATCCATACCTTCTCTCAACCTCACTGCTTGGTTGCTCCGCATCCATCCCTAGCCAGGCTTCCTATGATTTCTGATCCTGTCCGGGATATCATAGTAGCTTCCCTTAAATCTTCCACCAGAAGGATTTACACTTGTAAATGGCAACGTTTCTCCTTCTGGGCAAAAGCTAGGAATATAGACCCCTTTACTGCTCTGATTCATTCGGTCTTGGACTTCCTAGCCGATATTTTTCATTCAGGATCTTCTTCCTCCACAGTAAAATTTCAGCTGGCAGCCATTTCAAATTTTCATATAGGCTTGTTGGACCAGAACATTATGTCACATAAACTTTGCAAGGCATTCCTTAGAGGTATTTTTTTTACTTAAACCTCCGATTAGAGACCCCCCACCACAGTGGGATCTAAATTTAATTTTAACATCCTTGATTCTTCCCCCTTTCGAACCTGCGGCTGCCTGTTCATTGAAATTTCTTTCTTGGAACAACTCTTTCTAGTCGCCATTACTTCTGCCAGGAGAGTATTTGAGCTTCATGCCCTCTGCATTCGTCCTCCCTACTTAATCTTCCACAAAGACAGAGTTTCTCTAAGGACTAATCCGTCTTTCTTACCCAAAGTGGCATCGCAGATGAACTTAAATCAATCCATTGATCTTCCAGTTTTTTTCCCAAATTATTCTAATAGAGCGGAACAAAAACTACATTATCTTGATGTTCACCGCCAACTCAGATATTATCTGGACAGAACCAAACATTTTAGGAAATCTGATCAACTGTTTTTATCCTATGCAGAGAACAGGAAAGGCCTTCCAGTATCCAAGGTAACTCTATCTAGATGGCTGTCTTCTGTGATTACTTGCATTTATCATCTCAGAGGTAAAGAGTTGATTTCCAGGCCAAAAGCCCATTCTACCAGAGCTCTAGCTACATCTACAGCTTTTCAGGCTAGACTTCCAATAGACACTATTTGTGCAGCAGCCACATGGGCCTCTCCTCATACCTTTGTTTCACATTACAAATTAGACTTGGCCTCCAGAGACAGTGCGAATTTTGGTTCCACCGTTCTCAAGAGTCTGTTCCATTGAGCCACCCAGGATAAAGGTGCTAGGGACGCGGTCCCATCCAGCAAGAATGAAGGCGAGACTGACAACTTAACATTAAGAAGTTATGTACCTACCATAACGTTCCATGTTAGTTGTCTTCTCTCGCCTTCTTTCTTGCGTCCCTCCCACCATCCCCCTAGCCTGGTCAGACCGAGAAGATTGTGCCTCTTCCCTTAAGAGTCTTAATCCAATTGGGATATAGGGTTGCCTCGAGCAGGTAAAATTAGCTCTCGAGCTTTAGTAAGTGGCCGAGTCGGAGCCGAGGATCGGCTCCGAACCCATCCAGCAAGAAAGAAGGCGAGAGAAGACAACTAACATGGAACATTATGGTAGGTACATAACTTCTTATTATTCTTCATATGTATTACAAACTTAATTAGAAATTGTTCTAATAGTAATTTTACCAGTGCAAACTTTCTATGTCATGAACCTTAAAAGTAACACTCAGCAGTGTGCAGAACTAGTGGTGAGTGGCACAAACTTCCCAACCAGGGTGGCATAGTGAATCTACTTATAAGTGATTGACTCAGCTCATACATTTCAAGATATGTAAAATTTTGTCCTACTGTATATTGAATGTTAAACTGTTGTTCTTATATGCTGTACTAATAAATTGTATATTATCTTTCTGCCTGAAGCTTTTCTCCTCGGACCTCCATTGAAAACGGGCTACCTTGACCCAATGGACTTTCCCGGTTAACAAACTGAAATAAATAATAAATAAATAAAATACATTTAATTCTTACTTTACCCCCCCACTCCCCCTACCCCCTGTGAAATCCCTTCTAGCATATCCCCCCAGCTATCAACAAGGACCATGTCCTGGTAGTGCTTGCTAAGGCCAAAAACACTGCTTCATTGAGCTTTGAATGTATTTTTGGTTGTCTCTCAAATAGCCAAAAACATGACTTAGCAGACTCACTCGAGGTACTGTGCAACTACCTGCCTCAAAACACGTTACGTTCATGGTGGATGGAGAGCTGCAATAGTTGTCCCTCTCCAGAAGGTTGGACCATCAGCTGAAAAAAACAAAACAAAAGACATAAAATGACTGCATTAAGAACTGATGCCTCAAGTTTTAAAAACTCTTCAAAGATTAAAATTGCACATACATCACAGGGGGTATATATAATTTATCCAATAAAGAACAATTGAACAATAATATAATTAAGAAAGCACTTCAATTAAAAACACTTTTGTTGGGAACTCTGTATTCAAACCAAAAGGTTGCTAACTTTTAAATGTTAATATATCCATTACTTCAAGTTTGTTGAAATAAGCTGTAACATGTCTTTCAGTCAGTGTGCATCACAAATTGGGTTAGGCTGAACGTCTGAGTTGTCCCAGATCAATGGTCCTTTCACCATATTAAATAGATGGAGACTGACTTTTTGGGTTCTGCAGTTGCAATGGCAGAATAAAACTACAAACTTTGTTTTTGGAATGACAAAGCTCTTCTGGATGCTTGAAAGCAGCTAGAATTCCACTTGGAACAAATGTTGGCAGTACAAATGTCTGTTTATCCAAATGGCTATGCATTTGTTGTGTAACGGATAAAGCCCCCCAAAACATCACTTATCCTGTTGAAAGGCAGTGATTTTAAGATTTAATTGATTCCCAGTCAGGCTTGGGTTGCATGAGGTCTTCCCCTGGAGGGATTTATTCTAAAGCATCACAAAACCAGAAAAGCAAAACCAATAAAACTGAACCTGCATAACATTGACAACATAACCACAAAAACATCTTATCTGATGTCAGTTTTCATTCGTCTTCAAGCTATGGGTGTGGATCCGACCTTCAGATCTGAACCAGCCGTTACACCTGCTCATGGTCTCTAACAAATTCTTAAGTTCCTTCCCTACCCACAGTGCACCGACCCTAGCATCCCTCAGATCTTGTTTGCCACTCTTGTAACTGGATGTGGTTGTCTTTAGCTCTCAAGCTTTGTTTTAGGATATAAATATTTATTCTCTCTTTTCCCTCTTATCCCTTTACTAAGTTTAATCTTATCTCCTTCCCTCCCTTCTTTTATCTTTAACTATTTGGTTAACTGTTTTAGTTTAGTACGTAATTAACTTAGTCTCTTCTCCCCCTTTAGTTTTTGAAAATTCTCTCTTTTCCAGTGCCTGATTTTCTTTGGTTTGACTGTTTTTTTCAGTGGATTTAACCTTTGTACTTTCCACACAGTACAGATAAAAGAAAAGAAAAGAAAGGGTTATCGGAATATGCAGCATCATTTGGGCTTCTACCCCACCCCCCAATTACTTATTGGGACCCTTCAAATGGTCCACACCTTTATGTCTAATCAAAGAGAGAGAGAAAGAAAGAGAAGATTAAGCTGTAATTTACCAGTGAAGCTCTCTGATCCGAGGTCTGTTGCCTTCAGACTAGCATTTAGTCATACCTCACTGCTATTTTCAATATTTGTGTGTTCACAGCTGTGATTCCTTTTCATGGTTCTTTCTTTTTTTTTTTTGTGCTTTCTGGCTAATCACTGGCAGATTTTTGAGAAAGGTTTATGCTAACTCAAAACCTGTTATTTCCATAACATTCTAATTCTGTCAGAACAATTTAAAAAAAAAAACAAAAATAAAAAAGAAGAGAGAGTAAAGTGTTTGAGAAGATGATCGGAGTGGTCTTGTGATCCAACCATCTTCACTACACTTACACATCCCTCAGACAAGCTAAATGAAACCAGTTTTGTATCTGTTGACCTGTCTCCCTTCAGATCCAATGCAGGTTTTTTCATTGTATCCATGACTGTCATGCATATTGCTTGTTTGGTCGAATCCTAACTCTTCGGATCCAACAAATGAATGTAGTTGGCTGTGAGGTTTAAAACCACTGGATGCTGACATATGTTTGAGTTTCAGACTGCAAATCCTTCAGAATCTGACTGCTTATATCATTATTTTAAATCTGTTTCCTGCCCCTAAAAGACAGGGAGTTACGGTGTCTGATCCGACGACTCTGTTGACGTGCCTCTCTTTGGGTCCAATGCATGTTTTTTTCTTGGATCCATGCCTGATGGTTATGTCTGATACTTTTGGTCGGATTCATACCACTCATCTGTACAGATTTTCACACAATGTCCAGAGTTTTGCCTCATTTTTTTTTTTGGTCTGTTCCTCATAAAATTCATACTTTCTGGAATTTTGTGGTAAATCAGTGATGACTGAATTCCCTAAGTAATGACAGGCATTGAGTCTCAACCTTCATATCCTTCAGAACATGTATGACAACACAAGACCTTTTTATACTTACAGTTCCAGTTTTTTTGTTTGTGCTTAAACATTCAGAGCTATGTTCAGATCCTAAGTCTTCGGATCCAACATACCAATGTAGTTATCTCCAGAGTATATCCCTCACCTGCACAGTCCAGTTTTATTGCCTCAAGGTTTGGCCTGTCTTTTGTGAACATTGTGGCTTCTGGCAGATGATGGAGAATTGAAGTCAAGGAATAGTGATATATGTTTGGTTTCAGACTTATATCCCTCAGTACATGCATGCTAACACAGATCCTGCTATTTAGCAGCTTTTAGGGAATTATTATTGCATTCCAAGTCATTTTCTCTTTGGATCCGAGCTTTGGTTTACCTATATCTGCTGTGTTTTTTTGTGTTGGGTGAGAACTGCAGTTCGGCTTGGTTCTGGTCCTTTACTGACTCTGATGGATCTCACTCCTTCCGGATCTGTTGGTTTCCTTCAGGTGTTGTTGTCTGTCTATTTTTGGTCAGATCCTGAAACTTTGGATCTGAGAAGCAGTCTGGTTTGGTTCAGGAGCAAATCTCTCAACTATACAGATTTTCACAAAATTTCCAGAATTTTGGCTCAAATTCTAATATGTCATTCATTAATTCTGTAGTTATCAGGCAAATCACAGAGGACTGAGATCATCAAATAATGACACATATATCTTTGATTCTTAGACTTCATATCCTTCAGAAAATGCATGCTAACATAATTCCTTATGTGTTGTTGTCCTATCTTGCCTTCATTCTTACTAGGATGGATTCTGATCCGATCCTTGGATCCGACTCAGTCTTTATAAGCATGCTCGAGGTCTTCTACCAGCTTGTGGCTAAACCCTATCCCAGCATGCAACAGGAAGCCTCCCCAAATCTCATTTGCCACTAAACAAGATCCGGTGCTTGTTCTACTAGCTCTGGCTAAGTGTAACTTTTCTATTATTCTGTTATTGCAAACGTGCATACTTTCTATGTTACTTGTTTAAAATTAGTAGTAGTTTGTTGTACTGCATAGTGTACTTTCACTTTTTTGGCCTTGTCTACTGCTGGCCATCATCTTTTGTTTAGGCCTTTACTCTACCCTTCCCAGCTTTGACCTTAATAGTTTTATTAGCCCATTTAAGTTAGAGGGCTCTTTCTCTGGTTATTGTTCCCTTTCTGCTTGTTTTCTCTAGTCAGAACCTCCTTTTATCCAGGCAGTTTGTTTCAGTTAGAGAACTGATAATCCCATAGCCCATTTAAGTTAGAGAGTTTTCTCTTTTCCTTCCGTTCCCAGGCATAACCTGTTTAAGTTAGAGGGCTTTGCCCTCCTTTAATTTTTAGTTAAAAAAATACATGTATATTTATCTTCTCTAGCTAGTTTTTTTGTGCAAAAGTTTTTCATTATGTGTTCTAAGGAGTTGAAACCTTCAGGTTTCAAGAAGTGTGAAGAATGTGGACAAAATATGTCGTTGACTGATAGACACACAATTTGTGTCTGTTGTCTTGGAGTTGTCCATCTCCAGGGGTCTTGCTCTGTTTGTCATTCTTTTAGCCATACAGCACTCCTGGAGAGGAAAAACAAATTAATATTGAGAGGACTGTTAAAAACCCCTTCTCTGAGACAATACAAGAAGGTGTGGGTTTAAAAAAAATCTAATAAATCGCCTACTGCAAAGTCTGATAAGTCTGACAAGAGATCTGCTTCTTCTTCTTCTTCTAGTGCTCCATCAGAGCCATCTAAAAAGCTTCCAAAAATGTCCATCGGATCCTAAAAATCTACTGCCATGATGCCATCTGTCTCGGTGCCAACGGAATTTGTGATTCGGAGCTGGTTATGTAATAGGAAGCATTTAGACTCCCCAGAAGAGTCCATCACGTTTGATACGGACCTCAATGAAGCTGAAGGGTCCCCATTGCCACCTTCTCATGATGTCTTTTTTGGAGACATCCTAGAAATACTTAAGTAGGCAGGCGGCTGAAAGTCCACTAACTCTATGGCAGAGGATTCCCTATACCTGTGAAGGCTTTCGGATCTCTCCCTTCCTCCACTTGAGTGTCTCCACCTTTGGACAAACTCATGGATTTAGTTTCTTGGAAGGTGTGGGAGTCTCCAGATTCAGTGAAACCTATTCCTAGGAGGCCAAATAAGTTTATTAGATCTCCAGTAGTCAAAGCTTTTGTAACTAAAGGGGTCCCAGTAGATGCTATGGTGGTGGCGGCAGCCACCAAGAAGGAGCTCTCAGAGACATCTTCGTATGTTCATCCATCGAACAAAGAGTCTTATACGATGGACAGATATGGAAAGCACATTTTTTTCTCTCAGCAACTTTTTCAATTAGATCGCTGAACTATCTAACCCATTTTACTAGATTAGAGAGACCTCCTGAAAGTGTTAGGCGATACTCTCCAAGGTTCAGTAGCTGAAGGGGTTTCCGATAAAGTTTCGGATGAGCTCTCTACCTTAAATTCAGTTGTCAACTCCTCCATGAGATGGATTTCATATGCAGCGGATGGAGTGAGTAGAGCAGCGGGTTCAGGAATTTCTCTAAGGAGACATTCTTGGATGCGCTTGTGTGATTTTGCGGAACCCGTTAAATCTTCCTTTGTGAATGCCCCATTTGATGGATCATTTTTGTTTGGGCCCAAAGTCAAAGACACGCTAATCAGGTGTGAGCAAGAGGAAAGACTCTGTCTGCTGTGGGAGTCCGTTTTTCCCTAGCTACTAGACCATATGCCAAAGGTCAAAAGGGAATTGGAAAAATGTGGTTTCAAAAGTCTCAGAGAGCTTTCCAGGACACACTTGCTAGGGTAAGGGAAAACAGCTCTTGTACTTTACAAATAAAAGCACCAAACCAGGCATGTCCAAGGGTCAACTTCCGGTGATTTCTCCAGTTCACCTGGTGAATCTGGGCATACTGGGGCAATGCAGCAATTCCCTCATGTACACAGAAAACCCTCTCCTCCTACCACCCAACACTACAACCTGCGGGAGATGCACTTACATAGCCAAACTGGAAGCAAAGCTCTCTCAACCCAAGATTGTGCTAGACAGTCAAGAGGAGAAGGTTAACACCCGCACTACATCTCAAGCAACACATAGCCCTTCTAAACCCACACCACCAACACCCACACATAGCAACACTAAACCCACATATGTGGAGGCCCTTAACAGTAACCTGCCCAAGCAACGAAGAACCTCCGAAGCTGAAATACAAACAAACACCAATCACAACCAAAGTGTCACATTGCTCAAAACGCCAGTTTGCCACCCCACAACAGCCCCTAAGGCAAGACAACGTACCCAACACTTTAGTCATAGGTGACTCTATAGTCAGGCACACTGATGTCCCACTCACCAGGCTGAACAAGGAGAAAATTACAGTCAGCTGCCTGTCGGGTGCCAGGATCCGCCACATAATGCATGCACTCAAGTCACTCCACAACAAGTACCAATACGACTCTGTCATTGTCCATGTTGGAGTGAATGACTTAAGACGTACTTCCCTGGACTACATGAAAAGAGACATGGAAGAGCTCTCGGGTCATGTGGCCCAGGCAGGTATGACCCTAGCCCTGAATAGCATCCTGCCTTCGCCCAGAATGATACCACAGTATAAGGAAAAAATTATTGACTTCAACAACTGGCTAAGCTTCTGGTGTCATTCAAAGGAGATCCAGTATCTGTCTACTTGGGATGACATGATTGACAGACCATGATGCTTTGCCAGAGATGGTCTGCACCTGTCGCCCCTGGAATTCAGGTTACTGACTAATGCTCTCGCCACCCCTATAGTGCCTTTTTTAGGCAAAGTTCAAAGGACAAAACCACCACCGTAACAGGTGCAAGCATGCAAAATCTGAAGGTAATGCTACTCAATGCTAGAAGTCTAAACTTCAAAGTGCACTCTCTCGAGGCACTCCCAAAAATGGAGAACATCGATATCTGTGCAGTAACTGAGACCTGGTTCAAGGCTCCAGAGAGCACCCCTGCAATACCAGGCTACAACTCTTACCACACTTTTCGGCCACCAAACCAGGACCGAAACACTAAAGGTGGAGGAGTGTCCATATTCACCAAGGATATTCACACCACCAGGCTAGTTGCCCAACACAATGTGTCTGAAATTCTCCAGGTGCAACTAACACTAGGTAAGACTGCAATCCAAGTTGTAGCTTGCTATAGATCCCCCACCAAGCCCCAAGATTCTCACTACACCTTTCTAGACATACTGGAAAATATTAAGATACAACCAAACACCCTAATACTGGGTGATTTCAACTACCCTGCCATTAACTGGGAAAACTACTCATGTACCAACACCTTTGCCCAACGGTTCTTGGAATTCATAAATTCCAACACCCTAGATCAACTAATCCTTAGTCCCACCAGGGGCTCCAATATCCTAGACCTAGCCATTACCAACATGGGAAATCGATGCTCCACACCTATGGTCACCCCCTCGTTGGTCAGGTCTGACCATAAGCTAATCACCCTTGGCATCCACATCCCACCCCCACCTCCCCAGTAAGGAAACCTCCATAAAAAACTTCTCCAAAGCCACCTTCATGCTACTCAAGTCAGAAGTGACAAACTTTATGACACCCATGCAGACAGGAACTGAAAGTTTGACTGCTGAATCCTACACTAAGGCACTGTATGAGCACATCCACTTGTGCATAAATTGTGCCATCCCCAATAGAACCAAGATGCTCTCCTCCAAAAAAAGGAAGCCAATCTGGTGGTCCCTTGCCATAAACAAACTTTACAACAAAAGGAAGAAACTGTTGCAGAAAAGAAGAAAATCCCAGGATGCAAAAAACTCCCTTACGAGCCTCAGTAAGAAGCTGAGATCCCTCATAAAATCCTCCAAAGCTAGTTACGAAAATAAAATTGCCAAAGATTCCAACGACAACCACAAGGAATTCTATTGTTATGTCAAGAATCTAAATGGCAATGCTCAGATCTGCTCTGAGCTACAACAGAATGGCATTAAATATACTGATCCCAAAGATATTGCCAATATCCTGGCAGATTGATTCAGTGCAAACTTCACCCCCCCACTCCATAAAGGGCCCATCTCAATACCGAAAGATTGCCAAATTCCAGTAATAATGGCCGCACAGGTAAAAAATGCACTTTCCAAAGCTAAGAATACAGCATCCATGGGACCAGATGACATCCCAGGCTGTGTACCACATGAACTACAAAATGAACTGGCACCTCACCTAAGTGTCATGTTTAATCATATCCTCGCCTCAGACTTTGTGCCTACTGAGTGGCGCACAGCACAGGTATCCCACTCCACAAGAGGGGATCCACCTTGGATTCCGGGAACTACCACCCTGTCAGTCTGATGAGTCTGATCTGCAAGGCCACGGAACGTATTATCATGGAACTTATAAACAAAGACATTGGCAACCTTCAAACACTGGACCCCACACCGTTTGGGTTCATGAAGGGCCGATCTTGTCTCCTGAACCTTATTGACTTCTTTGAATCGGTCTCCAGAGGCGTGTACAAGGGTAAGGTGGTCCACACAGCCTATCTGGACTTTGCCAAGGTCTTCGACACCATCCCCCACTCTGGAATCATAGATAAACTTACTAAACTGGGCATTAATCCCTGTGTCACTCAATGGGTTGCCAACTGGCTTACTGACAGAACCCACACTGTAAAATTAGCTGACTCTAAATACAGCTCCAGACAGGTGACAAGTGGAGTACCTCAGGGTTCAGTCCTGGGACCGCTTTTGTTTGGCATCTACTTCTCTGAAGCACAGGTCAACACTAAGAGACTGTGGCTAACAAAGTTTGCAGATGACTGAAAACTGGGAGCCATTATTGAATCCCCAAATGATGTGGATATTCTACAAAGGGCCTTACAGAAATAGATGCTTGGTGCCAGAGCCATGGGCTCAAGCTCAATGCCAAGAAATGTATAGTTATCCCCTTTGGAAAAAAACATGTACCCATGAATTACCACATAGATGGCAGTACACTAAACACCAAAAGTGTGATAAGAGACTTAGGGACACAGTTGGACAGTGGTCTCACCTTTGATAACCACATCACCACAACAGTCAGGAAATCCTTCTCTGTGGCACACCTCATCACTAAGGGCTTTTCATCCAGAAAAAAGGAGGTCATTGTCCCACTGTACTCATCCCTCATTAGACCCATTGTAGAATACAATGCCCTGCTTGGTATGAATCTCTCAAGGCATCTGCAAAAACTGGAAAGGACGCAGAAATGCCTCACTAAAAGAATCGCAGGCCTAAAGCAAATGCCCTATGCTGACCGCCTAAAAAAACTCCACCTGTACTCTGTCGCATATCGTCTACTCAGAGGCGATCTCTGCTTAACATACAAGGCCATGTCAAACCCAGAGCTGTTGGACATGCTACACTTAAAGAAATCCCGATCTCTCAGAGACACATGTTCCGGGGATCTAAACCTTGTCATCACAATGAACAAAACATGCTGGAGGGATAGGTTCCTGACCCAGAGACTCCCCAGACTCTGGAATAGACTGCCTACACATGTCAAGCAGAGCGCCTCTTTGCCCCTGTTCAAAAGGAACCTTGATGATTGGATGGGAGATAGGAAATTCACCCCGAGGATCACATCAGTCGCCCTGCTAGACAGTGGTCCAGGGAAGTAAATACTGTGGGAGGAAATAGCCAGGGAATTGTTATGGCTAGGCTTGTATAGGCCCTAGGGCCAATAGCCTAGTACCAACCTATGAACCTATGAACATGGTAAAGTTTCTCCCAGGGGCAGAGGGGGAAGTAGTAATGGAAGACGCCATCCATGTAGCAGAGGGGGTCCACAGAATCAGGGCAACATAGAATCATTCTTTGGTAAGCCCTTCTGGTGCTCCTGAAATGAGGCCCGCCTGTCCCTCTGTGGAGGTAGTCAGGGGTAGCTTATTTTTGTATCCAGAGGACTGGCAAAAAATAACAAAAGACAAATGAGTACAAAGCATCATATCCAGAGGTTACTCCATTCCCTTTTCCTTCCCCATCCCAAACCACCCAGTCAAGAACTTACTCAAGATTCTTTTTAGTTCCAAAGAAAACAGGGGACTGGAGACCAATTCTGGATCTCAGCAATCTAAACAAATCAGTAAGAAAGTCCAAGTTCCAGGTGGTAACACTGCAGTCAATACACCCTTTTCTGGGAAAAGACAATCAGATGTGCTCGATAGACCTCCAGGATGCGTACTACCACATAAAAATGGACAGGTGATCCAAGAGACAGGTGCACTTTCGGCTGGGAGCCAATCACTACCACTTTCCAGCTCTGCCCTCTGGTCACACTACACCCTCCAGTGTTCACCAAATGTATGGAAGTAGTTGTGCCTCACTTGAGATGCCTAGGATTCCAGGTGTTTCCATACTTAGATGAGCTGCTCCTAACCGCCACCACCAAGCATCTACTAATAAAAGCAAGAGACACAAGCTTACAGCTCTGCTCTCACCTAGGCATTACAATAAACTGTGAAAAATCTGCCTTGCTGCCTTCTCAGCATGTCGTATTTATAGGAGCAGAATTGCACACAACAAACATGATGGCCAGACTTCCTCCAGAAAGAGTTCGAGCCCTACGATGTCAGGTATTAAATCTCCTCTGAAAGAAAAAAGCATAAGCAACATTAGTCCTAAAAGTCTCGGGAACCATGACAGCAGCAATAACTCTGAGCCCCTTATCATGTCTACACATGAGAATTTTCCAGTGGCTACTGTCCACTCAGTGGTCGATGCAGGAATTGCTGATGTCCCACAAAATAATGATAACAGAAATTTGCAAAAAAGACCTTCGTTGGTGGCTTTACTGCACCCAGGTGACAATAGGCTGGCCATTTGTACTTCCCCAACCTTTGGCCACAGTGACCACGGACGCTTCTCAGATTGGGTGGGGGGGGGCATTATCTGGGAAAGTAAGTCCAAGGCATATGGCAGGATCAGGAGGCCATTTGCACCTCAATGCCCTAGAGATGAGAGCAGTGCTTCTAGCATTGCAAGCATTCCAGGACTTTTTTATGCTGGGAACTATAGCAATTCAGACAGACAACATGTAAGTTGTATGGCATATAAACAAAGAGGAACCAGATCCTACCCTCCTTTGTTGAGAGGCCCTGACAGTATGGCAGTGAGCAACCTCTTCCCAACATTTTCTGATAGCAACACACATCCTGGGGAAAGCCAACGTATTAGCAGACAGACTCAGCAGAGCACTTCTGTTGCCTCACGAGTGGTCCCTAAAACAGGAAGTAGCGGAAAAGATTTTCCGCAAATGAGGCCAGCCTTGCTGCAACCTTTTCGCGACATCCATGAATGCCAAATGCAGCAGCTACTTTGTCCTTATCCCCCTTCTGGGGGAGTCACCAATAGATGCACTTGTTCACGACTGGCCTTCGGGTCTCCTCTGTGCCTTTCTTCCTTTTCCATTAACACCCAAAGTTCTTCAGAAAGCCAATTGCTTGGGAAAGGACTTGGTGCTCATTGCCTTATACTGGCCTGGTCAAATCTGGTTCTCCTTCCTATAGCCTCATCTTTGGGAGGAGCCTTAGATTCTGGATCCAGTTCCAGACCTTTTGACTCATGCGTCAGGAGCACTCCATCCTTCCCTTCAGACCTTCAAATTAACAGCTTGACTGCTCCAATTCCAGCCATAGCCAGGTTTCCTAATCTTTCCCTATCAGTGAAACACATTCTTATTTCTTCTCATAAGTCTTCGACAAGAAAGATATATAGAAGCAAATGGAAAAGATTCTCATTATGGGCCTCTTGTAACCACATTGATCCCTTTACTGCCCAGTCAATTCCATTCTAGAATTCCTAGCAGAGTTATTCAACAAGGGGGCTGCTGAGGCTACTATTAGAGTTCAACTAGCAGCGATATCTAGGTTTAATATTGGTGAATTTGGCCTCAATGTTATGTCTCATAGGCTATGCAAGACATTTCTAAAAGATACTTTATTACTACAACCACCTGTCAGAGACCCCCAGCACCATGGGACTTAAATTTCATCCTATCCCGTCTAATTTTTTCCCCGTTTTGAGCCAGCATCATCTTGCAAACTCGTTTTTGACATGGAAAACTAATCTCTTAATAGCAATTATCTCTGCTAAGAGGGTGTCAGAGCTGCAAACCTAGTCAGTAAAGCCCCTCCTACTTGCTTTTCCATAGAGACAGGGTATCCTTATGAACAATCCCTTCCTTTTTGCCAAAAGTATTTTCAGAGTCAAACTTGAACCAAACTATAGAGCTACCAGTCTTTTATCCAAATTACGAGAGTAAGGCAGGATACATGTTACATCAACTAAATGTGCATAGACAGTTATGTTTCTATTTACATAGCACTAAGAACTTCAGAAATCTGATCAGCTCTTTATCTCCTTTTCAGATTCAAAGAAAGGTAATTCAACCTCTAAGGTGACACTTTCAAAATGGCTTTCAGATTGCAGAACATTCATCTATAAGTCTCAAAATAGAGATCTTCTCCAAAGAGTTAAAGCTCACTCTGCAAGAGCCATTGCAACTTCTTCAGCCTTTCTGGCTAGACTATCAATCAATACCATTTGTGCTGTAGCAACATGGGCGACACTACATATCTTTATCACTCATTACAAAATCGATTTGGCCTCCAGGAACAAGGCCTCTTTTGGTTCCATGATTATGAAGAATATTCTTCTTTGAGCTACCCAAGAAAGATGGTGCTAGGGATGTTGTCCTATCCTAGTAAGAATGAAGGTGAGATAAGACAACAATAGATAAAGAAGTTATGTACTCACCATAATGTTCCATTTGTGTTGTCCATCTTTGCCTTCATTCTCACATCCCACCCTCCATTCTCACGCCATTTCTACTCCTGGAAGACTGATGTGGTAAAATTGGATATCATTATTCTCTGGCCTCCTTAATTGTACTCTGAGATACTTAAATTGTGATTTTTTTTCATTCTGCTAGTATTAATACTGCAAACAAGCTCTGGGGAAATTTTCTGGTGCATGCTGGGATAGGGTTTAGTCACAAGCTGGTAGAAGACCTCGAGCTTGGTTATAAAGGCTGAGTTGGATCCGAGGATCAGATTCAAACCCATCCTAGTAAGAATGAAGGTGAAGATAAACAACACACATGGAACGTTATGATGAGTACATAACTTGTTTTTCCCTAATAGCTTTCTAAGTTTATAAGAACATTATTTAAGTCTGTCCCTATGCTGGGCCTTTATCAACCTATTATTGTATGCTTTATCCAGATTTCTTGCTTTAAGAGGTTGAGAGATATGTTCTAAGATGAGCATTGTTCTCGGTCGATCAGTTTTCTAGACAGACTTGGATGCTGTTAGGTCCGAGAGATTCGGCTATCATTCTTCCACTGGTTCATGTACATTTGACCTCAGTGGACAGAGTCCTTCTTTGGAATCTGACACATTAGACCATTGCAGGTCCTAGGTATTTTCACCTTGCGCTTTGATATTTGAGTCATTCATGTAGATTTGATAAAAGTTTGGAATTTGACTATCTCAGATCCGAGGCTTCTAGACACTTTCTTCGGATCTGTGGGGTTTCCTACAATTTGTCAGCCCAGATCCTGCTTTGTTTTGTTCCCTATCCTGGTCATCTTCTCGGATCCTGAACTTTTGATGTAATGAGCTTCATTCATACAAGTCATGTTTTGAGAACTCTCTCTTCCCCTCTTCTCTCACTCACCTTTTTAGGGAGGGTAAGGATATCAGTGCTGCACAGGCTTGGAATGAAAATGGGCACCGGTGTTCAAGAAAGTGGCTTAAAATAGGTGTGTGTACACCTTGGTGGTGTTACTTTTCGGATTGCTGAATTGTCTGATTGCTGCAAATCTATCTTGATGTCTGTCTGTTATTGACCCCCCCCTAGAGTTCTTCCATCAGTAGTTTTTCAATCCGACTATCCTTCACACTATATACATAAATACACAAATAAATAAATAAATAAATATATATATATATATATATATATATATATATATATATAGAGAGAGAGAGAGAGAGTCTATATTAAATCAGCGAAAAAATCGCTGTTCTGAATGTTTGGGATTTTAAGCTTTCATTTAAAGAGGGTTGATAAATCAGATTTCGCTTTTTTAAGCATTAGCTGATTTAACATAGACCCTATATATATATATATATATATATATATATATATATATATATATATATATATATATATACATACATACATACACACACACACACACACACACACACACACACACACACACACACACGCACACACACATAAAACTCCTCCTTTTCTAAAAAAAAAAAAATCTTGTTGCTTTACCAGATTGAATGGAACAAACAAGACACAAAATTATGAAGGATACCAAGGAATTCTTTCAAAAGGTCTCACTGTCTGGATATATATCACAAAGACGTCTTCTTCATTGTTATGCCACCTTTTCTGACAGTCACATAATGTACATTTTCACTGTTAGTCCGTGCTGTACCATGTCATTATGTGATTAGTGTTCCTGCTACAACTGTCTTCCATTTACATGCTCTTATCTGCTGTACATTATGATGTTTCAAGTCTTCTTTCCCTGTGTTCATTCGTACAATTCATATTTTTGCTCCTATTCAATACACACACTTCCCCTGTTTATTTTAAATGGCAGTCCATAAAACATTACAGATCATTTACACAACTTTTGTTCAGAATGCTTGAAATGGTATTCCACAATACTTTGCAATGTATACACTGTCCTGTAATGTATTTGGACCATATACATTGCTATGTTATTAATCTGGACTTTGGACCATATACATTGTTATATTATTAATCTGGACTAAGGACCATTTTGGATCTCACTTGTCCTTTCTCAGTCTTTTCAGATAAGTTACCCAGGTATGCACACAGTTCCTCCCCTGGTTGATGTGGCTATAAGTAATGGTAGTGCACTTTTTTTCCACAACCTAAACCATGACTTGTCAGCAGCAAATTAATTGAGCAAGTTTCTGTTACTGTCTCACAGGTTGTATATATACGATTATGTGAAGGAAACATTTAATCAGTCAACAGCACAAAGTTAGTTAGGACCTTTCTTGTATTACATCAGTATGACAAGATCAGTAATTTCTTCACACTGTCTCCCCCACCGGATGAATAACTGAAAAACCACTCCTCTTCAAAACTAAACTATATAGCAGCCCATGGTAAAGGTACCCTCCTACACTGAATCACTGCAACCTATAATGCAATACATCATTGTGTGCAGAGCTCATTTTAATGCCAACCACCTATACTGAGCCAGAAGATATAACGACCTGCTGATCAACATATTCAGCTCTATCTTTACTCCTCTCTTCCTCTCTGTACTTTAGGCTTTTTATAAGAAAATATATATCTTTTTATTCCCATGTCATTTAGCAAACACTTAATTGGAACTATACAGTATTCCTTTTATTATTCTGCTATCATTTTCAAAAGTGTTCTTCCTTTTCAGTCGATGGACAAGCTCATTCCTACTACACATTTCTGAGTGCTTCAAATATGTTTTCCCTTTCTCTGAATTTTATCTACAGTAACCTCTTTGGATTCTAGATTTAGGTCCTGACCTTCCATAATCCAACAGATATGGTTTTCCTGAACATTTGTAATCTAAAACTTATAGTCTATTTTCTTCTGTTAACCAGTTCTACCTAACTTCCCATTGATTCTTCACTAGGGCACTTTTCAAAGTGATTGCTGAAGGTTGCTTTATAGAGTAGTCCAGAACCAGGTAAATTTGAAAACTTAGATCTTCTAAGACCTCATTTCATAAGCCATCTTCTCTCTTCCTTGGCTTTGTAGTCTTCATAATAAAGTCTCTTAAAGATCTGATTTTAACCACCCAAAAAAACAAAAAAAGAAGAAACCCAAGTTAAATGATCTGACTACCTCTTCCAGGCCAAGAAAGGTATAATAATCAGAACCGACTTGTCAGATCAGGAGTAATCCAAGCCAGACCCTTTTTTTGACTGGACCTACTACCTTGATAAACTTGCGTAGGATGTGGCTTTCACTATCTATCTATCTATCTATCTGGTTACCTCTAAGGCACCTTTCACCTTTCTAGAAAGGCATATAGATTGCCTAGTACCAATCTATGTACCTATATTCAATGTATTCCACTAGTTCCTTCAGAAACCTTATCTCCTTCTTAACCTGATGTATGATTTTATGAATAAGAAACAATACATATTATGTTCTACTAGTTGTTCATAGACAGTAATATTCCTAACTATATATATATATATATATATATATATATATATATATATATATATATATAAATAAATATGTATGTATCTGTATATATATATATATATATATATATATAAATAAATATGTATGTATCTGTATATATATGACACATCTAGGAAGCCTTTTCAACTAGTTTGTCCTTTCAACAGAACAAATTGACAGATATGTCTTATATGTAATCTTACCCAGATAGTTTGACAGGTTGAATTTCTTTTATCTATAACAAAGGAGCTTCTTTCATTACCAAAACCATGAAAGAACCATTTGGTCAGATCTCTGGTTTCTTTGGATATATTTCCAGTCAAGAATCTCTATGGATGATATATGTACGGCTACATTTTGGCCAAGTCCTCATACCCTCATCATTCGTAGTACAGCCTTTGGCTCAATAGTACCCAGAATATCAGACCTTGGAGTCCACTCAAAGGTTCAGATAGCTGGGGAATCTGACCCCTAGTTCGAGGATGAATGAAAATTGACAACCTCACTTAAAGAAGTTATGTACCTACCATAACGTTTCATCCATGTTGTCCATTTTCATTCATCCTCCCCACCCACCAACCCCCTTCCTTTCTTACTTCTGACTTCTGGAGAAACAAGATGCTTCAACACACTGCTTTCTGTGAACTTGAGCCTCATTTATAGCATTTCATCTATAGATTTTTTCTTCATAACTGGTTCATGGAGAAATGAGATTTTCCTGGCTGAGATTAACTATGTCATTTATTTTTACTTTGTTAATAGTTATTCCTTTATGATCTTTCTATCTAGCTGCAAACAAGATCTGAGGGGTGCTAGGGTTGGTGCATTGTGGTTAGGGAAGTAACCTGAGAGTTTGTTAGTGACCCCAAGCTACTGTAATGGCTGAGTCAGATCTGAAGGCCAGATCCAGATCCATAGGTTGAGGATGAATGAAAATGGACAACACAGATGGAACGTTATGTTAAATACATAATTATTTTTCTGCACACCCTCTGATAATTATATGTAATAACTCTGGGATCACACTACTGGGGAGAAAGGGCCAACTCCCACTAGCATATAGTTTTTAAAGTTATGCTGGTTTGATTTTCCCAGTTCAATGTTTTTGGTTTTGATTTTCTGATTTTGCCATGTTTTAACATAGACAGACCCTCCATTGACAACCTATATATTTAAGAGTGTTGGGACTCAAAAGATGTTTTTTTAAGTATTTGTTGGCTGTAAGTTTAATGCTTTATTTACTTTGGCAAGGCACAGATTCTTATGTGTTTAGGGGGAAAAAAAAGTGAAATTAGCTCAAGAAATTAAAAAGTTAGAAATAACAGAGCTTCTAGAACCTTTTTCTGTATGTTAGATAAAATTATTTTGTAGACATTTGTCAGTGGTACAGGCTGCAGCAGGAATGCATGGAAAGCACAAGTGCATTATATCTTTGTATTCAGCCATTTTCAATTTTTTTTGTGGATATTTACGCTTTTTGCATCTATAGTTGAATAGCGTATGTGTGCACTGGGAGAAGTTAGGATTGCTGAGAGCTTTACAGTTGTTGGTTTAGTGAGGTGTTATTTCAGGAATGAGTGGATGAATTTGGCCTATCTAATAAGGATTTTTATAAATATCTCCAGCCAAGATATTTGTTCAGCAGTAAAACTGGACTGATATTTCCAACAAAAGGCTAATGAAGTGTTTTTCGCACGTTTTGTACTATGCAACATTTCTTTGAAGGTCCTGTTGGCTAAGCTGTTGCTGGGCATTACAGACCTAGATGGTCATCATCCTTCACACCTTGATGGTGATCATCCCTCAGCCTTTTGGGACAACTGAGAGGGAAAGCTATTATAGAAGTAGAGGACAGAGTGGGATTTATATCTACTTTTCAAGATAAAGTGGGGTATTTGAAATGACAACACAAACAGCTGTAAACCAGTAGCCAACTCAAAACCTACAGCTAGGACGCTAAGAATGACAACCACTCTGCGGATGTGAAGTTAACCAAATGACTCCTCTGTTAAAATGCAGGCTTTATTCAAAAAGACCACAAAATAACAAAGTAAAACTGAGTGCTTTCATCTATTACAAATGGGACCTTATCAGAGTTTGAAACAATGTAGCTCCACATTCCTTTTAAAAACTTATTAACCAATCAGATTTCATCTAATGGAAAATAACACCACCTATTGGGTAACGACCAAACAAGGAATTAATCCGTAGTATAATGTTTAACCTACCTTTTGGTATGACCACAGTCCCCTGGTTGTTCACCAAGTGCATGGCCATTATATCCATGCACCTCTGACAACAAGAGATTTGAGTGTTTCCATATATAGATAATTTCCTTGCTGGCCCATCAAGGAAATCATTAGTCAATACCAAAACTACTTACCCTGGCTCTGTCTTTCTGTCTGTGTGTTCTTGTGCACATCCATAAACAGCATCCATCTTTCAACAATTCATTCTCTTCAGTTCATCAGATGCCAACTAGGCACAAAACTTTGCACAGTACACCTCAGAATTCAAACTCTAAGGGACTCCATCCAAATCCTCCTTCAGTTCAATCATCCATCTGTAGGCCTAGTTCTCTGAGTTTTGGGTCTTATGGCTTCCTCCATTCTGATTGTGCAGGTCATCATTTTTATATGATGATATGTTAGTGGCTTCTAAGGGCTCAGTGGTCTTAGGTTTTGCAGGAGGTTTTCACCCCATTGTGATAAACATCCTTTGCAAGGAACAGTTATGTTGGTGGCTAACTTCCTCCCACATTCATTTAGCAAGACCCTTTGTTCTACCACCAACTTCTGCAGTTGTAACCAGGTCTGTTTCATTCCTAGGTGTTGGTGGGGCATTACAAGGGGAGGATGCTTCAGAGCTTATGGAGTTCTCAATTGGACAACCTTCACATCAATGGCTTGGACATACAGGCAGCCCTCCTTGCAATGCAAGAACTACAGGACATCCTGACTCTAGGGGTGATCTCTGTCTAAACTGATAACATAACAATGGTTTGGTACATCAGCAAGGATGGGAGGAACTAGCTCATATTCTTTATGCTGAGAAGCATGAGTGTGGAAGTGGGTGATTGCTGTGCATTGCTTTCTTAACAGGAATGCACATTTCCAGGAGGGTCAGTTACCTTCGCCAACAGGATCAGCAGGCCTTTCCTGATGTCTTACAATAGACTCTCAGTCCAGCAGTAGCACATCAGATATTCAAACACTGGGGCCAGCCTTGTGTGAGCTATTTGCTTCCCTGTCCATCGCCAAGTGCAGCAACTTCTTTGCCATGATTCCAGTGGAGAGACAGTCTACTAGGGATTATTTAGCTGAAAAATGGCCTCTCAGACTGCTTTATGTATACCTGTCTTTGCCCTTGATTCCCAGGTTTCTGCAGAAGGTGACCAAATGCATAGCCACCACAATCCTCATTGCCTCATACTGTCCCAGGCAAATTTGGTTTCCCCTCCTAAGTCCTTACATAAGGGCCCCCCACCAAATCTTGGATCCCACACTGGATCTGCTATCTTACTTGTCCATAAATCCTCAACCAAATCTTTGAAACCTGTGAAACCTTAGAGTAACTGTTTGGTTTCTCCACTTCCAGTGATGGCCAGTGACCAGACCTTTTCTAGTCCTGTAATCAGGATCTTATCTACATCCTGGAAGGAATCCACTCATAAACTTCACCATGGCAAGTAGAAGTGTTTCACAGTCTTGGCAATAGTACAAAACAATGACCCTCCTACTGCTTTTTTAGATGTTTTACTATACCTGGCTTTTATTTTTGATGTAGATTCCAACTTTTTCTTCTACTAAAGTGCAGATAGTGGCTATCTTGAATTTTCAGTCTAGTTACAAAATGTGCTCCTTAGCTTCTCACAAAATCTGCAAAGCCTTCCTCAAAGGAGTTTTCCTACTTCATCTTTCAGTTAGAGATCTGATGCTTCTTTATGCTGGAGGCCATAATTAACTCACCCTTTGAACCAGTATCTTCACCACCTTTGTAATTTCTTTCCTGAAAAACTCTAATGTTCATCATTTTCACTGGTGCTGTAGCCTCTGGTTCTGTTGGTTGTATCCTGCCTTTTGGAAAACCAAGCCGGGAAAGACAAGAAGATACAGCCTGGAACTCCAAAACTCTTGTGTCAGAAGTAATGTACAACAAGAAAGTACAGTTGTGTAAGTTACATTTACTATAATAGTAGTAGATGATTGAATTCCTCAGTGTATCAGTAGCCTTTGGCTATTTGTGCAGTATCATGCTTCAGATACAACAACTGGTTAGCTGTTTATCCCTTATGATGGGAGAAAGCAAGTTCAAACAATGTCATAACAGACTGTTTCAAGATGTTTGCCCTCAGCTAGGAAATATTTTCCGGTCATTATCAAGGTACATTCTGCTAGAACCTTGGCTTCTATGATGCCATACTGGTAAACAGTGGACTCTAGAAGCATTATGGAGGCAACAACATGGTCCTCTGTACTTACTTTTACAAAGCATTACAAACTGGAATTCTTTTCTAGGTCCAGGACTGGCTTTGCTAAGACCATTCATCAAGAGCTTCTGGATCCTTAGCCTTCTTCCTACCATGCTTTGGTAATTAACACATATAGCCAAAAGCTTCTGCAGCAGTGAAAATGATGGACATAGTGCACTTGTGTAAGTTGCACATATCATAGTAGTAGATGCTCATATTCCTCATTGCTCCAGTTGCCAAACCCTCATTCTATCCCCCTACTTCTCTATATAGTTAGGCGCTGGGATATGAAGTTATGTGCTATGTTTAAATCTTTACGAGGTTCAGAATGTGTAAACTCTTCTCTCTGTATGGACAAGAAAGTCCTGCAATTATTTAGACTCTGACTGCTGATGTCCCTTCAAGTGGCTAGCAAATCAGCTGTCAGAATGTAGGTGTGGGAGGGAGATGGAGTTTTGTGAAGGTGGTCAGCTGTTGTATCTTAGGTATGATATAATCTGTATACCAAAGGCTACGGCAGCAGTGAAAAATTTGAACATCTACAGTTGTAGTAAGTGCATCTTATATAACTGTACTTTCTTAGTGGCTGTACTTCTGCCAGAAGAGTTTTGGAGTTGCAGCCACTATTCTCCATCTTTTCCTAATTGGATTTCCACAAGTACAGGGTGTCCCTTCATACTAGCCCGTCATTTGTCCCCAGGGTGGCTTCCAATGCAGACATAAACCAGCTTATCCATTTACCAGTGTTTTTTCTAAACCACTCCAATAAAGTAGAATGTACATAGGCAACTGAGCTTTAAACTGCACAGAACCAAACCCTTTAAGAAAGACTCACAATTTTTTGTTTCATTTCTATATATATATATATATATATATATATATATATATATATATATATATATATATATATATATATATATATATATATATATATATATATATATATATATTCTGTATAGCTAATACACTTGGTTCAAGAGTGCCTAAAGTCACTTTTTGTAAGTGTCTTTCTGACTGTATATCATACTCAGCTTATAGTCAACTCATACCATGTAAACCCAAAGCCCCTTCCTCGAGGTCTCTTGACACTTCCACAGTTTTCTTTAGAAATTCCTTAGTTGATTAGATTTGTGCAGCAGCAACATGGTCTATGTTGCATGCCTTTGCTAAGCATTGCAAGTTAGATAATATGTCAAGGTCTATTGCTTCCATTGGAACCACTCACCTTAAAGGTCTTGTGTCATGATTCCATCCAAGTACTAGTAGCTGGGGATTTTGACTCATCAGTCAGATCAAATGGAATTGATGAACAGGATATGATAGTTATGAACTTACCATAAATGCTGGATCCTTCCATCCACGTCCTATCCAATATAATAATGCAGAAAAGTAGGAAACATCTTACAGCTGACAAATACTTAAGATGCATCTTTCAAGTCCAGCAATACGTCTGACATGACAATCCTTCCTTCTTCCCCCAACCAAGCTGCCATTCTGTAGGGCCAGAAGGACATTTCAGCTTATTTCTGTTAATATCTATAAAAGTCTGCCTTTGTTTATTGACAACAAACTTGATCTGAAGTAGCTTTGCACACTAGTGCATTATGGCATGACAAAAAATTAAAGGGCTCAAGGTTGGAGCACTAGTTTTTCTGGCTCAGATCCAAAAGAGACTCAAGGACCCATGAGTTGTGTTGGACAGAGATGGATGAAAGGAATCAGCTTTACAGTAAGTACATAATGACTGTATATTGTCAGTTTGCTCTTGTGTTGTTTGTTCAAGAGCTTTTCCTTTCCTAATTTAGGTGTGATGATGGACAGTCAAAGGTAAATTTGATTAAGCTGAAGGGTAAACAAGAAAGTACTGGCAACAAAATGCAAGAAAAGAAAATGTTTCTTCTCACCTGTGTGTTATTGACTATTGGAGATCACATTCCATTGACATGAAAGTACATACTACACACCACAGTGAAAACATTTACCCACTTTTCAGTAAGGAAAAAAATATCAGTCAGCACCTTATAATCAAATTACAAAATCAAACACAGTTTGTATATAATCCATGAATAAGGTGTAATGTTATTGGTTTAAATTTTTTCTCCATTCAGCATGAACAGGTCATATTAATTCAGATATACTCAGTGCAATAACGCACTGATTTCAGGAAAGTGGTTCCAAAGGAAGCCCTGGTTTCAGAAAACACAAACCTTTCATGTTAAGTTGTCAATCTCGCCTTCATTCTTGCTGGATGGGTTCAGAGCCGATCCTCGGCTCCGACTTGGCACTTGCTAAGCTCGAGAGTCACTTTTACCAGCTCGAGGCAGCCCCATACTCTCATGATGCAAGGTGGTAATTACCCAGATCTCGTTTGCCGCTTCGCTAATGAGGTCATCCTTTTTACCAGCTCCTGGTAAGTGATATTTTTCTAGCTTTTTGTCAGGTTTTAAGACCCTAAAACCCTAATTGTTGGTCCTTTTAGTATCCATTCTTTCCTCAGTGTACTTTCACTTAGCTCCATACCCATTTTTGTCCTAGTTCTTTAGTTTAGTTTTTCGGGCCTTAGGCCTTTCCCACCCTCACAGTTCCTGTCAGGATTCCCTCAGGTGTGTGTGTGTGTTGTGTCACTCTACTTTATAACTATTTGTTAGTTATTATTAATATATTTTTAGTTGTTAGTGTCTTGATTGGACTGATTGGTGTGTGTGAGAGTTTAAGCACCTAGATATGTCCAAAGATACTAGGGTCTCAGGTTTCAAGAAGTGTGACTCGTGCTGTCAGAAGATGTCTCTGACAGACGGTCACACTTCTTGTATTTATTGCCTGGGACCCCTACACCTGCAGGACTCCTGTGCTATATGTCATTCTTTCAGCCAGAGAGTCCTGCAGGAACATAGAAATAAGTTGATCCTTAGGGGTCTACTTAAATCAGAGAGCTCCCCGGCTAAAGTCTGCTCCGGGAAGCCCTCTAAGCCACCCAAGACCCAGGCTTCAGTGTCCAAGTCTGTGGTCTTGGTTCCGACTCCGCCGAAGTCGACATCGGCTCGATCTGGAGCCGATCCTTCCTTGTTGGAAGCTTCTGTGCCGGCACCTATCGGCGCCGATACCTTGGCTTCGGCACCGGTGTCGGCTCCGTCTGGAACCGACACCCCAGCGTCGAAGCATGTCTCGGCTCTGGCTGGAGCCGAGATATCTTTGTCTCCTCTTGGAGCCGACAAGTTGTCGGCTCCGCCTGGAGCCGAACGTTCCTCGGCTCCGATGGCTCCGTCCAAAAAGAGGTCTAGATCTCATTCTTTGGAATCTATTCACTCGGCTCCAGCATCCCCCTTGCTTTCCGAGCGGAGCCATCGGAGCCGATCATCGAGGTCTTCCAGGCTTTCAGACCACGATTTAGAGAGAGTGGTAAGTAGGCTATTAAAGTCACAGGCACTAGCCCAGATGCTCCATAGCCCGTCTCATCAGACGTCAGCTATTATACATCCCCCTGAAATTCCTCCTTCGACTCTCCTACAGAGCTCGGAGCCGGAGATTATTGGTACCATGACTGCTGCTGCGTCAGAGCCGATACCACACTTTTCAGCTCCGTCGTCATCGACTCCTATCTCCTCCTTGAGACCTGCCTTGGAGGGATCCGGGCGTCGGGCTTCCCTGGTTGGTTCCGAGGGGGCGAGTGGCATCGGACCCTTGTCCGACCCCGTTCTCCCTCTCGGAGCTTCGGCCTTGGTGAGCTCGGCCCCGACATCTGCTTCGGAGCCTTCCCTTTCGGTGGGACTAGGGATCCCTGTTTCTTCGGAGCGGGATCTCTCGGCTCTCCCTGGGAGGAGCCTTCGAGGTGATGAGGAGTGTGCTAGCCCCAGAGCTTAGCCAGCAGTCGGTTCCTTTAGCTCCTCCCTCTATGGTGCCTGTAGATGTCTCTTCCCGCTCTCTTGCTCCCGGACCCAGAGATCCATCGCCCCAGGTTTCCCCATTGGGAAGGACTTCCTCTTCCAAGGTGTCTCCTGATCCTTCAGGTGAACCCCCACGTAAGAGGACCTGCAAGAGGAAGCATTTAGACTCCCCTGAGTCTACAACATCAGATACCGATTTAGATGAGTCGGAGGGGTCCCCAAGATTTCCCTCTGAGGATGTCTCCTTTTCAGACATCCTTGAGCTCCTGAAACAGAGGGGGAACTGGCCCTCCATTAACCCCTCCGAGGATGAATCGGTATACCTGGAGGCCTTTGGATCTCGACCCTCCACCTCCTGGGTGTCTCCGCCTTTCGACCCTCTTATGGAGGTCATAGCTCGAAAGGCGTGGGTATCTCCTGATTCGGTGGAACCAGTCCCTAGGAGACCTTCAAAATTTATTACAGCCCCCACAGAAAAGCAGTTTCTTACTAAAGGTGTCCCGGTTGATGCCATGGTGGTGGTGGCTGCCACTAAGAAGGAACTTGCAGATCCTTCCGTACCAGTCCATCCTCCTAACAAAGAATCCAGGACTATGGACAGGTATGGTAAGCGGATGTTTTCCTCAGCGACCTTTGCTATGCGTTCGCTGAATTATTTATGTCACTTCACCAGAATTCAAAGGGACATCCTTAAAGAATTAGGTGAAGTAGTACAGGATCCTTCAGCAGCAGGGGCTCAGGAAAAGATTGCTTCTCAGCTGGGAATCCTTAACTCCATAACCAATTCCTCTATGCGGCTCATTTCTTATGCAGCCGATGGGGTGAGTAGAGCTGCAGGCACAGGAGTGGCTCTCAGACGTCAGTCCTGGATGCGGCTCTGTAATTTTGCAGACCCCTTTAAGGCGTCCTTCACAAACTCTCCCTTTGATGGGTCAACTTTGTTTGGCCCTCAGGTGAAGGACACGTTGACCAGGTGTGAGCAAGATGGCAAGACTCTTTCTGCCGTAGGAGTCTGTTTCTCCACTCCTTCTAGACCTTACCCCAAAGGTCAGAAGGGAGGGAAAATGTGGTTCCGAAAATCACAAGGAGTCACGCCTGACGACGTGGTCAGTTTACCCCCAGAGGCAGAGGGGCTAATAATAACAGACGCCGCCCTAGGGGCAGAGGGGGTCCGCAGAACCAGGGCTCCAGAGAGCCTCTCTCTGACAAGCCCTTCCAGCATCCCTGAAGTGTTGCCCGACTGCCCACCCTTGGAGGCAGTTGGGGGAAGATTGTCGCTGTACCCAGAAGCCTGGCTTTCCCTCTCTCAAGACAAATGGGTACAGTCGATCATATCCGAGGGTTACAAGATTCCTTTCGAGGAAAGCCCTTCCCTCAAAAAGGTTCCCTTCCAGACGTACCACCCGGTCTAAGGGAAATTGCAAGATTAGAGGTGTCAAAGCTTCTAAGGAAAAGAGCCATCCAGCCAGTACCAAAAGATCTTTTAGAGTCCAGAATCTACTCAAGGTTCTTTTTGGTCCCCAAAAAGACGAGAGACTGGAGACCAATATTAGACCTCAGCAGACTAAACAAGTCTGTCAAAAAGACGAGATTTCGGATGGTCACACTTCAATCGATTTTGCCCTTTCTGGGCAAAGACAACTGGATGTGCTCTATAGACCTTCAGGATGCGTACTATCACATAAAAATCCACAGACGCTCCAGAAGGTTTCTCCGCTTTCGGCTGGGGACCAGTCATTTTCAATTCAGAGCCCTGCCCTTTGGTCTCACTACAGCCCCCAGAGTGTTCACCAAATACATGGCAGTGGTCACGGCTCACCTGAGACGTCTAGGATTCCAGGTGTTTCCGTATCTCGACGACTGGCTCCTCTCAGCCACCACCAGGCATCAACTCATCCGAGCCAGAGACTACACCCTACGTCTCTGCAGTCAATTGGGAATTTCGGTAAACTTCGAAAAGTCCTCCTTATCGCCCTGCCAATCTATTACCTTTATAGGCGCAAATCTAGACACTACTCGGATGTCAGCAAACCTAACAAGTCAGAGAATCCTAGATATCCAAAACCACGTTCAAATAATCCTTGCCAGCAAAAAGGTACAAGCCAGGCTAGTTTTGAAAGTGTTGGGCCTCATGGCTGCTGCCATCACACTTCTTCCTCTGGCCCGTTTTTACATGCGTCTTCTACAATGGATGTTGTTCACACAATGGTCCTTCCAGCAGCTTCCCATACGTCACAAGATCCTAGTGACACAGACCTGCAAGAACCATCTATCCTGGTGGATTTCCTCTCCTCTAGTCCATCAGGGCAGACCATTTGTTCCCCCGGCCCCGGTAGCCACGGTCACTTCGGATGCCTCCCTGATCGGGTGGGGGGGGCATTATCAGGGCAGGATGGTTCATGGCACGTGGCAACCATTCAAATACCACCTGCACATAAATGTCCTAGAGATGAGAGCAGTGCTTTTAACGTTGCAAGCCCTCAACGACTTTCTTCCCTTAGGAACTATTGCAGTTCACACTGACAACATGTCCGTGGTGTGGTACATCAACAGGCAGGGCGGAACCAAGTCCTATCCCTTGTGTCGAGAGGCTCTCAGACTTTGGCAATGGGCGATCTCCTCTCATCGGTTTCTGGTAGCAATGCATATCCCTGGGAAACCAACATAATAGCGGACAGATTGAGCAGAGCTATACTCATGCCTCACGAGTGGTCTCTCAAGCAATACATAGTGGAAGAGATTTTTCAGAAGTGGGGCCGCCCATGCTGCGATCTTTTTGCTACTCCTCTAAACAGCAAATGCCCAGACTTCTTTTCTCTCTTTCCACTTCTGGGCCATCCCCCCAGAGATGCTCTTTCCCAAGATTGGCCCCAGGGACTTCTTTATGCTTTTCCCCCCTTTCCATTGATTCCACAGGTACTCCAGAAAGCGTCCATTTTGAGAGCCAAATTGATTCTCATTGCCCCTTACTGGCCTCGACAAATTTGGTTCCCGTTCCTTCATCGCCATCTCTTGGTGCAGCCTTGGCATCTGGACCCAGTGCCAGATCTTCTGACCCACCAGTTGGGTCAACTGCACCGGTCCATTCCTTCCCTCAACCTCACAGCTTGGTTGCTCCACTTCCTTCCTTAGCCAGGCTTCCTATGATCTCTAACCCCGTTAGAGACATCATAGTAGCTTCTCTTAAGTCCTCTACCAGGAGGATTTACTCTAGTAAGTGGAAACGCTTCTCCCTCTGGGCGAAAGATAAGAACATAGATCCCTTTACTGCCCCGGTTCAGTCAGTCTTGGATTTTCTAGCAGAAATTTTTCACTCAGGTTCTTCCTCTTCCACAGTCAAAGTTCAGTTGGCAGCAATCTCCAACTTTCATGTCGGGTTTGCAGACCACAACATTATGTCCCACAAGCTTTGTAAAGCCTTTCTTAAAGGGGTGTTCCTTCTAAAGCCCCCTGTTAGGGATCCTCCACCACAGTGGGACCTAAATTTAGTGTTGGCATCCTTGATACTTCCCCCTTTCGAACCGGCTGCTTCATGTTCATTAAAGTTTCTTTCTTGGAAGACTCTCTTTCTTGTCGCCATTACCTCAGCTAGAAGAGTGTCGGAACTTCATTCCCTATCTGTTCGTCCCCCTTATTTGGTCTTCCACAAGGATAGGGTATCCTTGAGAACCAATCCATCCTTTTTGCCCAAGGTTGCTTCTAAGACAAATTTAAACCAATCCATTGATCTTCCTGTATTTTTTCCAAATTATTCTAACAGGGCGGAACAAAAATTGCATTACCTTGATGTTCACCGCCAACTTAGATATTACTTGGACAGAACTAAGCAATTTAGGAAATCTGATCAACTCTTCCTTTCTTATGCTGAAAATAAAAAAGGTCTCCCTGTTTCTAAAGTGACCTTATCCAGATGGCTATCTTCCACCATTTCTGACATTTATCAACTTAGGGGCAAACAACTCAGCTCAAAACCTAAAGCACATTCCACAAGAGGCCTAGCCACTTCTACAGCTTTTCAGGCTAGGCTGCCCTTAGATACTATTTGTGCAGCAGCCACTTGGGCCACTCCTCATACCTTTGTTTCTCATTACAAATTGGATTTGGCCTCCAGGGATAGGGCAAGCTTTGGTTCCACTGTTCTCAAGAGTCTGTTCCATTGAGCCACCCAGGATAGAGGTGCTAGGGACGCGGTCCCATCCAGCAAGAATGAAGGCGAGATTGACAACTTAACATTTAGAAGTTATGTACCTACCATAACGTTCCATGTTAGTTGTCTTCTCTTGCCTTCTTTCTTGCGTCCCTCCCTCTTGTCCCCCTAGCCTGGACAGACCTTGATCTCCCCTTTTCTGTGGAAGATTCTTCTTCCTTCGACACCAGATAGTTCTTGTCCTTCATTACCTGGTTTCCATTACAGCCTTTTTAGGTTAGTGTTTCTCTTTCCTTAGTGGAAAGTTTTTATAGGCAGTTTTTCCTCTAGATACCAAATGAGATCTGGGTAATTACCGCCTTGCATCATGGGATATGGGGCTGCCTCGAGCTAGGTAAAAGTGACTCTCGAGCTTAGCAAGTGCCGAGTCAGAGCCGAGGATCGGCTCCGAACCCATCCAGCAAGAAAGAAGACGAGAGAAGACAACTAACATGGAACGTTATGGTAGGTACATAACTTCTAATTTTTTCTGTTGTCACTCAAGGAAAGCTCCTAACATTGTAACTGCAAACTTCATAGGAGGTAATCTATGAGTCCTATCCAATATAATACCTTTAATGCAGAAAATTAGGAAACATCTAATCTGCGATGCAGAGGAATAGAGCCATACCAGCGGCACAGGAGACTTGTTTTATTAGGGGATTCAGCTGTTTGTGGAGTCAGTGGGGGGAAATTAGAAGCATGTTTTCTAGTTTCCTCATTCTGGTTGAATGAAAAGCGTTTGCCAGGTCTGGCTATAACTTACAGTGGAAGTGATCTGCTGCAGCCATCCTGAGAATGGGAAAAACACCTGTAAATCATTTGTGGACTCTGATTTGCATTGGTGTCATTGCACATTAGATATGATGTGGGGAAATGGGATAGGTTATACACAATTAAAAAATGTAAAACATCCACAAATAATAGCTCACCTTGGCTTGATTCTAAACTCAGGGGGGCTGTGGCAGCCACTGATCTAATGAATAGATTAAGGGGTGAGGGATGTTTGATAGTGAAGGATGTGGAGGACCTAAGAATTGGTTTAAGAAAATTAAGAAGCAACTACTTAATGCAGTAAGAGAGAAAAATAGGTTAATCAGCTAAATATCAAGCATGCACGCACATAAATATAAAATTAACTTGATAGGTACATGGGTACTTAATATCAAGCTTGCATATGCATCGGTATAAAATTAACTTGATAGGTACATGGTTAGTAAATATTAAGCATGCATATGCATCAGTATAAAATTAACTTGATAGGTACATGGGTAGTAAATATTAAGCATGCATATGCATCAGTATAAAATTAACTTGATAGGTACATGGGTAGTAAATATTAAGCATGCATATGCATCAGTATAAAGTTAACTTGATAGGTACATGGGTAATAAATATTAAGCATGCATATGCATCAATAAACTTGATAGGTACATGGGTACATGTAAGTTTTTCATTAATTTTGTTTTACCTAGCACCTTGCATACTGTAATAGGTAAACGTCTGTAGATTTGATATTTTTTGATGGCATGAACAAAACATTAATATTTACTTTAGGAGTTGCAATATACATCAATACGAGTCTTTGTGTTCCTTCTGGTTTAAAATTAAATTTAACTTAAAATTACATCCCATGGTAATAATGCATACAGATGGCTGTACATATGAAATAATAGATGTCCACAGCAGTAGCACAAGTAAGCACCACCTCAATGAAATAATAAAATCACTTAGTCAACCAAATTAGAATATCAAAACTCTGTGTTTATTAAAAATAATAGAAAATGATATATCCTTTTCTCAAGACTTAGTCTGAAGAAATAATTTCCAGTTAACAATAAATTAGTGATCAGCAGAAGCCTGCTTTTCTCCCCAGAGTCTATGTCTGTTGGAGAGAAGGTTTATTATAGCTTTTGACAGGAGATAGGTGTTCAGATTTGTACAGTATGGGAGATGCCAGAAAGTTTTGGAGTGAATTTTGGAGTGAGTTAGATGAAGTGGTGGTGAGTGTACCCAAGGGTGAGAGAGTGGTGACTTGAGCGGATTTCAGTGGGCATGCTGATGAAGGGAATAGAGGGGATGAGGAAATAATGGGTAGGTATGGTGTTAAGGAGAGGAATGCAGAAGGTCGGATGGTAATGGATTTTGCAAAAAGGATGGATATGGCTGTGTCGTATTTTAAGAAGAGGGAGCAGCATAGGGTGACATACAAGAGTGGAGGAAGATGCACACAGGTAGATTACATCCTAGGCAGGCGGGTCAGCCTGAAGGAGGTTGGAAACTGTAAACTGGAGACAGGGGAAAGTGTAGTTAGGCAGCATAGACTGGTGGTCTGTAGGATGACATTGGTGATCAAGAATAGGAGTAGGAGTGTGAGGGCAGTGCCAAGGATCAAATGGCGGAAGTTGAAAAAGGGTGATTTTGTGGTGGAGTCCAGGGAAAAGTTAAGACAGGCACTGGGTGGCAGTGAAGACTTATCGAATAGCTGGGTAACTACTGCAGAACTGCTAAGGGAGACAGCTAGAAAGGTGTTTGGTGTGACATCTGGACAGAGGAAGGAGGACAAGGAGACCTGGTGATGGAATGAGGAAGTATAGGAGAGTATACAGAGAAGAGCCTGGGGAAGAAGGAGTGAGATTGTCAGAAAGACGAAGAAAGTAGATAGGAGTATAAGGAGATGAGGTGATAAGGCGTATGGAAAGTTGTATGAAAGGTTGGACACTAAGGAGGGAGAAAAGGACCTGTACCAATTGGCTAGACAGAGGGGCCGAGCTGGGAAAGATGTGCAGTAGGTAAGACTGATAAAGGATAACGAGGGAAACATACTCACAAGTGAGGAGAGTGTGTTGAGAAGATGGAAAGAGTACTTTGAGGGGCTGATGAATGAAGAGAATGAGAGGGAGAGAAGGTTGGATGATGTGCAGATAGTGAATCATGAAGTGCAGTGGATTAGCAAGGAAGAAGTAAGGATAGCTATGAAGAGGATGAAGAATGGAAAGGCTGTTGGTCCAGATGACATACCTGTGGAAGCACGGAGGTGTTTAGGAGAAATGGCAGTGAAGTTTTTAACCATATTGTTTAATGAAATTTTGAAAAGTGAGAAGATGCCTGAGGAGTGGAAAAGAAGTGTTTTGGTACCGATGTTTAAGAATAAGGGTGATGTGCAGAGTTGTAGTAACTACAGAGGGATAAAATGTATCAGTCACAGCATGAAGTTATGGGAAAGAGTAGTATAAGCTAGGTTGAGACGGGAGGTGATGATTAGTGATCAGCAGTATGGTTTCATGCTGGGAAAGAGCACTACAGATGTGATGTTTGCTCTGAGAGGTTTGATGGAGAAGTGTAGAGAAGGTCAGAAGGAGATGCATTGTGTCTTTTTGGACTTAAAGAAAGCAGATGACATAGTGCCTAGAGAGGAGTTGTGGTACTGTATGAGGAAGTCTGGAGTGGCAGAGAAGTATGTAGGAGTGTTACAGGATATGTACGAGAGTAGTGAAACAGTGGTGAGGTCTACGGTGGGAGTGATGGATGTGTTTAAGGTGGAGGTGGGATTACAACAAGGATCAGCTCTGAGCCCTTTCTTATTTGCAATAGTGATGGACAGGTTGACAGACGAGATCAGACAGGAGTCCCTATGGACTATGATGTTTGCAGATGAACAGGATGAGGAGACTTTGTAGAGGTGTAGATATGCTCTAGAGAGGAGAGGAATGAAGGTCAGCAGGACTAAGACAGAATATGTGTGTGTGAATGAGAGGGAGGACAGAGGAAGGGTGAGGATGCAGGAAGTAGAGGTGGCGAAGGTGGATGAGTTTAAATACTTGGGATCAGCAGTTCAGAGTAATGGTGAGTGTGGAATAGAGGTGAAGAAGAAAGTACAGGCAGGGTGGAGTGAGTGGAGAAGAGTATTATGAGTGATTTGTGACAGAAGGATACCAGTAAGAGTGAAAGGGAAGGTCTACAAGAGGGTAGTGATACCAGCTATGTTATATGGGTTGGAGACGGTGGCATTGACAAAAAGGCAGGAGTTAGAACTGGACGTGGCAGAGTTAAAGATGTTAAGATTTGCACTAGGTATGAGGAGGATAGACATGATTACAAGTCAGTATATTAGAGGGTCAACTCTTGTTGGAAAGTTTGGCAACACAGCCAGAGAGGCAAGATTGCTTTGGGTTGGACATGTGCTGAGGAGGGATGATGGGTATTGGGAAAAGGATGCTAAGGATGAAGCTGCCAGGTAAGAGGAAAAGAGAAAGGCCTAAGATAAGGTTTATGGATGTGTTGAGAGAGGACATGGAGGTGGTTAGTGTGACAGAGCAAGATGCAGAGGACAGGAAGAAATGGAAACAAATGAACCACTGCGGCGACCCCTAACAAGAACAACTGAAAGAAAAAGAAGAAGAGGAGATGCCAGAAAGTCAGTAAGAAGAGACCCACTGTGAAACCACACAAATCTGCAAAACATTGATTGAATGGCAGCTAATGGCTATTTCAGGGCTACAATGTGTCTCAGGGGCTGTGATTTTGCAAAGGGTCTGTGTGTGTGTTTGTTTGTGTGTGTGTGTGTGTGTGTGTGTGTGTGTGTGTGCGCGCGGCGTGCGTGTGTATGAGCGTGTGTCCAAATGCACATAGATGTGTGTAATCTGCAATTTGCTGTTGCCGCATTTAGGATTAGTTTCTCTGCTTTATGCCCTGTGGGTTTAGACAAGCTATGGCTCCCCACTGTCCCTCAGACTGGATTAAGTGGGAAATTAGAGAAAGAATAAAGGCTGACTAAGGTTCAAGATACTGATCAACATATTTTATTTCAATATTGTCAAGTTGTAGTCACTGAACATAGTTTTTACTAGCACCTTGTGATTTTTATTTTAGCTGTCTGTACCTCAGCATCATCGTAGACTAGGCGCTTTACCTAGAATTTCTGTACGGAATGCAGGAATATCTTTTATCACAGATGTGTCCTCTATCTGCATCTACCATCTCATCTGTGTTAAGATGATTTATTTCTGTTTTGCAATACCTGTTTTATCATAAAATGAAAACAATTGCCATTTTCTTGTTCTCTTCAGATATAGAGCTTGCTGCTTAGTAATCACCTGATCCTAACTGGAAGAGGAACTGTGTGCATCTTAACATTGCAATTACAAAATAGTCTGTTTTTCTTGGCATATGATGCCTTCTTTCCCGTGTAGTCATTTAATTTATACAAAAAAACAAATAGTGACTCAAGATGAAATTCTGTTAACTCTTAATAAATGTATGCATTTTTGTGATATTATTAAGCTGTTATACATTCTTGGTTATACAATGAATCAATATCTTCTTTTACCCATTCTGTAATTGACAGTTGGATAACATTAGTAAAGAATTATCTTACTTCCTGATATTTTAGGTGTTAAAAATGAAAGATATATTTTGGGCCACAACTGTAATTACTAATAGACTGCATGAACTACATAGCCTTAGTGTAATCCTTTCTAATGGTTTCTATAGCAGCAATGTAAATGACTCAAGATATTCTCTCCAAGTTTACTGTGCTGGCATAGCAACCTCACAAAGGGATTAGGCTATTAATCAAAGTCCACACATTATGCTGTGCTTCTTACTACAGAAAGTCCTAAACTGTACTACACACAGACATTTTATTTCTTTATTTCTCTCCCTACCTGTTTCTTGTTTCAGTTATGTATACATGTCATTTGTCCTTGATGAAGCTATAGTTTGGACCTATCAAAGAAGGTCCTTTTTCATAAACTACATAAATTATGTCTAGATATATAAATGTTATTAAAGCAGGCCGTTTTTCACTTGCATAATATAAAACCACTACCCAGTTTATCTACTGCTTTAATCAGTTCTCTACAGGGACGTAACAGTTGTTTGTATTCTGAGTCTGGCATGGCCAGGTAGGAAAAAAGTAAGATATTTCACTTTTTTGTAGTTTTCTTTTATATATTTTAACAAGACCATTTCCTATATTACAGTCATGTCTTTAAGAGTTATATTAAGCTTGCCTTTGCATATTTACTATAACATCCTAAGTGTACTTTTGGAAAAGATCTACATGCCACAAAGGTCTAGCAATTAGAATTATGTTGTCATATGTCAGTGGTCACTACTGAATGCATGTAAGAATAAGTGTGAATATTAGCAAGAAGTATCTACTCAGCACTCTGTTTCTGAGCCCCTCTCCACAACTGACCATCAAGTCTCCCCATTGGATGCCTGTTGATTCACTTGTTACCCTCTTGGTGACAGCCTTTTGGCCCATTGATTCCTGATGGAGGAGGATTCAGTTTCCAGGAGGGGGTACAATGATTAACAGACGATCAGGATTTATACTTTAAGCTCTAACTCTCCATGCAGGCATTCATGTGGAGGATGTGTAGTGGAGTGTGGCACTGGACTGGTTCTCAGTTCTTTAAGAAGTGTAAGCCTGCAGTCAGACCCATCTACACAGAACAGGAATATATGCAGGTCTCCCTGTTTCCACGTGTCCCACCCTCCCCTCTGAAAAGGTTGAGTAAGCTTAGCCCCTTCATACTTATTCCTCCCCGTGCCGTCTCCTGCATGTCACTAATCAAACTTTGGTCAGTCAGCTGTACTGTATTGAGGGCTTTATTACTCTCTGCCTGTGAAGCTGACTAATAAATACATTTTTACTGCATGTGTTCTATTGTAAATGCAGTGCAGTTACAGATGTTCATCATGAGGATCATAATATGATTAGGCAACAGCTTGAGGCAGATGTTAATCTAGTGGCCAGATATATTTTAACAGGCAAACTTCCCTAATGGAATGTGGTGCAGCTTATTGTTATGGCATTAGAGGAAGTCCAGCTTTAAAAAGACATAACATACCATGTTCAGTTATTTTTATTCACCATGCTTTCACACTTTATTGATTGCTCCATTGAAATGATCTTGACATTTCTAAGTATTAGTTTTCCATTATTTCTCTTGCTATTTCAGAGACTGAAAAGTTAAGGATTATGCATTTTTAAAATGATGTCCTGAGAGAAAATTGCAAGCAAGTGTTCTAGTGGGTTTTTCAAATTCCTCAAAAACTTTTCATTTAGCACCATTTTGTTTTGGAAATAATCACACTTTTGATAAGTTCATAAGTAAATACTAGGCAAGCTGCTCTTGTGGGCCATTTTAAGCCTAACAAATTTCCCCTCAAAGGTACTAATTGTCTTTGAGGTAAGCATCTTAACCCTTACTCCAACCCTTTAGGTTTAATAACTTCATTTTAGGCAAAAAAAGTGAGAACTTCACAAGTTATATTCGAGCATAAACATTTAAATGAGCTAACTTCTACTTCAACTTATGTTATAGTATATTTTTATTTTGGTCAAAACTAGAATTTGAATTTTAAGCATTTAGGAAACTGAAATCCTTAAATGAAAAGAAACAAGAAACAACACAATAAGTCCTCTTTTCATAGAATAAAAAGTTACAGAGCTAACCCACTGTATTTTACAGTCATATTGACCAATGACTTAGACCTTGTTATACTAAACAATAATATTACTTTCTTCAGGTGACAGAATTAAGATTCACTCTGTTACTCACAAGCCATTGTCTAATTTAATTCCTGTGTTATCCTCACTACCTTGCCACCTATACAAGGGGTTAGGAGAGATAAAACAGCAGAAGTATAGGCTGGTTTCATTCTTAAATGATTGTTTAAAGGAAGTCTAATGCTGAAATCTTTCATACTGAGATATACAGGAATATGACTGGATCTTCAGTCATAACCAGGTTAGTATGTGTTTGAAACATGGATGCTGAGAACTTCATCTCAAGAGTAAAGCTTTTGCATCTTTTTTTTTTGTTCCAGACAGCAGTCATTTCTTTTAGTTCCAAGTGAAATCCAGTCTTAACATCACTTGGATGTCCTTAACAAGATTTTGTTAAGCACCCTTAAGTGCTTTTAAAGTTGGGTCTCATATTATGGAAGCATTTAACAAATATATTTTTTCCAATTTTAGAGTGTATTCAGGGTGCTCCTTGCACTACAAGGAAGTTTCCCAGCATTAACACCCATCCCAGGGCATTCAGCTTGGGGTCTGAAATTGTATTTGTTCTTCGTGTTTCACTGTTGCAGTCTTCACTTGTGGGTTATCCATGCTGGGTGGCTTTCTGCTGGCCTGAATACCAGAGTAAAGAATTTCCTTCCTGCGTCTGCTGTTCCGAGACTGTGGCTGATATCAGGTCATCATATAAAGGGTGGCAGCCGACACCAATTACATCACTCTTTCTTGCCATGGAGCCCGAAGCAGAAGCAGTTTTGCAAGTACATCAGTCGGCCATTGTCAGAGTGAGGGAAACCTTCTAAAACTAAGTACGCCATTGGGGAACCTTTTCTTGCTTTTAACTGATGTCAGAGAAAGTCAATAATTGTCTCAGTTGTGGAAAGCAGATCTCACCGAGACTTCCATTTTCTCTGCGTCACTTGTTTAGGCCCAGACCACAACATCCCTGGTTGTCGGTTCTGTGCCGTTTAATGGTAGAACCATAAGAAGAAGTGCTGAAATTGTAGCTAGACATTTTAGCGAGTCCTTTTCTCACCATGAAATGGCATCGATCAGTCAGCCGGCTTCTGACTTATCTAGAAAAAAGAAAGACAAGGATAAAGATAGGCCTCAAAAAGTTAGGCCCTCTAATGACTCAGGTCAAAAGTCTGGTATTTTTCAACTCAGTGCTACAGCTGAACTCAGTGAGGCACCTTCGCAGACCCTGACACCAGCCGAGGAACCATCGCAGGCCTCTATTGAGACCTGTTCGGAGTCCTGTATGCCGCTGGATCCATCTCCCTCTGACGGTATGTCAACTCTTTCTCACGCGGTCAGGTCTGGCCGCTTCGCAGGCATCAGCTTCTGCAAAGACACCTCCTTCGATTGAAGCCAGGCTTAGACTGATGACATTGCCGCCAGTTAAACTAACCTTGTATAAGACTACCAACCCATCCAGGACCAAGCCTAAGACTACCCCGAAAAAGGTCCCTCCCCAAGGACCCAGTCACCAGCTTACGACCAGCCAGCCTGCCCTTCAGTCACAGCAACTGCTCAGAATGGCAGAAGACTTGATGATTCTTATTAGGGGAAGCCAGATCCATCCTCCAACCCCAGCCAAAAGAAAAATGGCTAACTCCCCTGAGGTCCTCTCCATCAGGAATCAGAAGAATCTGTTCTTGAGGAGTCAGACACAGAGGAGCAGCCCTTTGCAGCATTTGAGTACTCTGATGCTGATGACCCCATTCTGTCTGCCCCCCCCCCCCCCCCCGAGGACCTTTCTTTTGGGGAAATCTTAAACTCCCTCAGAGAACACTTTCAATGGGAGGCTCAAGATTACCCTCAGTCTAAGAAGAGACAGAGAGTTCCTTGACCTGCCTCAGCATAAGCCTCTGGCCATTCCTCCTATCCTGGATGCAGTAGAGGATGTTTTTTTCTAGAATCTGCCCTTTCACCAGACTCTCTTCCCCCAAGCACCTAGGAAACCAGACAGATATTACAGGGTGCAAGACACCTACAAATATCTTTTTTAAAAACCCTTCTACAGACCCAGAAGTCATTACTCAAGGCCCAAAGGGAGCGAGGGCAAGCTCATCTAAAAATCCCATTCCAGCTAACAAAGAAAGCAGAGCCTTGGACAGAATGGGAAAAAAGGTATACACCTCAGTCACTTTAGCTGTAAGAGCCTTGAATTGTCAATTCCATATGCTGAAATTCCAGAAGAATATCCTTGAACTAATAAAACAGAAGTTATCTTACATTCTTGACAATAGTACTACCAGAGAGTTAACTGACCTCATACAGTCCAGCTCCCAGGTATCCAAACACTTCTTGCATTGTGGTTTTGATGCCTTAGAAGCTTCTACAGGGCTGCAGTTACAGGCTCAGTGATCAGAAGATTTGCCTGGTTAAGGGAGCAACCTTTGCCTGACCAGGTAAAATCCAAACTGTTAGATGACCCTTTGGATAAGGACCAGTTGTTTGGACCTAAAGTGGAAGAGGTCATTAAGAAAGTGAAGGACAAAGCCAAGTGCATGCAAACTGTCAAGGACTTCTTACAGATGCAGCCTCCCAGGTTCAGCAGAAACTTCCCCACTAAACACTGGTCCTTTCCTTCACAGACTAAACCAGTCCAGAGGAAGGGACGTAGAGACAGAACCCCTAGACCCAGCCCCATAGACAACAAAGACCCAGGCAGTGGTCCAATACTGCTCCTAGGCAAGGGAGTTTTAAGCCCACTACCTTCTCCAAGGACTCTTAATGACTCTCTTCCCTCCCCTCTGCCCCTCATGTCACCAGACAGGTTGGGAGGAAGACTTTCCCTCTTCCTAGAAAACTGGCAGGCCATCACCTCAGATCTATAGGTCCTGAAAATTATTACTAATGGGTACAGATTCTATTTAAAAAAAAGACAAAAAGGTCAGGTTGCCCAGACATCCCTGTAAATCAGAGGACAGAAGCTAGTCATCAGAGCAGAAAGCTTTATGCCCAGGGTGCTGTAGAACCTGTGCCAAAGCAACAGGCCATAAAAGGATTTTATTCAAGACTGTTCCTGGTTCCCAGAAAAAAAGGGCAACTGGCACCTTATCTTAGACCTCTCCACCCTGAATCTGTCCCTCCTAGTTCCAGAATTCAAGATCCTGATACTGCAAAAACTACTAACTGTGCTCCTACCACAAGCTTGGTTAGTGACCCTACATCTGAAGCATCCCTACCTGCATATCCATATCAGACAGTCCTGCAGGAATTACCTAAGATTCAGAGCAGGGTCCCAACACTTTCAGTTCTCTGCTGTGCCCTTTGGCGTATCCACTGCTCCCAGAGTCTTTACCAAGTGCCTGGCTCCAGTCATTGCATTTTGCAGATAGAAGGGCATACACATTTATCTGTATCTCGAAGATTGCCTCACCCAAGCAGAAACCAAGGAAAGACTCTTGCAGGACCTCTCCTTTGTGCAATCCCTACTAACCTCACTGGAATTCACCATCAACCTGGAGAAGTCCCATCTACAGCCCACACAAAGGTTAACCTTCCTGGGCACCCTTCTGGACACTTCAGCACAAATGGCCTTCCTCCTCCCAGAGAAGCAGGCCTTCCTACAGTCTTACTTCACCCAGTTGGCACACAAAACCCACATCACTGCCAGAAAAATCCTGCAAGCCCAGGGATACATGGTCTCCTGCATCCTGCTGGTACCCCTTGACAGACTGCACATGAGAAAATTGCAGTGGTGCCTAAGGAACCTCTGGTGCCAACACTCTCAGTCACTGGGACACCAGCTCCCCCTGATTCCTTGTTTAAGGAAGGAGTTCCTATGGTGGGCTGAGGCTTGCACTCTGAACAAGGGCCTACCCTTTGTCCTTCACGCACACAACCAAACCATAACCACAGACGCCTCAGACGTAGCCTGGGGAGCTCACAAAGGAACCCTGTGAACTCAGGCTTTTTGGAAACAGGAGGTTCAGGGTCTATATCAACCTGAAAGAAATGCTAGCAGTGCATGGGGCAATCCTAACCTTCCAAGAACACCTGGCACCAGGAGTAGTCTTAATCAAGACAGACCACACTACTGTCATGTGGTACATGTCATGTGGTACATCAACAAGTAGGGGGGATGCATTTTCTCCCCTGTGTCACTTAGCTATGAAAATCTGGGAGTTATCTTCAAATCTGGGACTGCATCTGAGAGCCCAATGCTTTCCAGGGAAATAAAACACCCTGCCAGATCAATTAAGCAGAAACCTCCTGGACCCCCACGAGTGGCAGTTGCACAGGGAAATCTTCCTAAAAATCAGTCAAATCTGGGGGAAACCAGACATAGACCTTTTTGAAAGCTACCAGAACTGCCAACTGACCAAATTCTGCTCAAGAGAGTTTCATCCAGAAGCTTGGAGGGTGGATGCCCTTTCCTTCCACTGGGGTAGCCTGTTTGTGTACGCTTTTCCCCCATTACCTCTGATACCCAGGGTGCTTCTCAAGGTTAGAGAGGAAGGACCAAAGGCTATCCTCATTGTCTCAGACTGGCCGAAGCAGCACTGGTATCCTATGCATCTCATTCTGAGCATACACCCTCCCATCTGCCTACACCCCACAACAAACCATGTTAAGTTGTCTATCTCGCCTTCATTCTTGCTGGTTGGGTTCGGAGCCGATCCTCGGCTCCAACTCGGCCATCCTCAAAAGCTCGAGAGCTGCCTACTGGCTTGAGGCCCCCCTATATCCCATGATGCCTGGCGCTAGATACCCAGATCTCATTTGCCGCGTCTGCTGCGAGGTTGCTTTTATTGGCTCAGGTCATATTTTTCTATTTTATTGTTAGCTTTTAAAAAATTGTTTGTATTATAGTAGTAATAGTTATAGTAGTTCTAGTTAGTTTTTTGAAATTTAGTGTCACTTCCTCGGAAACTCGTTTTTGTTAGAGAGTCCCCCCCCGCTTTGTTTCTTCAAGGTAGCCATTTTTAGTTAGAGGCTAATCCTTGTTCTTTTATATTGTAGTTTTATTAGAAATTATTTACCAACAGGTTTACTTACTTTTTCTTCTATATAGTATGTGTGAGTTGTTAGGGTGTGGTAACTTGTGTTGAGTGCGTGTGTTTTTTGCTAGTTACCTACATCCCTTTTATTGCTTTTTCTCTGTGATTGACCTTCCTTTTTACAGGAATGTCCAAAGATACGAAAGTATCAGGATTCAAGAAGTGTGACTCATGCTGTCAGAAGATGTCACTGACAGATGGTCACACTTCTTGTGTCTACTGTTTGGGTGCCCTACACCTGCAGGACTCTTGTTCAGTGTGTCACGTCTTTAGTCCAAGAGTCCTGCAGGAGCGTAGGAATAAGCTAATCCTTAGGGGTTTGCTCAAACCTGAAGGGTCACTGGCTAAGGCCCAGCCAGTGAAACCCTCTAAGCCAACGAAGCCGTCTGCTCCCAGTTCGGAGCCGGCGTCAGGCGTGGCATCTGCTTTAACTTCAGTTCTGGCTGGAACTGAAGTACCTGTATCCCAGGCAGCCCCGACTCTAGTGTTGGAACTGTCAGGGAGCCGAAAACGCTCTAGATCTCCATCCCTAGATTTGATATGCTTGGCGCCGGGGTTGCCTCTATTACAGTCGGAGTGAAGTCATCGATCCCACTCTTCTCGGACTTCTAGACTATCTAACCATGATTTGGAGAGAGTGGTGAGAAGGCTTCTAAAATCGCAGGCCCTGGCAAAAATGTTATCCAGCCCCCCTCATCAGGGTTCGGCTCCACCTGTCTCTGCAGTAGTTCCTCCTTCGACTCATTCTTTGAGTTTGGAGCTGGAGCTCGCTGGGGCTCGGATTGTGGAACCGTCGGCGTTGATACCTACCCTTTTGGTTCTGTCGTCGGCTCCGATCGCCTCCATGGTGCCGTCCTTGGAGGGATCTGGGTGCCAGGACTCCCTCGTCGGCTCTGAGGGGCGAGTGGCATCGGACTCTTATCCGACCCCATTCTCCCTCTCGGAGCTTCAGTGCAGGTGAGTTCGGCTCCTACATCTGCTTCAGAGCCGTCCCTCTTAGTGCTGGGAAGGATTCCGGTCTCTTCAGAGCTGGAGCCTTCTCCGCTATCAGGAAGAGACACCTTCGAGGTCATGAGCAGTGTGCTGGCCTCTGAGTCAGCCCCACGATCAGCTTCATCGGCCCCTCCCGCCATGGTGCCTGCGTCTGCCTCTGCTCCTCCTCCCGACCCCAAGCATGGGGAACAAGCAGTCCAGGGCACCCCATTGCATGTATCTTCCTCTTCCAAGGCCTCCCCTGATCATTCAGAGGAGCCCCCTCAAAAGAGGAAATGCAAGAGGAAGCATGTTGACTCCCCTGAGTCTGTCACTTGAGATACCAACTTAGAGGATTCGGAAGGGTCCCCTAGATCTCCCTCTGAGGACATCTCTTTCTCAGACATCCTTGAGATACTTAGGCAGAGGGGGAACTGGATGACTCTTAACCCTTCTGAGGATGAGTCGGTATTCCTGGACGCATTTGGTTCCCGACCCTCCACCTCCTGGCTGTCTCCGCCTTTCGATCCAGTGATGTCTGTGGTGGCTCGGAAGGCTTGGTCAGCCCCAGACACAGTGGAACCAACCCCCCAAAGACCCACAAAATTTATTACTGCACCACAGGACAAGCAATTTCTGATGAAGGGTGTTCCCGTTGATGCCATGGTGGTAGCAGCGGCCACAAAAAAGGAGTTGGCTGAAACTTCTTCATCTGTCCATCCCCCTAATAAGGAATCTAGGACGATGGACAGATATGGGAAGCGGATGTTTTCCTCAGCGACCTTCTCCATGAGGTTGCTGAACTATTTGTGCCACTTTACCTGCCTTCAAAGGGATCTCCTTAAAGAGCTAGGAGATACCCTTCAAGATCCATCAGCTGCGGGGGCCCAGGCTAAGGTTGCCTCCCAGTTGGTGACTCTTAATTCGGTAGTAAACTCCTCCATGCGGCTCATCTCTTATGCAGCCGATGGCGCGAGTAGGGCTGCAGGCACAGGCGTGGCTTTGAGGAGGCACTCTTGGATGCGGCTATGCAACTCTGCGGAACCCTTCAGGGCATCTTTCACCAACACCCCCTTTGATGGTTCTGCTCTGTTTGGACCACAGGTGAAGGATACCCTTACCAGGTGTGAACAGGAAGGCAAGACTCTCTCTGCTGTGGGAGCCCGTTTTTCCACTCCTTCAAGACTGTATCCCAAGGGTCAGAAAAGTGGAAAGATGTGGTTCCGGAAACCCTAGGGAGCCATGCCTGACACACGTGGAGAGTTCCCCTCCAGGGGCAGAAGAGGGAACAACAATAGACACCGCCGTAGGGGCAGAGGGGGTCCGCAAAATCAGGGCCAAAGAGAATCTTTCTCCGACAAGCCCTTCCGACCTCCCTGAAGTGCTGCCCGGCTGTCCACCTTCGGAGGCAGTCGGGGGAAGATTATCGCTGTACCCAAAAGCCTGGCAAAGTATAACACAAGACAAATGGGTACGGTCTATCATATCCAAAGGCTACAAAATCCCCTTTTTTTGCACGCCACACATTCCCAACAAATCCCTTCCAGATGTTCCACCCAATCTAAGGGATCAAGCAGTTCAAGAAATTTCAAAACTGCTAAGAAAAAGAGCCATCCAGCCAGTCCCAGCAGACCAGCAAGGATCCGGAATTTACTCAAGGTTCTGTTTGGTACCAAAAAAGACAGGGGACTGGAGACCCATTCTGGATCTCAGCAGACTAAACAGGTCTGTTCAAAGAACGAAGTTCCGGATTTTCATGCTACAGTCCATTTTACCCTTTTTGGGTCAGGACAATTGGATGTGCTCCATAGATCTTCAGGACACGTACTACCATATCAAAATGGACAGACACTCCAGAAGATTCCTCCGCTTCCGGCTGGGAGCCAGTCATTATCAGTTCAGAGCTCTGCCCTTTGATCTCACCACAGCCCTCAGGGTGTTCACCAAATGTTTGGCAGTAGTTACCGCTCACCTGAGATGGCAAGGATTCCAGGTGTTTCCATATTTAGACAACTGGCTCCTTACTGCTAGCACCAGACATCACCTGCTGCGAGCCAGAGACTACACCATTCAAACTTGCTCCAAACTTGGCATCACAATAAATTTCGAAAAGTCTGCATTGTCACGTTGTCAATCTATCACCTTTATAGGCGCAAACTTAAATACAAAGGACATGTCAGCGAGACTTCCATTAGACAGAGTGCTAGCCATTCATCGACATGTGCAGGTCTTATTAGGATGCAAAAAAATTCAGGCCAGATTCGCCCTAAAAACCTTGGGTCTCTTGGCAGCGGCTATTTTACTAGTTCCCCTTGCTCGTCTTCATATGAGGATTCTTCAGTGGATGCTGTTCACCCAATGGTCTTTCCAACAACTTCCAATGTCACACAAGATAATGATCACACAGACATGCAAAAACCAACTTGCTTGGTGGATGGTTTCCCCATCAGTTCCCCAGGGCAGACCATTTGCTCTTCCTCCTCCAGTGGCTATGGTGACCACAGATGCCTCCCTTATCGGGTGGGGGGGGGGGCATTTTCAGGGCAGAACAGTTGAAGGCACCTGGCAGCCTCACGAGTACCATCTGCATATCACTGTCTTGGAGATGAGGGCCGTGCTTTTGGCTTGCAAGCTCTTCACAACTCTCTTCACACCGGGACCATTGCAATTCAAACAGACAATATGTCGGTAGTGTGGTACATCAACAAGCAGGGCGGAACCAGGTCCTACCCCCTATGTCGAGAAGCACTCAGACTCTGGCAGAGGGCGATCTCTTCCCAACGGTTTCTGATAGCAGTGCACATCCCTGGGAAGTCCAACGTTATAGTGGACAGGCTGAGTAGAGCAATTCTCATGCCTCACAAGTGGTCTCTCAATCAGACAGGGGCGGACCAAATCTTCCGCAAATGGGGTCAGCCTTGCTGCGAACTTTTCGCCACCCCCTTCAACAGCAAGTGCAACAATTTCTTCTCTCTCCTCCCTCTTCCCAGACACTCCCCCAGAGACGCTCTAGTTCACGATTGGCCTCAGGGACTTCTTTATGCATTCCCTCCATTTCCCCTGATTCCCAAACTAATTCAGAAAGCTACCACATTGGGATGCAAGATGATCCTCATTGCCCGTTACTGGCCTCGACAAATTTGGTTCCCGTTCCTGCATCATCACATTCTGGAGCAGCCCTGGACCCTGGATCCAATTCCAGACCTACTGATCCATCAGTCGGGCGGGCTGCACCAATCCCTTCAGTCTCTCCAGCTCACTGCTTGGTTCCTCCACTTCCTACCTTAGCCAGGCTTCCGAGCATCTCCCACTCGGTGCATGAAATCATCTTATCATCGCATAAGTCTACCACTAGAAAGACTTATGCTAGTAAGTGGAAACATTTCTCTTTCTGGGCAGAGGCTAGGAATATAGATCCCTTTTCAGCCCCTGTGCACCATATTTTGGATTTTTTAGCAGAACTTTTTCATGCTGGATCTTCTTCTGCCACGATTAGAGTTCAGTTAGCTGCAATTTCCAACTTTCATACAGGTCTATCCGATGCTAGTATTATGTCCCATAAGCTTTGTAAAGCTTTTCTCAAAGGGACTACTTTGCTCAGGCCCCCAGTGAGAGATCCCCCGCCACCGTGGGATCTAAATTTGATCTTAGCTTCCCTGATACTGCCCCCCTTTGAACCTGCAGCTTCCTGTTCTTTGAAGTTTCTCTCTTGGAAAACCCTTCTTCTGGTTGCAATTACTTCAGCCAGAAGAGTTTCTGAACTTCAGGCTCTTTGCATTCAACCTCCTTACCTAGTTTACCACAATGACAGAGTTTCTCTCAGGACTAATCCTTCCTTCCTTCCAAATGTTTCTTCTGAAAATAACTTGAATCAGTCTATTGATTTGCCTGTACGTTTTCCAAATTATTCCAACAAGGCAGAATACAAATTGCATCAGTTGGATGTTCATAGACAGTTACATTTTTACTTGCATAGAACTAAACAAATCAGAAAATCAGACCAGCTGTTCCTGTCCTATGCTGAGGGTTGAGGGTAAACAAGGTCTACCTGTATCGAAAGTAACATTATCTAGGTGGTTGACATCTATTATTACGTTTATATATCAGCTGAGGAATAAAGAGCTTCCTGCTAAACCAAAAGGTCACTCCACTAGAGCTCTAGCTACTTCATTGGCTTTTCAGGCAAGATTGCCAATGGAAACTATTTGTGCGGCAGCTACATGGGCCAATCCTCATACCTTTATTTCACATTATAAGCTGGACGTGGCCTCCAGGAGCAGAGCTGATTTTGGTTCCACTGTTCTGAAGAGTCTGTTGTGATGAGCCACCCAGGATTGAGGTGCTAGGGACGCTGTCCCAACCAGCAAGAACGAAAGTGAGATAGACAACTTAACATTAAAAAGTTATGTACCTACCATAACGTTCCATGTTAGTTGTCTTCTTCTCGCCTTATTTCTTGCGTCCCATCCTCCATCCCCCTGTCCTAGTAGACCGAGAAGAGTTCCTTATGTTTTTTTCTCACTGGCTGAGCCTTCTCTGGCTATTCCTTCTGACTAGTAGTCTCTCCAGTAGGAATTATGCATTATAGGTCAGGATTACTGTATTATTATTATTATTATTATTATTATTATTATTATTATTATTATTATTATTATTATTATGTCTGCAGTTAGACTTACCAAACAAGATCTGGGTATCTAGCGGCAGGCATCATGGGATACAGGGGGGCCTCGAGCCAGCAGGCAGCTCTCGAGCTATTGAAGATAGCTGAGTTGGAGCCGAGGATCGGCTCCGAACCCAACCAGCAAGAAAGAAGGCGAGAAAAAGACAACTAACATGGAACGTTATGGTAGGTACATAACTTCTTATTCTCACACAACAGAGAGGGAAGTTACTGCACCCAGGCCTTGACACACTTAAGTTAACCACATGGCTGATTCTACAAAGGCAGGTGACACTTCAGCCCTCAGCAAACAAATGTTAGACATTATTAAGGAGGCCCGTAGACCTAGCACCAGAAAATCATATTCTGCAAAATGGAAAAGGTTCACCTGCTGGTGCAACAGCAGGGGTGCATACAGCACCCATACCTCTCTACCACTGATTCTGGACTACCTGGCAGAGCTCCTAGAAAAGGGACTTTCTTACTCCTGTATCAAGACTCATGCTTCAGCTATCTCAGCCTATGTACAGGCGGAGCAGCTCTTGTTCTCTCAACACCTCTTAAAACAGTTCCACAGAGGTGTGGCTCACATCAGACCACCTAGAAGGCCACCTGCACCAGCTTGGGATCTGAGCTGTGTCCTGAAAAAGTTGACTTTACCCCCTTTTGAGCCAGAATCCTCAGCCGATCTCAAGTTTCTATCTTGGAAAACTGCTTTCTTGCTAGCCATCACTTCTTTCAGGAGGGTATATGAGCTCCAGGCCCTTATGACCACTGAGCCATTCATCATTTTTCACATGGACAGGGTCTCTCTAAGAACCTTTATGCATAAGGTGGTCTCTGATGTAACCCTCAACTGGGCAATACACTTACCCACTTTCTTTCCTAAACCTACCAATAAAGGAGAAAGAATTCTGCATACCCTAGACGTACACAGACAATTGAGATTTTACCTTGACAGGACCAAATCAGTCAAGATATCTGACCAGCTACTGGTTTCATTTGCCCCTGAAGCAGAAGGGAAACCCATTACAAAGCTGACCATTTCCAAATGGATCCCTCATTGCATACATTTCTGCTGTGCTTTCCATGGAAAGAGTCCTCCCAAATCCATCAGATCTCATTCCATGAGAGCAGCCTGTACCTCCATGGCCTTCTTGATATGGGCTCCTACCAAGGATATTCTGAAGGCTGCAACATGGACATCTGTCCACACTTTCACCAAGCACTACCAACTGGCTACATTCTCCAAAACCAGGGCAGGATTTGCATCTGCAGTCCTGCAGGGCATGCCTATCATCTCCATAACCTGTACAGCATGCCTCCACCCACTTCCTCAGCTTTGGGAATCTTTCCACAAGTGATGACTGCAATAGTTAAACATGAAGAACATAGTACAGTTGTGTACACTTACCATAAATGTAGATGTTCCCTAACTCACCTAACCCGCACTGTTTCAGTCCTGTTTCCCTCCCATCTTCCCCCTTTCTTTCCATATTTCTATATCATCTTAGGTGCTCCTACCTATTGGGGGCAAGAAAAACTGATGTAATAGTGTCGGCTGCCACCCTTTATAGCCTGATGAACTGACTTCAGCCACAGTCTCGCAACAAATGAAGTAGGAGGAAAATCCTTTACTCTGGTATTCAGACCAGCTGAGGGCTACCCAGCAGGGATAACCCACAAGTGATGACTGCAACAGTGAATACACTTGAACATCTACATTTATGGTAACTTACAACTGTACTTTCTTCCATCTTCAATGCATTTTAGTTTTACCGCTTCATTGATGGATGACTTTACATCTGTTGACATCAAAATGTCTGTATATTAGGCATTTATAGGACAAATGTCTATTTATTTGCCAGTTGTTACCCAAGTGGAGGGGATGCCCAGTACCCACACAACGGACTATTGGCCATCTAGAGATTTGATGTCAATACACTGGACATTTGATATTACGTAGAGTGAATATTCTTTTTTGCCTATTTGCATTTTGCTTTATTGCCAAAGATGATTGAGGTATCAGCAGTCCCTTCAACGCCATCCATGTCAGAAGCTTTTGTAAAAAACATCAGAAAAAGAGATATATTGCATCTTGGCAGTATACCAAATCTTGGGTGCCTTCCTTTCACTCTGGAAGTCTACCTCATGACCCAGGCATATGGATGCATGTTGGTATATTAGGAATGTATGGGTGCAAAGTTCCTCATAACTTTCTTTCCACCAACCGAAGAACAGAGACTCCTTCTATCCATTTGGTCTGTCAGCTGTCTGGCTTATGCCAGTTCCATTGCTTTTGGACAGATAGCTATCCCAGCTGAGGACTCCTTCCTGTTCTGTTTAAATTCTGACAAACATTTTCTGTTTCTCATGTTAGGTAAGAGAGGTATATGTCTTTTTTTTGCCTTGGCCCTAATCACAACATTGGGGATATTGTATCTGTAAAACCTTTCTCCCAAAGGCCAGAAGAAGTAATTTAGCATCTCTTAAAACATACTTGGAAAAATACAGACTAAATGAACTAGTGTGAAGTAGGATGGCCTCTGATTCCTCCCTATTGCCATTCCTTATTTGCCATGAAAGAAGCTATATAACTTCCAGAAGTTTCAGCTGTCTGGCTGGAACAGGAGTTCTCCATTGTGGTAGCTGATGAAACCTCAGACAACCCAGTTTCTGATGCTGCTGCTCTGACTGTCATGACCTCATTGGAGGATGACTGACAGTGTGAAGATTAAGGGCACATCCCAAATAACTGATCAGACAGCTGGTAAGGCCATGAAGGAAGAACCTTGGCCGATCATTTCTGAGGTACCCAAGGGCATTCCATAGATCCTCATGTGTGAGGAAGTACTGGTCAGTCTTACTGAAGTACGGTGCCTGAAACTTCTCATTTAAGGTTTCCTGATACTCCCAAAAGTAAGAAAGCAAAGATATGCTTGTCCTGCAGCTGTTCATCCTCCTCTTGACCGACAGAAAGAATGGAATGATTTCTCAAGGCCTTTTACGGCTGTTATGTCCTTAAAACCTCCTAATTTCTTCTCCTACCCTGAGTCTTCTTCCTCTCAAGAGACTTAAAGATACACCTTCTGAAGAAGAAGAAGATTCTGTAGTGGAATCGCTTGCATAGGAGGTCTCCTTCCTGTTATATGCATTCTCCAGTGGGATTTGAATCATAGAATGAGGATACTCTTTCCCCTGATTCTTCCTTAGTGGAATTGTCTTTTCGGGGACACTATCTTAAGAATGATACAAAATTTCAGTGTGAAGTCAAGTGAGCATGTCAGATGCAAAAAAAAAAAAAAAGATATTATGACTTGCTAAATGTGAGTCTTTCCTAGGCTTCAGCTATCTCTGCTGTGTTTATGGCTGTACAAGACACCTTCTTGACAGGTGGCCTTAACTGTGAGTCATAGCCACCAGCCCCCTAGGTTGATAAGTTCTACAAGATTTCAGATACCCACAATTTTTTTTATAAAAATCCCTCTTCAGATTCAGCTGTCATATCTGTTGAGAATGGCAAAGCATGTCCAAGCTTTTTCCATCTACTATTGTCTTGTCCAGTGATGGTGATGAGAGGTTTAGACAGGTATGGAAAGAAAGAAAGAAAATGTACAGTTTTGCTACACTTTCTTTCTGTACCATAACTATCAGACTCTCATGGCTAGGTACCAGCTATCCATTTTAGACAATATCCTTCCCTTTTGTCCTTTCTCAAGTCCACTGCTCAGTTAGCAAGACATTCTATAAAATGTAGTTATTATGCAGTTGATCCAAGCTGCAGATACTATTTATGTTGTAATGAGATGCTCTTAGTTACATCTACAATCCCTCTTAGAAGATGTTTATTCTAAGCTGTTAGATGCATCCTGGGACAGAGCTGATCTTTTTGGTCCAACTGCTGTCTAGGTTTTTAAAAACCTGCAAGAAAGAAGGAAAATAATGTTGGGCTTTAAGCAGCATTTTCTTTCACAGGTGCCTAAATTCCAAATTAACCAACCTTCTAAGGCAGAATGACCACTAGCAAAAAGATAAATAATTCCCCAAAATGAAATTCCAAGAAAAACAGATTTAGATTTCAAAGGACCTAAAGTTCATTTACTGACAAGTCTTCCAGCTTGTGACTATCAGCTCACTCTTTCATTCACCTCGGTCAATCCCTTTCCTGCCCTTCTAAGAAAAGTTCTGTCTCTACCCTTTTGGGAACTGATAACCTCAGGCAAATGGGTTCTCAGTTTTATAGAAAGGGCTATAAATTAGCTTGGAACCTCATCTGGCCCATTCTGGAACTCCACATGTGCCCCCAAAACAAATTCATCTGGTTTGGCCAATTCTGCATAAAATGTATCAACGGGGAACTATAGAATTGGTTCCTTATCATTCAGAGAGAAAGTGATTCTAGTCAAGACTTTTCCTGGTTGCAAGAGAGGGTGGCATGTGAAAGTCTATTCTGGATTTATCAGTCCTCATCACTTTCTTAGTTGTACCAAAATTCAAGGTGTTGTCTCTTCTATTTCTTCTTCAGATGACATTTCTACAAGCATTCTTGGCTACACTGGACCTCATGGACACTTATTTTAATGTCTCCATTCATTCAGATCAGAGCAAATACTTAAAATTTTGACTTACAATTTTATTTGTATTGTGACGCCTGTGCACTGGCCCAGCAGTCAAGGAGCCTCAATCCTCACCACTAACACCAGTGAGGGGCATCCATATAGGGAGAGG
>NC_056745.1:95291076-95361076 GCF_019279795.1 Protopterus annectens | reverse complement strand
AGATAATGCATCTCAGCATGATGTAATACAGCATTAGCATGTAAGATAATGCATCTCAGCATGATGTAATACAGCATTAGCATGTAAGATAATGCATCTCAGCATGATGTAATACAGCATTAGCATGTAAGATAATGCATCTCAGCATGATGTAATACAGCATTAGCATGTAAGATAATGCATCTCAGCATGATGTAATACAGCATTAGCATGTAAGATAATGCATCTCAGCATGATATAATACAGCATTAGCATGTAAGATAATGCATCTCAGCATGATGTAATGCAGCATTAGCATGTAAGATAATGTATCTCAGCATGATGTATTCAGCATTAGCATGTAAGAAAATGTATCTCAACATGATGTAATACAGCATTAGCATGTAAGGTAATGCATCTCAGCATGATGTAATACAGCATTAGCATGTAAGATAATGCATCTCAGCATGATGTAATACAGCATTAGCATGTAAGATAATGCATCTCAGCATGATGTAATACAGCATTAGCATGTAAGATAATGCATCTCAGCATGATGTAATACAGCATTAGCATGTAAGATAATGCATCTCAGCATGATGTAATACAGCATTAGCATGTAAGATAATGCATCTCAGCATGATGTAATACAGCATTAGCATGTAAGATAATGCATCTCAGCATGATGTAATACAGCATTAGCATGTAAGATAATGCATCTCAGCATGATGTAATACAGCATTAGCATGTAAGATAATGCATCTCAGCATGCTGTAATACAGCATTAGCATGTAAGATAATGCATCTTAGCATGATGTAATACAGCATTAGCATGTAAGATAATGCATCTCAGCATGATGTAATACAGCATTAGCATGTAAGATAATGCATCTCAGCATGATGTAATACAGCATTAGCATTTAAGATAATGCATCTCAGCATGATGTAATACAGCATTAGCATGTAAGATAATGCATCTCAGCATGATGTAATACAGCATTAGCATGTAAGATAATGCATCTCAGCATGATGTATGCAGCATTAGCATGTAAGATAATGCATCTCAGCATGATGTAATACAGCATTAGCATGTAAGATAATGTATCTCAGCATGATGTAATACAGCATTAGCATGTAAGATAATGTATCTCAGCACGATGTATACAGCATTAGCATGTATGATAATGCATCTCAACATGATGTAATACAGCATTAGCATGTAAGATAATGCATCTCAGCATGATGTAATACAGCATTAGCATGTAAGATAATGCATCTCAACATGATGTAATACAGCATTAGCATGTAAGATAATGCATCTCAGCATGATGTAATACAGCATTAGCATGTAAGATAATGTATCTCAGCATGATGTAATACAGCATTAGCATGTAAGATAATGCATCTCAGCATGATGTATACAGCATTAGCACATGAGAAAAGGAAAAAAGTGGCAGAGTGCAGACATCTTGTATAATCCTGTGCAAGATAATAATCCAGGAGGGGTATTTAGCTGACCCATAACAAAGTGCTGTAGTAAAGAAAAATCACAGAATATAAAAATATAGAAGAAGGCCTAAAAAGTACTGACTCATTAAATAAAGAGATGTGCAGTAACAGAAGCAAGATGGCAATCTACAGGAAGGGCAAAATATTAGAAAAGACTCTCACGACACTAATGGATACAGGCAGTTCCTAAATGCTGCATCCCTTACATGGGTCTCCTCAAATTATCTATGATATGATCACAGTTATTCTCACTAGGGTTACTATACAATTAGCCACGGGATAGGTAAGACCAATCAGAAAATCAGAACATGTTAATTCAAGCACCAAAAGTCAATTGGCTAAGCTTACAATGTTCTCCAAGTGAACCTATGTTGTGGTACTAAATAGGTATAAAAAATTGCCCTTTTTAGATCACTAAGTGCCCCTCTCACCCTCCACCCCCCCCCCCCAGTCTTCAACAGTTTCCGGTGTCTATGTATGGCTGCTCCTCATTTGCAAACATCTGCAAATGTGGTCAGCCAGAGGCCCTTGACATTGGGTCTGTGTTTGCTTACCAAATTACAAAAACTCAACTGCAAAAGAACAAATAGAAAACAGCAAACTGGAAAAGCAGCAAATACAAACAACTTTGAAAATAAACTCAGCAAATTGCCATAGTTGGCCAACAACCAGGAATTAATGCGATGCATAAGGTAAGTGAAGGGAAAGATACTAAATTTGCCCTATTCCCCATTGTAGTGCAATCTCAGAGTTGGTATATATAGTTGGGAGGGTGTGGGGGCACAGTCCCCCAGCTTGGTTTGTTGTATGTGCACTGTTTGGTCAACTATTGCTATTCAATGTATTTTATTTTGCTATTATCAGTGTTCGCTGCTTTTAGAGTTTGCTGTTTTTCTTTTAATGTTTTGCAGTTCAGGGTTGTTGTAATTCAGTAAGTGAATATAGACCCCTTGACATTGGCCTTGACTTTCAAGAAGTAGATGCAGTAAAAGAGCAGACTCATCATTGAGCCCTGTGAGACTCCACAAATGACTGGCCACTTTGTGGAGAAGGTCTCACCTATCCTAACTTTCTAGGTCCTGCCTAAGAGCCATCTGGCTATCCAGCTAATAACATAGGGGTTTATGCCTATATCCATGAATTTTTTACAGTGTCTGAATAGGATATTGTATCAAATGCCTTATCCAGTACAAGATAAGCAGTATACACTGTTTAGCCTCCGTCCATTACATTGGTAACCTTCTCAAAGATGTCCAACAGGTTGAGCTGCCATGATCTGCCCTTGACAAAACCAGACTGAGTTGAATCCACTGTCTGAAGGTTTTCTATGCCTGTTTAATAATTTCCAAGATAACTCTTCCCATAGCTTTGCATATGACACTATTCAGTGTTATGGGTCTGTAGTTTGCAGGGTCCATTGATGGCCGTCCCTTGTGCAGAGAGATGACCCTTGCAGGTCTCCATTCATGTGGCAGAAAGCCTGTCTGGAAGCTATGGTTAAATAGTAACTCCAGTGGTCCCAATAGGTCATGTCTCAGGCTGTTTAAGAGGCTTCCTGGGATGTTATTGGGGCCCACTGATGTGTTTTTGGCCTTAGAGAACACATCTAGGACCTACTCCCTAGGTGATAGTTGGGAGGGGGGGTTGTTTGTTGGTATTTCCTAGTGGGACGCTAGGTGAGAGAGAGGGTAAAATTGGACCCTAATTTCTTGGCCAATAGATTTGGTTTATCTTCCTGGTCCATATAGGTGGCTTTATTTACAATCAATCAGTTATGCATACTACTTTGTGCAGCATTGTCCTTTATCTCAAATTTGGTTTTAGAAGACGTAATTAATCGTTTGTTTAAATTGATGAAAATATACTTACCTTGCTGAATGTAGGACTTTCTAATCTTTGCAAGGACTTTTTTCTTTTGTTGTAAACATATTTATGTTTAGATTCCACCAGGGTGGTTTGTTTTTTGAGTTATTTCTGGGCTTACACTCTGACTGTTGATGGGTCAGAAAATATTTATTTTTAATGTAGTTAGGATATTAAAAAAATAATAATAATAAATATTTTTACTTTTATTTGTATGTATATATATATATATATGTTCATATAGGTATATAATATTATATATGTAGTGGCCCCTTTAAGAGACCAGGTATTTTTTAACTACTATCTGTTTCCATTCTGGAACTGCATTTTTAAATTTGGTCTTATTTCATATAAAAGTGCACTGCTTATGCAAACTTTGTATTTATTTATAAAAGTTTTAGCGTGAGCAGTGTTTTATTTTGCAGTGACAGAGCATTTAGTGCTTTTGTTAATGGTGTGACACCTTGCCTACCTTTTATTTCTTTCAGAGTAATTTTACTTCTTTGGGGGTTTCTGGTAGGATGTTCATGTACCACTTGTGCATAACCATGTTTTGGGGACTTTGAAAGGGTAAGTGCAATTGTGCCACTTGTGTAGACTTTTGACAACTCACCCTTCATCCACCTTATTCCAGTAGTTCCAGTCGCATCTGAAGCCTTCTCCTCAGTCTCAGCATGGATACTTACCTGCTCCTGCTGATCTGCCATCCGGAGTTCCTCAGTCTCAGCATGGATGCTTACCTGCTCCTGCTGATCTGCCATCCAGAGTTCCTCAGTCTCAGCATGGATACTTACCTGCTGCTGCTAATCTGCCATCCGGAGTTCCTCAGTCTCAGCATGGATACTTACCTGCTCCTGCTGATCTGCCATCCGGAGTTCCTAGACAGAAAAGTCACTAGACAGCCCTTGTCAACTACTTGGGCTTAGTATTCACGTCAGCCAATAGTGGGTGACTTTGCAGTGGCCATCAGTTATTCCTCAGGCTTCTTATTCACCTCACCAGCTTCCTCTGATGTAGTCCTTTCAGTCACTTTGAACCAGGGGTCAGGGTTAGCCATGTTCTCATTTGCTCTTCCAACTAAGTCATGGTATCTGTAAGAAAAGATGTTTTTCTTACTTTACCTAGGAAGTTGTTGCAGGCAGTGTATCCTGGAGCAGATGGGTCTTTACCATGTTTAGGCATTACAACCACCACAATTGTTTTTTCAAGGATATTGGTACATTCCCTCCTTTTAAAATACTGTTAAGCAAAGCCTTTCCAGTAGTTATCACTTTCTTCCCTCTTAGCTTCCAGACTTCCACTGGAATACCATCTGTTACTGGAGACTTTCCTTTAGACTGATTATACATCACCATTTTATCTTATCTTCTCCTAGCTTAACTCTTAGCTGTTTTGCCTCATCTACCTCTAACCGTGGCATATTGAAGTCTTCTATAAACATTTCCATTTGGACTTTTCCTCGATTTCCCCTCTTTCAGCTTTATACAAATGTTCATAAAATTTCTGAAATATCTCTAATACCTCTTCAGGATCTCTGGTTATTTTTCTTGTTATTGGCTCCCTAAGTTTGGCAACAACTCTTTTTTCTTTCTGTTGTCTAACTCATTGTGCCAAAAGATTTTGTGCTTTGGAGTTATTATCAAAAACAGTTGCTTAATAGCAATCTTTCTGAACTCAAACAAAAAAGCAAGCCTTACCCAAAAGTAAAGTATCTGCATAAAAAGAAAGGTATGCAAGGCCTTTCTTTTTATGTAGATATCTTTCTAAATTCATGCATATTATCAGGTACTCCTTGTTTTCTCTTTAGCACTCTTCAGTTGTGCTTTTCTTGTTCTGTGAGAGTTTCCTTATTTTGTAATACTTTAATTGTTGTCAGCCCTTTAAATAATTCTTATTACTTCTTAACCCAATCTCTTTTTCTTTTTTTCTGTCCCATTTTTAAACTCCCTTCTGGAGTACTTTCTATCTTTCCTAATAGCTCCCTGATAATTTCCACTACCCATTTCTTACTCTGTTTGTAACAGGTAGGTGAGGACGTGCCAGTGTCTCATCTTTACTTCATTATCCTGCATTTTTATCTTAGTAATTATTGGTGTATGATCTAAAATACTTACTGGATGTGTATGAAAGTTCGCAATTAAATGCACCTACCTTCATCGTTAGACTTTCCCTTCTAGGCCTCCAAATACATTCTCATTGTTACAAATGAAATTCTATTCCCCATCTTTAAGTAATATTCCCCGCTGAAAGCTGATTATTTTTCCCCAAATGTTTAAGCTCCATAATAGCAGATTTAGGTGGAATACAAATACTTTCCAGTATAAGCCTCATGCCTTGCCAGAAGCCCCTTAATATTGTAAACCTGTCATTGTTATCCTTGTCCCCTCTTTTATCACTACTGGAACTCCTCTAGTAGTTAATTGTCTCTCATACTCTACATAATATTCATCCTGAAATCCTTTAAAATATATATAGATGTTTATATTTTATTTCTGTCAGTGTTTATAGTAATTTCTTTGAAAATTTCTGCTTGTAGTAGTGTTTATTTGTCTTTTGTCTTTGACAACTTGTTTTACTGTTTCTGAGGAAGCTTTCAGTATTTCTGTCAGAAGTGCAGTGGGTATATGTATTAGACACTAGGGACTGTCTTACGCAGTCAGAACTGCAAATTAATCAAGCCTGTCTTCATTGTTGCTACTGTACTTTTATTTCATCTTTACTTAGGAAAATATTGCATAACATGGATTTTTTTTAAGTATTTATACATTTTTTACTGTATGGATGACTCTGCTTAGTATGTTTTTAATATCATACCACATTTTTTATTGCAAACTAATGTATTTGGGCATAGTGTGAAGAGATTACTTTCTCTGACAAGAAAGTAAAGTTATAATTGTTATTAAACTTTGTTTTTTGGCAGTTTAACATGGTTAAAGTGTGTGGAGCTAATTTGTAACTGGTTTGGCACATTGGTTGCTTTAGTGTTTTGATTTTGTGTATTGGAATTTTTTAACTAGTGTCAGTGGAGAAAGAATTCTGAACACATTTCAAACTGTTTTCTGTGATAATAGCACAGTTTGACAGAATTTAGTTGTGCAGGGACATACTAATTACTAGAAATGCTAAATGTCTATTGTAATACATTATCCAGTACCGTCAGTTTATTATTCTGGCTGGTGTTCTCTCCTCTCGACTTGATGGCTCCTAACCCTCCATCAAATCCTGTTGTAGGTAAAAATAAAAAGTAAAATAAAATATGACTCATCCTGTGGTTAGTGACTGAGCCACTGCTTAGCCTGCAGACCTTTTGCCTCATCTACAGTACATCTGTTGCAGCTTTGGCTGCCATTATGGAGCAAGGTTTAGACACATCCTCTGGGACTGTTCCAGTACTTGGTGCAGATATGGGGGAATTAAACCGTTTGGTTGCATGAATAGACCAGAGTAAGCGACCCATTGCCAGACATAATTCTCTGTTCCCATACATTTTATCTAGTGGTGAAGTTCACAAGAAAAAAACAAAACACAGAAGCTTCGTTATACAGCTGATAATCAAATTGTAGCTGTTTATTAGGTTGAAGTGATTTCCTTGGCTGAGTGCTCTGCAGACAGCTAATTCTGGTGGTTATTTTCCCATACATGGCTCTCGTGCTAATTTTGGCTAGAGTCCTTTCTGTTGTTTCAGAGAATGATGAGGAATCTGATGAAGACAATTGCAATTTCCAAGTTGACACTGTCACTCTTATTCTTTGGAAGGTGAACCTGAGCTCAAGTTCTAATAAACTTTCACTTTTCCACAAATTATTGCTAGATTCAGTGATGTTTTTGCTTGGGAACAGTCGGGAACTACCCCAGAGCTAGGCAGGGTATATGACCTTAGAGAGGATGAGATGCCCAATTCTGTGGCTATCCTCTTCTCTTACTAGTATTGAAAGGTGTTTTAAACTGCCTGCAGGACACCAGTATCTATTCCAGTAGTCAATAAAAAGGCTTATTGAAAATATAGGGTCCCTCAGATATGACAGGTCTCTTTTTTCATTTGATTGTTGACCCAGCTGCGATTTCCCCAGCTGCCTGCTCAGATAATTTCATCCCATCTAATGCTAATAAAGAGGGAAATGGTTATATCTTCGGGGCAAAAGGATGTCTCTTTGTAGTGATATAGCCTTTAGAATGTTAAGTGATAGAGACTATGTGCGGAAATTTATTTTACAGTGAGTGTGTGTGTACAGTTTGGATGATTTTTCTACATCTTTACCTGCAGAGCAAAAGTCTTGTATGAATAATATTGTTCCTAATTTGACTCAGGTTTTGAAACAAGCTTTGAGAATGTGCTTGACTGTGCAGATACAGTCCTGAGAAATTATGTTCTTCTGTTGTATTAAGAGCCATGCTTGGTTATATAGTCAGAAATTCTCTCACAATTTAAAAACAAAAATTTTGAATGCAATTTTAAATTCTGAATTAGAGTTTAGGTCATCTGTCATACAAATTCTCAAACAGTGAGATGATAGAGGGAAATTAATGTACGGGGTATCTAGGATGCTTCATGTATCCAAGTTCTCCCTGAGCAAGGCATCTTTTTTCAAGGGACAGAACAAACAAAAATCTCAGCGAAACAAAAGTCAAGGATCCAAAAAGAAATGGCAGGAAGATAATTCTGTGAAACAAAATAAGAGAGAATCCTTACAAAAAAAGATCAACTTCCTGCAAAAGAATGACTGAGTCACAGAGCACACACCTGCCCTTTCTTCTCTTCCTCAATCCCCCAGTTTCTCTCTTTCTCTCTTTCAACCCTGTAGCTTGGCCGCACATAGTCTCAAGAAAATGGGTTCTGACAATAATTCAGGCAGTGGATAGAAAATCCTCCCCCTTTCAGGAGAATTCCCTTTCACCTACCTGGTTAGACTGGGCTGTTTTTTTCCAGTGCTTCATCACATGGTAGAAGCAGGGGTCATATAACCAGTGCCTGTAATACACAAAGGCAAAGGATTTTACTCCTGAATTGTTATGGTACAAACAAAAAGGAAAACTCATGGAGACCCATTTTAGATTTATCCTTTCTAAACACCTTTGTAAAAGTTCTGAAATTCAAAATGTTCACCTTATAGTTGATCCTAGTATTGTTTTCAGATGACTGTTTCATGGTGATTCTAGATGTCTAGGATGCTTATTATCAGATGCCTATTACTCATAATTTCAGGACATTTTTGAGATTTGCTGTGTTTATGTTTTCTGCATTATCCTCTGGGCTATCTACTGCACCTTGAATGTTTACAAAGTGTCCGAGTCCAGTGGTTGCCTACTGCAGAACCCTAGGTATCCACGTGTTTTCCTTATTTAGATGACTTGCTAATATGTGTAAATTGCGAATATTCTGTATCCAGGTGCTTGGAGTCCTTAGACAAGGTTTCATCTTTCCTTTCCCATCTGGGCTTGAAATTGAACCTTCAGAAGTCCTTCCTCACACCCTGTCAAGGAATTGTTTCCCTGGGGTGTTGGATAGACATAATAAAAAGGATGACCTTCCTGCCAGAAGACAACTTTTCTGACTTATCAGGGCATTTTCTTGGATTTCGTTCTTCTAGACATGGCTTCAGCAAGAGAGTTCCTCAAAATTCTAAGCCTCATGGTATCAATGATCCTCATGATACCACTAGTCAAACTATACCTGGGAAAATTTCAATAGTACTTGAAGAATTTTTGGACCTAGCACTTTTATCCCATGGATTTCCAGGAATGGCTACTGAGATTTGTGAAACAGGAATCTCAGTGGTTGAAGGATCAACTGTCTCTGAATCTAGGAGTCCCCTTCTCAGTACAGACCCCAGTCCAGTCTGTCCAAATAGACTCTTCAGATTTTGTGTGAGGAGTGTCCAAAGGATTACGAGATTACATTCTTCCCCAAAAATATTTCCACAGTCTTTTTCCGTAGTCATTCCCCAACTAATTTCCATTTCCGCAGGGAAGAAAGCTCTCTTATATTTAATGACAAAACATGTAACATGAATTTGAAGCAATTGTAAGAAATCACAAGAAAACAGAACAAGGGGCGTAAAAATCAAAATGACAATAATTTAAAGAATATGCTCATTACGTGTGAAAATGAATAAGTGTTATGTGGCCCACACTGTGTCACACAACTTCTTCCTTTCATGTGAGACAGAGAAGAAACGTAGACAAGTGACAGTTTATGATAATCAGTATAAAAAGTGCTTTATCTGATAGGAGACCCTGCAGCACTAACAGCGTCAATATAAAGCCAGTTACAGCAATTTCAGTAAGTAAAGCGGCTTTAGCATAAGACTCTTCTAGGGTGCATTTAATTTATAGGTTCATAGGTTCATAGGTAGGTACTAGGCTATCGGCCCTGGGGCCTATACAAGCCCAGCCAAAAAGGTACCCTGGCTTTTGCCACCCAAGAAAATTATTTTCCTGTGCCACTGTCGAGCAGAGCCACAGAGGTGATCCCCGGGTCGAATTTCTTATTTCCCATCCAATCATCAAGATTTTTCTTGAAGAGTGCTAATGAGGAGCTTTGTTTGACATAGACAGGTAGTTTATTCCAGACTATGGGAAGTCTCTGGGACAGGAATCTATACCTCCGGCATGTTCTGTTTATTGTGGTGACAAGGTTTAGGTCCCTAGAGCTTGTAGCTCGGAGGGATTGGGATTTCTTTAAGTAGAGCTTAACTGTAAGTTTGATTTTGTCAGTGTTTTGTGTTTAAGTGTTTTTGAAAACTTGTTGAGAATGTTGATTAATTTTAGAAATACAACATTTTGTATTCAATGATCAAAAATTGCCAAATAAATTATTTTTCATTTGGAATGGCATCTTGATAACCAATAGCTGTAAATGGGTTGATTTAAATAGAGTCAAGCACTATTTTCTTTTTAATCAGCTATATTGGAAATGTTATTATCCCAGTTATGTGTTGAAAACAGGAAGGTTAGGTAGGGGTGTTTGTAGGACTAGGTTCATAGGTTTATTGGTGTTTACTAGGCAATCAGCTTACAAGAGCATTAAGGGCCAAGCGACTTCAGTTTACCTACGTCCCCTGTCTGTAAGGGACTGAGGGGCTAGTCCAGGGCTGAATTTGCAGTTACACACCCACTTCTCCATGTTAGCTTTAAAAGCAGTGAGAGAGCTAGTTTGACATGGACTGAGAGCTTATTCCAAAGATAAGGCATTTTTTTAGGTAAGATATGTGCCCCTCCAGCACGTCCTGTTTGTGTTAGGTTCCTAGAGAGAGAGAGAGTATTTGTGGTGATTCAGTATTATGTACATGTAGCAGGTCAATATGGGTAATGTCATTTGCAACCTTGCAGCCCAGGCAGAGATCAACACTTAGAAGTTTATTACAAATCTATAAGAAACAAAAAAAACATAATAATGTGATAGAGATTTTAGATGCTCTGTATACCTATGTTTTTGGATGAGAAAACATGATATGTAATGTTGTCAATCTTGCCTTTATTCTCACTGATGAGTTGGATCCAATCCATTGGATCCGTCTCAGCCATTCTAAAAGCTCAAGGTCTTCAGCAAAGCTCGTGGGCATCCATCTTTGCCCATAATGCAACCCCCTAGCTTCCTTAGATCTCATTTACCGCTCTGTGAAAAAGGAGGTTCTGCTAGTAAGCTCTGGGTTAAGTGTCTCTAAATTTGTTTCCTGTACTTTGTCTTAACTAATCTTTTCTGGATAGTTTTTTCTTTTAGAGCAGTTTGTGTATCTTTACTTTTTTAGTGCTTTTACACCTTACTTGCAGTGGTTATCATCCATTTAAGTTAGAAGGTGTCTAACTAACGTCCATTTTAGTTAGAGGACATTATTTCTTACCCCTTATTGCTGTCTAACTAATGCCAGTTTTAGTTAGAGGACATTATTTTTTTATTCCTTATTGCTGTCTATCTTCTTTCATTTGTTTAATTTAGAGGAGGATTATTATAAAAAGAAGAAAAAAAAAAAACTTCCACTTTCCTTATTTGACCTGTTTAGGTTAGAGGTACTTTCTTCTGAAAGTGCATGTGCCCTTTCTTTCTGTCCCAAATTTGTCTCAAAAAGAAGGGAAGCCTCTTGGGTTCAAAAAGTGTGAGCAGTGCAGAAAAAGATGCCCCTTAGCGATTCGCACACTTTGTGTGTGTATTACTTGGGGCCTCTTCATCTGCAAGAGTCCTGTTCAGTTTGCTATAGTTTTAACCAGAGAGTGCACTTGGAGCGCAAGAACAAGCTTATTCTGAAGGAGTTGTTAAAAACCCCATTTTCTGAAGCTATATCAACCAAGTCTTCTTCACCAAAATCAGAGAAGTTTTTAAAACAACCTTCTTCTGCTCCAAAATCTTCTTTGAAGACAAAGCAGAAAGTAACTAAAGTGTCAGCTCCAACTGAACCATTGGAGCAGACAGGTCAAATCAAATCCAAGACTCTCTCAGAGCAGTCGGAACTTACAGAGTCGAAATGTACCTTACCTGAATCTTCAGGTCTGAAGACGATTTTGCCCATTGAATTTAGATATTGGAGACAATCTCCTTCCTTGGAGCCAATCCCTTCTTGGGCTCCCTTCATCTTTCTTTACAAGGTCAAGATCTCCTACCCTCTCCACCTGGTTGACCAAGAGTCTCTCCGATCAATATGTTGATAGGGTGGTGCAAAGGCTACTGAAGTCACCAGGCTTGGCCAAATGACTATTGGATCTGAACCCACAGGTATCAGATAAGTCACAGTCTTCTCCCTTGGCACTTGCTCCTCCTCTGATCCATTCTTTGGTTTCAGAGCGTGAAGATTCTGACATCCAGCTAGTGCCTGTATTGGATCTAAAACCCGTATGTTCCACAGATCTGATAATTGCTCCCAGTGTTTCCAGTCACTCGGAGCAGGGAACCTCTGGAAGCCAACACTCTCTGGTCGGGTCCGCAGAGCTGGATTGGATCTCTACAGATCCAGCCCTGCCTCTGGGGACTTCAGCGCAGGTGAGTTTGGCTCCTACCTCTGCTTCGGAGCTTCTGTCTTCTGTGCTGGAGATGCCTTTGGCTCTGACAACTCTTTTGTTGGATCCAGGGTTTTCTTTGGAGTAGGGGCAGACAGCTTTTGAAGTCATGCCAAGGATGCAAACTATTTCCCAGTCTCAGACACAGTCCCACTCAGATCTTCCTTCCAACTCTGCACAGGTGTCTTTGGTATCTCATGTACCCTGTCCATGGGACCACAGAGACCCCAGGCCACAGCATGTCCCAACAGGAGACTCCCCCCTCTTCTGAAACCCTTCCAGAATATCCAACTGAGGAGGTCCCTTGGAAGAGGACCTGCAAGAGGAAGCATCTTAACTCCCCGGAGGAGTCTATCACTTCTGACACTGATCTTGATGAAGCAGAAGGGTCCCCATGGTCATCTTCTGAAGATGTCTCTTTTGGAGACATCCTGGAAATTGTTAAGCCAAGAGGTGATTGGCAGTCCACAACCCCTTTGTCTGAGGAGTCGCTATACCTGAATGCCTTTGGGTCTCATCCTTCAAACTCTTGGGTGACCCCTCTTTCTGATGAGCTTATTGAGTTAACCTATCAGAAGGATTGGGAGATCTCAGACTCTATAGAACCTACTCCTAGGAGGCCAGATAAGTACATTATAGCCCCAAAAGACAAACCCTTTTTGACAAAAGGTGTAGCAGTTGATGCCATGGTTGTGGGGGGCGGCCACCAGAAATGAACTGTCCGAGACCAGTTCCTCTATCCATTCTCCTAACAAAGATTCCAGGACCATGGATAGGTATGGGAAGCACATCTTTTCATTAGGCACCTTTTCCTTGCAGTCGCTGAACTACCTTACCCACTTCACAAGACTACATAAGGATCTATTAAAGGAATTTTTAGACTCCCTCCAAGGAGCTGAAGCTGACATGGTGGCAGATAAAGTCAATGCTCAGCTCACCACCCTTAATCCTGTCATCAACTCGTCCATGAGACTCATATTGTATGCAACAGATGGAGCGAGTACAGTGATAGGTTCTGGCATTTCTCTCAGGAGACAGGCCTGGATGCAGCTTTGGATTTTGCAGTGCTCTTCAATTCTTCCTTAGTGAATGCCCCATTTGATGGTTGCTCTCTTTTTGGGCCTAAAATTAAAGAGACGCTCACCAGGTGTGAACAGGAAGGGAAGACCTTATCTACTGTTGCAATGCATTTTTTCACACCTACCAGATCCATTCCTAAAGGTCAGAGAGGTAGTGGGAAAATGTGGTTCAGAAAAGCACAAAGGTCTTTCCAGGATACACAAGGTGAAAGTTCCCCTAGCGATGGAGGGAGGAACAACAATGGAAGATGCTGCCTCACGGTAGGGGAGGCCTGCAAAATCAGGGCTCCTTCTTTGGCAGACCCTTCCAGCAATCCTGAAGGAGTACCTGATTGCTCGCCTCTGGAAGGCAGTCAGGGGACAATTGCCCTGCACCGCGAAACCTGGCAAAAGATAACAAGAGACAGATGAGTGCAGGACATCATTTCCAGAGGATATATCATTCCTTTCTCCTTCCCCACTTCCATAAACAAGTCAGTTCCAGATCCTTCACCCAGTCAAAAAAAAAAAAAAAAAACAAGCAACATTAAAAATCCAAACGTTGCTAAGGAAAAAAGTCATTCAAGAAGTCTTGCAGATGGGAGAGGGTCCGGAACCTACTCAAGATTCTTTTTAGTAACAAAGAAAACAGGGGAATGGAGACCCATTTTGGACCTCAGCAATCTGAACAAATCTGTGAAAAAGGCCAAGTTCCAGATGGTGACAATGCAGTCGATACTTCCATTCCTGAGAAAAGACAATTGGATGTGGGCTTTAGATCTTCGGGATGCGTACTACCACATCAGAATGGAAAGGCAATCTAGAAGGTACTTGCACTTCTGGCTAGGAGCCAGTCACTTCCAGTTTCAAGCTGTGCTCTTTGAACTCACTACAGCCCCCAGAGTGTTCACCAAGTGTATGGCAGTAGTGGCAACTCACCTGAGATGCCCAGGATTCTGCTTATTTCCATATCAGGAGAACTGGCTCATAATCACCCTGACCAGGTATCTCCTGCTACAAGCCAGGGACTATAACCTTCAACTCTGTTCCTCCCTAGGTATTACCATAAACTATGAAAAAGATCTGCTCAAGAGCCATGTCAGAACTTAATCTTCATAGGAGCAGAGTTAAACACAACGACAATCGTAGCAAGACTTCCAAAAGACAGAGTCGATGATCTTCGGCATCATGTAAGATTATTAATCAGGAAGACGTAACCATCTGCAGGACTGGTTCTTCAGGTACTAGGGAAAATGGTTGCAGCAATTGTTCTTACTCCTCTAACTTGTCTTCATATGAGAATACTTCAATGGCTACTGTCCACACAATGGTCAATCTTAGAACTTCCAATGTCACACAAAGTCTTGATAACCAACTCTTGCAAAAAGGATCTCCAGTGGTGAATTCACTCTCCATTAGTATCTCAAGGCCATCCCTTCATCCCCCCTCAACCCCAAGCCACAGTGACCGTGGACGCTTCCCAGATGGGGGGTGCATTATCTAGAGAAGACAGTCCAAGGCATCTGTCAGGAGCACAAGGCTCACTTCCACATAAACAGCCTGGATATGAGGGCAGTGCTTCTAGTGTTGCAAGCATTTCAAGACACTCTCGCTGTAGGAATGATAGCAATCCAGTTGGACAACATGTCCATAGTCTGGTACATAAACAAACACGGAGGAACCATATCTTACCCACTTTATCGAGAAGCTGTGGGGGTCTGACAGTGGGCTACCGCCTCCAACTGTTTTCTGATTAGCAATGCACATCCTGGAGAAATCCAATACGATTGTGGACAAGTTGAGCAGAGCCATTTTATGGCCTCACAAGTGGTCCCTCAACCAGAAAGGAACAGAAGAGATCTTCCAGAAATGGGGCCAACCTTGCTGTGATCTCTTCACATCACCCACCAATGCCAAATGCAGCAACTACTTTGCCCTGATCCCCCCCATGGGGGAGTCACCAAGAGATACACTTGTTCATGATTGGCCTCTGGGACTCCTTTATGCCTTTCCTCCAGTCCCTGTAATATCCAAGTTTTTGCAGAAAGCAAGTTTGTTGGAGACGACAGTAATATCCAAGTTTTTGCAGAAAGGAAGTTTGTTGGAGACGACAGTAATCTTAATTTCCCCCTATTGGCCCCATCAAATCTGGTTTCCCTCTCTAAAGCCTCACCTTCAGGACAAACCATGGATTCAGGACCCTGCTGCGGACCTTATGACTCACCTGTCAGGAATGGTTCATCCAAACCTGGACAATCTCAGACTAACAGCCTGGCTACTCCAGTTCCCCTGATTACCAGGTTTCCATCCCTTTCCTCTCTAGTCAGACATATTTTGTTATCTTCCCATAAAACATCTACACAAAAATTATACCAAAGTAAACGGAGATGATTTGTTACATGGTCCAGCAAGAATCCGATAGACCCTTTTTCTTTGCCCATACATTCTATTCTATAATTTTTGACGAAACTTTTCAATAAAGGAGATGCTGCAGCAACTATTACAGTTCAGTTGGCAGCAATTTCCAATTTTCATATAGGAGAAAATGGTTCTACAATCATGCCACACAGACTTTGTAAAGCGTTTTTGAAAGGAACCACTATGCTAAGACCCCCATAAAAATCCAACACCCCTCAGAATTTGAATTTTATCTTACCTAATATTTTCTACCTTTCCTTTCAATCATCAGCTACATGTGAGTTGAAGTATTGGAAAACACTCTTTTTAGTGGCTGTTACTTTAGCCAGAAGAGTGAATTATGGGTTTTGTCTGCTAAGCCCTCATGCCTAGTGTTTCATAAGGACAGAGTTCTTTTACGCACTAACCCCTCATTTCTACAGAAAGTTTTCTCAGAAAGTAACCTCAATAAATCTATAGAGCTGCCAGTTTTCTTTCCTAACTTCCAGAATAAAGGAGAATATTCACTGCATCTCCTTGATGTTCATAGACAGTTGTGTTTCTACTTACATAGAACTTCTGAAATTAGAAAATCAGATCAACTCTTCATCTCTTATTCTGATATTAAAAAAGGTCACCCAGTCACAAAAGTTACGTTATCAAAATGGCTTACACTTTGTATAGCCTACATTTATAATTCAAAGACTAGAACACTTGTAGATAAGGTTAACACTCATTCCACAAGGTCTGCAGCCATGTCTGCAGCCTTTCAAGCTAGATTACCACTGGATATTATCTGCGCTGCAGCACCTTGGGTGAAACCTCATACCTTTGTTGCTCATTACAAAGTGGATTTGGCCTCTAGGAGTAGAGCCTCTTTTGGTTCTTTGGTTCTGAGGAATATTCTCGCATGAGCCACCCAACAGTCAGGCTGCTAGGGGCATGGTCCTATCAGTGTGAATAAAGGCAAGATTGACCACATCACATAAAGAAGTTATGTACTTACCATAGCATTCCCTGTGTGTTGTCCATCTTGTCTTTTATTCTCACAACCCTCCCTGCACAGCCCCCTTCCTATACTCTTGGAATACTGAGTGGCATAACTCGGGTGCTACAGAGCCATATAGCCTTAGGAATTATACTCTTGTGTATATTTTGATATATATATATATATATATAGATATATTTTTATATATCCATACTATTTCTGTCTTGCCTTTGTAAGAGTACTAGGGGAAAACATGATCTGAGGAAGCTATGGGATTGCATTATGGGTAAAGAAAGAGCTTTGCTGAAGACCTCGAGCTTTTGCAATGGCTGAGATGGATCAGGTAGATCAGATCTGACCCATCAGTGAGAATAAAGGATGAGATGGACAACACACATAGAACGTTATGGAAAGTACATAACTTCTTTTTATTGTAAATTGACTACATGCTTAGATAAATACATGGCAAAGGGGGCATTATGCTCTAATATCAGCCTGATAAAGATGGAGTATAATGAGACAATAACTTTCTTGGATCTGTAATCAATACATGTCAGTAGAAGGATTTTACAGTGGCAGTTGAGACATGGTAATAGCAGGAGGGTTCATGGTCCATGAGTGTGCCCCAGTCTCTAATTATGATATATATTTTTTGAGGAGGATAATTTATATGGTAGATGTTTGAATACTGTTATTTCTCAAAGGTTACGGTAGTACATTTTTTGTATAAAACTTTTGTCCATAGTCCTGATTCCATGAATTTATACAAATAAGATTCTCTCAGAGTATGCATAAAATTCTCTTGGGGGGGGGGGTGATAGTTTCATTTGATGTTGATGACAACCCTGATTTTGCAGTCATCAGAAAACTTCATCTGCCAGAGACCCTTGACGTCAACTTTGATGTCAGCTAAGTATATCCAACAGAGTAGTTGTCCCAGAATGGCGCCCTGCGTATGCTGAAATCACAAAATTAAAACAAATAATTGCAATCCTTGAGTTTTAATTAAGGAAGGAATTCTATGAATTGCAACAAGATTGAAATCAGATAATACTTTTTTGTAGTTTTGCCCCTGTTGTCTGTTGGTCATCAGTCCCTTCTTGGCCAGTAGACCCCTTTATTCCCCAACACTGGAACAATGATCATCTTGGAGGTGGTCATCATTTAGACAGCTATCGGGGTGATTTGATGTTTTTTACCTTTAAGGCTGTATCATCTCATGCACACATTCTGCTACACAGGGGAGGGGATCCATGCAGTGGGTTGAACTTGCTAGTCATCCCTCACTTCTGGAAAGGAAATTGCCAGCAATTCCCACACATTAAGCAGGGGAAGTGTTGTCTCCAGTCTCTACCAAGGAATTGTGTGCTCCTGAGCACCTGCAACCCTCCTCGACCTCAAAGAAAGACAAGCTGGCTATGCCCCTTTACCAGTAGCGTAGCTGGGGTGGGACAAGAGGACAAATGCCCCAAGTGCAAAGTGTTGGGGGGTGGACCAGCTGATCCCAGTCTTTTATTAATGCAATACTGGCTTTTAAAAGCCAGTATTGGATTGGCAGTCAAACCTGAGCACTGTAGCACTCCCCCCTGTTGTCTAAATTGTAGCATCTGCTTGATACATTGTAGAAAACAGTTTCCTACAGTTTAAAAGTAAAACAAAAAACAAAAAATGTTTTTGGTCATATTAAAACATGAGCACTACAGCACTCTGTGCATGCAAGGTATAAACTGTGGCAACTGCTTCCTACAGTTTAAAAAGAACTAAAACATGAGCAGCTTTGTTTTTTTTTTTACTCTTCAATGGAAGAGCTGGGGGGGGGGGTTGGTAAGTATATCTAACTGTACTAAGCTGATCACTTACAATGTATGGATTGGCTTAGTATGCTCTTTACTTGAAGAGTGGAGGGGGTGGGCACTGGTTCACATTACCGGCCCTGGGTTTTGGTTGAACGAGCTACACTTCTGCCCTTTACTGCTGTTTCTTTCTGCACTTTCCTACCTGCCTGGATCCTTACATACTAGGGATGCTAATCAAACCCCTGTCAACTGTCAGGGCTCTATCTCTCTGTGCCACACAACCAGTCCAGTCAAGCAAAACTTAAGGAATTAATCCCAGCCTCTTCACTTGGAGGTCTGATAAGAATTTTATTTTATTTATTTATTTACATTTGTTAACTGGGTAGTGTCCAACTGGGTTGAAAAAAAACGTTTTCAGCAGAGACCCGGGAAGAAAAGCTCCTTCCTGTACTTTACTTCTCAGCAGCTGAATAAAACTGAATCAACCATGCTTTATTCATATAACACAAAGACAGGATTCACTGGAGAAGACACCGTCACTAGAAAAGCTTGAAGACAAAAGAAGAAGGGGACATCAGTGGCTAAGGTGGATAGATGTCATTACCGAAGTAATGAGTATGCATTTCCAATACCTGAAAGAGGTAGTTATTGACAAAAAAGGCATGGTGTGTTTGAGTCCTTAAGGTCACAAAAAGGTGGACTTGATTAAATGACTAAACAAAACTTTTTTCATATTAGTCCCAGTGTTTAACTTTACTATTTCCTTAAATCATCTTCATAGAGCAACATCCACAGTTTCCTGATCATGGCTAGCATATTTTCTTGCATGACATGCAATGCTTTGAACTAGTTATGTGTGACCTGCTAAGAGGTATTTGGGGGTTTTCAGTACATTAAGAAATCTGAAGGTTTGATGCTAATCTCAAAAAGGCACATTTTTTGTTTTTCATTTGCCCGTTTTCATTAATCACTATATTTTAATGGAATCAATGTCACTTAGCTATGGTGTTACATCTCTTCTATAACCAACGTTTAGATACATAATGTTAGTATGTCAGCATAGAGCATTATGATATGGTTCTGATTCTGCACATGTTAAATGCATGGCATAGCGTTTCATTAATAGAATGAATTTATGCTTCCAGACGGAATGCACACAAAAGGAGCAGTGCCCACCTACTACAAAACATTCATCAGTAAGCAGTTACATTTTGTAATCTAGATATGTGTACCCAAGCGGTTTGCTATTCAGGATAGTATGGAAGTGAGAACTCCAAAAATGTTAATGCCAGAAACTATTTCACATCCTGCAACAGGGCAGGAAGTATGAAACAGAAATATCGATTTGGCAGGAGTACATCTAGTTTTATATGTGAAATTATATATTGCATTAATTTATCCCATTTCCCAACATATTTTACATTGAAATCAACTTAACATTTGCAATTACAAGCAGACTATAGATTGAAAACAACATCTGGTATTGGGAAGTTAAGGATCCCAAACTTCTTTTTAGTTTTAAACACAATTTCAATAAAAAATAATAAACATTCAATACTGCAATGTTTGTACCTGCAGTTTAGTGAGGATGGTAGTGCCTCCAAATCATTATATAGAATGTTATGCCCCTCCCTCCCCCCCGTACTTTACTTCTCGGCAACCTGGAGTCATTGCACAGCATGAGTGTGGATGAAAAGTGCCCTTTTGAACAAATCAACATTCAGTCAACTGGCCAAAAACTATGATTCAAACACAGTTTTTGACTGAGTAACCTACTCCCTGTATTTTGAGTTTGCTGTCTTTTATAGCTTTCCAGTGAGCTTCAACTGTGGTAATTTAACATTTTCATTGTTATCTTCTCATGATATCTGTGTACATCAGATTGTTCTTGTCTAACATTGTACATTTTCTGTGTCTGCAATGAAGTATATTTAGGTGATGAAGAATCCAGAAAACCAGCCACCTCCACAAACATTATTTTTTTGTTTTTGTATATATATATATATATATATATATATATATATATATATATTTTTTTTTTTTTTTTTTTTCTTAGCTTTAATAAACATTTTAAATTCTGGAGCTGTATCTGTCTTGTTTTCAAAATGTGTCTCTTGATGTGTTAAGTATTAATATATCTGAGTGGAACTGTTTTACTCCTAAACTGTAAGTGGTGTTTTAAAAGAATGCACAGAATAACTCTGGAAAGTTATTACTGATTCTTGCCATTGGCTGCTGCTGCAGTCGGGCAAATTATGTTTTGGAGGCTCATTATGGAATAAGGAAAGATTATGTACTATGTATTAAAGGACTACATATATATTATTGCATCAGTGCTAATTGTCCACAGTCAATCAAAATAATTTTCTGCATTAATAAAGAAAACTGTCTAAATAGAAATGTCGGCCAAGCAGGCAGGTATTAGTGGCAAGCATTTCTATGCAGTGGGGTCAATGCAGAGTGACCAATATTTAAAGCATCTCCCAACTGGATAGCACAAATAATCTTGCATCTGTTTGACACACCATTGTGTTATGTTAAACTGATTTAAATGCTATACAAGTGCTTTGTGCAGAGGAGATGTGCCTCTGTATACTCCTCGGAATATGAGACCTCTGTCCTTACTTCAAGTGCTTTCTCTGTGGCCACACAGATTAAGAAGAAAAGGAATATCTGTTTCCCTTTTTAATGTATCATTGTAGTGTCAGATTTAGTATAAGGATCAGGGGTGTGTGTGTGGGCTGAACACGCCCATCAAGGCTGCAGTATGGTACAGCCATCCTGAAAAAAATCAAAATACTATTTTTTTATGTAAATATGGCATTGGCCAGATAGGGTGTCAAGACAGAATGGTCAACTCACTGAGGTTTTCTAAGCAGCATGCATCATATCAGGTTAGGCCTCTATGCAACTCAAATCTCTAGACTACCACATCTTGGAAGATTAAGTAACTTTTGAATTGCAATACCTTAAGAAACAAGAAGAGGGTTAGTTTACACTTTCTTTTAAAAGTGAGTTATTTTAAACATATCTTATTTTTATGTGGTGGTCCACACTGCATCTAATGTAAAACTCTGGTTCTTTTTTTTTCAGTCAATTGATAAGGGCTTGATAAAAAATGCTGATATTCTGATGTGTCGTATTTTTCAGTCACATAATTATACTGGCAAATTATGTTTTACAGAAAATATTTTGGAGAAAAAATTGGCCTGTATTTTGCCTGGCTTGGTGTATACACCGAACTCCTTATCCCTGCATCACTGATTGGAATTATAGTGTTTCTTTATGGTTGTTTAACAGTTGACACTGACATTCCAAGGTAAGTTAAGTTTGCCATTTTGAATGAGGTTGTTGCTATCAATGTAAGACTTACAAAACGTGCTACCTTGTCTGTGAGGGAATCTCAGATACAATACACAGTACAACCCTGTTGCTTGCACTTCAAACTATTCCTTCAGCAGTTATTAGTGAGGTAACCCACAATGTGAAAGGGCATTTATCAGATAAAATGATGTTAAGTTGTCTATCTCACCTTCATTCTTGCTGGTTGGGTTTGGAGCCGATCCTCAGCTCCGACTTGGCCATCTTCAAAAGCTCGAGAGCTGCTTATTGGCTCGAGGTCACCCCCTATCCCATGATGCCTGGCACTAAATACCCAGATCTTGGTTGCCACTTCTGCTGCGAGGTTGTGCTACTGGCTCAGGTCATATTAAACTTATTATTAATACTTTTTTCTGTCATAAAAACTGTTAGTTTAGTGTAAAATTCCATTTTTAGTTATAACTGTTGTGTTTTAGTGTTTTCTATCTGATTTCCTCCCTTTTTCAGAAACTTGTTTTAATTAGAGAGTCCCCCCCCCCCTTTTCTAGCCTTTCCTTACCTCAAAAGGTTTCCGTTTAAGTTAGAGGATAACCTTGCTTGTCTTTCTCTCTTAAAAAAAAATAATAATAGTTGTTGTTTATAGTATTTATTAGCTAGTTTAGTTATACTACTAGTAGTAGTTGTCGTGTTGTGGTATTTTAAACTTAACTTCTGTGTCTGGGTTTTTTCGTTGGTTTCTTTTCAGGATGTCCAAGGATCCCAAGCCGTCCGGATTCAAGAAGTGTGACTCATGCTGTCAGAAGATGTCTCTGACAGATGGGCACACTTCTTGTGTTTATTGTCTGGGCGCCATGCACCTGCAGGACTCTTGCTTGATTTGCCACGCATTTAGTCCAAGAGTCCTGCAGGAGTGCAAAAACAAGTTGATCCTGAGGGGTCTACTTAAACCCCAAGATTCACCGGCTAAGGCTCAGCCAGTGAAATCTTCTAAGACACCTAAACCTTCGGCTCCCAGTTCGGAGCTCTCGCTGGGTGATACGGTACCATCTATTTCGGTTCTGGCTGGAACCGAGGTTTCTCCCTCCCAGTCGGCCCCAACACGTTCCTCGGAGCTGTCTGGGAGTAGAAAAAGATCTAGGTCTCCTTCTCTGGAGTCGATACTTTCGGCTCCAAGATCTCCTTTGCTCCAATCGGAGCGTAGTCACCACTCATCCCACTCTTCTCGGTCCTCAAGACTTTCAGACCATGACGTGGAAAGAGTGGTCAGTAGACTGTTAAAATCACAGGCCCTAGCAAAAATGTTATCCAGCCCCCCTCATCAGGGGTCGGCTCTGCCCATGTCTACAGATATTCCTCCTCCGACTCCTTTGAGCTCGGAGCTGGAGTTCGTTGGGGTTCGAGTCGTGGAACCGTCGGCGCCGATACCTTGTCTTTCGGTTCCGTTGTTGGCTCCAATGCCTTCCATGGTACCGCTCCTGGATGGATCTGGGCGCCAAGACTCCCTCATCGGCTCCAAGGGGGCGAGTGGCATCGGAACCTTGTCCGACCCCGTTCTCCCCCTCGGGGCTTCGGCTCAGATGAGCTCGGCTCCCACATCAGCCTCGGAGCCGTCACTCTCGGCGCAGGGAGGTATTCCGATTTCTTTGGAACCGGAGCTCTCTCTGCGTCTGGGCAAGGATGCCTTTGAGGTGATGAGGAGTGTGCTGGCCCCGGAGTCAGCCCCATGATCGACCCCATCGGCTCCTCCCCCTATGGTGCCTGCGTCAGCCTCTGCCCCTCTTCCAGACCCCAAGTGTGGGGATCCAGTGCTCCAGGACACCCTTTTGGGTGTATCATCCTCTTCCGAGGCCTCCCCTGATCATTCAGAGGAGCCACCTCGCAAGAGAAAATGCAAGAGGAAGCATGTTGACTCCCCTGAGTCTGTCACCTCAGATACCAACTTGGAGGATTCGGAAGGGTCCCCCTAGATCCCCACCTGAAGATGTTTCCTTTTCAGACATCCTTGAGATGCTTAGGCAGAGGGGGAACCTAGCCCCTTCTGAGGACGAGTCGGTATTCCTGGATGCGTTTGGCTCCCGACCCTCCCCCTCCTGGGTGTCTCCGCCCTTCGACCCACTGATGTCTGTCATGGCTCGAAGGGCGTGGTCGGCTCCAGATTCCGTGGAACCAACCCCTAGGAAACCTGCTAAATTCATATCAGCTCCAGAGGACAAACAATTTTTGACAAAGGGTGTCTATGCCATGGTGGTTGCAACGGCCACGAAAAAGGAGTTAGCCGAAACTTCTTCATCTGTTCATCCTCCTAGTAAGGAGTCTAGGATGATGGACAGATATGGGAAGCGGATGTTCGCTTCAGTGACCTTCTCCATGAGGTCCCTAAATTATTTGTGCCACTTCTCCTGTCTTCAGAGAGATCTTCTTAAAGAGCTTGGAGATACCCTCCAAGATCCATCAGCTGAGGGGGCTCAGGCTAAGATGGCTTCCCAGCTGGTGACTCTAAATTCTGTGTTGAACTCCTCCATGAGACTCATATCTTATGCCGTCGATGGTGCAAGTAGAGCTGCAGGCACAGGCGTTGCCTCGAGCAGGCATGCTTGGATGCGGCTATGTAACTTTGTGGAACCGTTCAGAGCATCTTTCACCAATACCCCCTTTGATGGATCCACTCTCTTTGGATCATAGGTGAAGAATACCCTTACCAGGTGTGAGCAGGAAGGCAAGACTGTCTCTGCCGTGGGAGTCCATTTTTCCACTCCATCCAGACCCTATCCCAAAGGTCAGAAGAGTGGAAAGATGTGGTTCCGGAAGTCCCAGGGAGCCTTGCCGGACACACGTGGTGAATTCCCGTCCAGGGGCAGAGGAGGGAACAATAACAGATGCCGCCGCCATGGCAGAGGGGGTCCGGAAAACCAGGGCAGCAGAGAATCCTTCTCTGACAAGCCCTTTCAGCATCCCTGAAGGGTTTTCCGGCTGCCCACCTCTGGAGGAAGTCGGGGGAAGATTATCACTGTATGCAAAAGCCTGGCAAGAAATAACTTGAGACAAGTGGATACAGTCCCTTATATCTGGAGGCTACAAAATTCCTTTCCTGTGCCCTCCCTTACTGTCAAACAAGTCCCTTCCAGATGTTCCACCCAGTCTAAGGGATCAAGCAGTCCAAGAAATTTCAAAACTGCTAAGAAAGGGAGTCATCCAGGAAGTCCCAGCAGACCAGCTAGGATCCAGAACTTACTCAAGGTTCTTTTTGGTACCAAAAAAGACAGGGGACTGGAGACCCATTCTGGATCTCAGCAGACTAAACAAGTCTGCTCGAAGAACCAAGTTTCGGATGGTCACGCTACAGTCCATTCTACCCTTTCTGGGTCAGGACAATTGGATGTGCTCTATAGATCTTCAGGATGCGTATTACCACATCAAAATGGACAAGTGCTCCAGAAGATTCCTCCGCTTCCGGCTGGAAGCCAGTCATTATCAATTCAGAGCTCTGCCCTTTGGTCTCACCACAGCCCACAGGGTGTTCACCAAATGTATGGCAGTAGTTACCGCTCATCTCAGATGGTTAGGACTCCAGGTGTTTCCATATCTAGATGACTGGCTCCTCACTGCTTCCACCAGGCATCAACTTCTGCTAGCCAGAGACTACACTATCCAGACTTGTTCCAGGCTAGGTATCACAATAAATTTTAAAAAATCTGCATTGTCACCCTTTCAGTCTATCACCTTTATAGGCACAAATTTAAATACAAAGGACATGCTGGCGAGCCTCCCACCAGACAGAATGCAAGTAATTCGCCAACATGTGCAGGTCTTATTGGCATGCAGAAGAATTCAAGCCAGGTTCGTCCTCCAATCTCTAGGTCTCATGGCAGCAGCAATCGTGCTCGTTCCTCTAGCTCGTTTTCACATGAGGATTCTCCAGTGGCTTCTCTTCACCCAATAGTCCTTCCAGCAGCTTCCTATGTCTCACATGATAATGATCACAGAAGTATGCAAAAAAGACCTTGCATGGTGGATGGTCTCCACATCAGTGCCTCTAGGCAGACCCTTTGTCCCATCACCTCCAGTTGCTATGGTAACCACAGATGCCTCCCTGATCGGGTGGGGGGGCATTATCAGGGCAGGACAGTTCAAGGCATCTGGCAACCCCACGAGTACCATTTGCCTATAAACGTCTTGGAGATGAGGGCCGTGCTTCTAGCATTGCAAGCTTTTCAGGACTCTCTTCCTACCGGAACCATTGCAATTCAAACGGACAATATGTCGGTAGTCTGGTACATCAACAAGCAGGGTGGAACCAGGTCGTACCCCCTATGTCGAGAGGCATTCAGACTCTGGCAATGGGTGATCTCTTCCCAACAGTTTATGATTGCAACGCACATCCCTGGGAAGTCCAATGTCATAGCAGACAGGCTCAGCAGAGCAATTCTCATGCCTCATGAGTGGTCTCTGAATCAGGTAGTTGCGGACCAAATCTTCCGCAAATGGGGTCAACCTTACTGCCACCTTTTTGCAACTCTCTTCAACAGCAAGTGCAGCAATTTCTTCTCTCTCCTTCCACTTCCCGGACATTCCCCCAGAGACGCTCTAGTTCACGATTGGCCTCAGGGACTTCTTTATGCATTCCCTCTGTTTCCCTTAATTCCCAAGCTAATACATAACGCTACTGCATTGGGTTGCAAAATGATCCTCATTGCTCCTTACTGGCCTCGACAGATATGGTTTCTGTTCCTGCATCATCATCTTCTTGAGCAGCCTTGGACTCTGCACCTAGTTCCGGACCTCCTGATCCATCAGTCGGGTGGGCTGCATCAATCCCTGCAATCTCTCCAGCTCACTGCTTGGTTGCTCCACTTCCGACATTAGCCAGGCTTCCTGATATCTCCCCCTCTGTGCGTAAAATTACCTTATCGTTGCACAAGTCTACCACTAGAAAAACTTACGCTAGTAAGTGGAAACGTTTTTCTTCCTGGGCAGAGGCCAAGAATATAGACCCCTTTTCAGCCTCTGTACACCATATTTTGGAATTTCCTGCGGAACTCTTTCATGCTGGTTCCACTTCCGCTACAATTAGAGTTCAGTTAGCTGCAATCTCAAATTTTCACATTGGTCTGTCGGAAAATAATATCATGTCTCATAAGCTATGTAAAGACTTTCTCAAAGGGACCACTCTGCTCAGGCCACCGGTGAGAGATCCTCCCCATCCGTGGGATCTAAATTTGATTTTAGCTTCTCTAATTTTGCCCCCCTTCGAACTTGCAGCATCCTGTTTCTTGAAGTTTTTATCTTGGAAAACCCTCTTTCTGTTAGCTATTACTTCAGCCAGAAGAGTTTCTGAACTTCAGACTCTTTGTACCCGTCCTCCGTACCTAGTGTTCCACAATGACAGGGTTACTCTCAGGACTAACCCTTCCTTCCTTCCTAAGGTTTCTTCAGAAAGTAACTTGAATCAGTCCATAGACCTTCCTGTGTTTTTTTCCCAACCACTCCAACAGGGCGGAATATAAATTGCATCAATTAGATGTTCATAGGCAACTACACTTTTATTTGCACAGAACTAAGGACATCGGGAAGTTGGACCAACTTTTTCCTCTCTTATGCTCAGGGTAAACAAGGCCTTCCAGTCTCAAAAGTAACCTTGTCCAGGTGGTTGACTATGATTATCACATTTATCTATCAACTGAGGAACAAACAGTTGCCTGTCAAACCAAAAGGTCACTCCACCAGAGCTTTAGCAACTTCTGTCGCCTTTCAGGCTAGGTTGCCCATGGAATCTATTTGTGCAGCTGCTACGTGGGCCAACCCACATACTTTCATTTCACATTATAAAGTGGATGTGGTCTCCAGGAGCAGAGCTGATTTTGGTTCCACGGTTCTGAAGAGTTTGTTCCGATGAGCCACCCAGGTTTTTAGGTGCTAGGGACGCTGTTCCAACCAGCAAGAATGAAGGCGAGATAGACAACTTAACATAAAGAAGTTATGTACCTACCATAACGTTCCATGTTAGTTGTCTTCTTCTCGCCTTCTTTCTTGCATCCCACCCCCCTTCCCCCTATCCTAATGGACCGAGAAGAGTTCTTTATGGTTTTTCACTGGCTGAGTCTTCTCTGGCTGTTCCTCTCTGCCTAGTAGCCTCACTGGTGGGCTTTATATATTATAGGATGAGATTCTTTTCTTTTTACATTGGCAGTTAGACTTACCAAATGAGATCTGGGTATCTAGCGCCAGGCATCATGGGATAGGGGGTGGCCTCGAGCTAGTAAGCATCTCTCAAGCTTTTGAAGATGGCCACGTCGGAGCCAAGGATCAGCTCCGAACCCAACCGGCGAGAAGAAGACAACTAACAGGGAACATTATGGTAGGTACATAACTTCTTTTTATATCACATGTGAAATAACAGAAACAGAGGCTCTTGTAAATAACTTACCATAAGTAATGAAGCAAATAAAAAGCATGAAGAAGACAGAAAATAGACATACCTCACAAAATCCAGATTTTTGCAGAATATACATATTTTTGTCTCATATTTTTATCTGTTCCTGATAAAATTAATGTTTTTTCTGGCAGGTCACTGAGGGCTGAAGTAACTAAATAATGATATACATTTGAATTTCAGACTATATCCCTCAGAAAAATGCATGCTAACACAAATCCTGTTATTCTATCCACTTTCTAAGTTTATAAGAGGAATATTAAAAATCTGTCTTCATTTTCAGGCCTTTGCTCCTCCTGCTTTCCATTATTTTAGGCTTTGTCCAGATTTCTTGTGCTAAGAGATCAAGAGGTATGAAAACAGACTTAAGTGAAATGGCTTTAAAGTGCAGGTATAACAAACCAAACCTGCAAATGTTTTTCCAATTATTACTTTTGGGAATGAGTCGAGGATTTAGAACAAACTTAAGACAGTTTTGTGTATTTTAAGCAGAAGAAAAAAAACAACTACCTCAAGGCTCAAGGTGAAAAGTCATTAAGTTTGACTAATGTTTCACAGTTTGTAGAGTTCATTTGGAGGAAATGTTTTAGAAAATGGAAGTTTTGTTTCAAACACATTTGTTGACATTTTTGTAGAACTTAATATCTTATAATCAGTCCCATTGTAATATAATTGTCATTTTCATGAATCTCTTGGGGTTTATTCTAGTCCATTTATAGAATTAGTAAAGAAATCAGTAAAATGTGAATATTTTACTGCAGTATGAATGTGTGCAAACTCCAGGAAAAAATAAATGTACTATACAATGTAACAGAAGAATGGTGTGAGGTATATGACTGCAGAGGAAAAGTGTTTTTTTCAGTTTTTATGTGAATGTTTCAGACTTCATGTCACTTCTGAGAAATTTGGTGGAAGACTTTTTTTATAAGAGCATATACGTGGGTACAAATAAGTCTGAAACTCTCTTAATTACAAGAAATGTCCTGCAGTAGGTAGGAGAGACTATTGCGGCATATTTTATGCCATAGAAAATGTTGCAACCTCAGTACAGAAGCAAACAGCCCAGTGCAGTCTAAGTGTACTTCTACTCCAAAAAGATTAACAGATATTAAGAAGATCGACATTTTTGTTCTCCAGATATACTGGGAAATCTAGTGCATAAATTCATTTTGACAGTCAACCAATGAATAATGATGTAAAATGGACTGATGTACTGTCTCATGTGGACTACATACTGTTAGCTAAGCAGAATGAAAAGAAAAATCCTTCCTAAGCCTTCCCCTCCTTAAAGTTCTCCAGAACTTAATCTCACTGGTACATTCACTAACATATGCTTGTTTCTCTTGAACAGATTAGTTTCCACTACAGACTAACTCCATTTACGTTTAAATGGAGAGAAGAATTCACCCTTCATTTTATTGTAGAGCATTACAGAATAAAAGGGTAGAAGGACGGATTATCGTATTTATCGGTACAACTTCATAGTGTCATATGTTCTCCAGGTTCCAGTTTTTGTTTTCAACCTTTCTATGAATTCACTTTGTTTAATTTTATAAAACATTTTAATGATGTGAAAAGAATTGACATATTCCTAAATCACATCATGTTTAAAGTTTATAAAATCAGTATTACTTCAATGCGTGATAATTTTCCACCTCTCACAACATGAACAGAATTGCCCACTCCTTACTTCATATGGGGTTACATGAATTGGTAGCATATTTAAGTGTGCATGTACATTTTAATATTAACCCATGTAATGCCATTTCTGTTTGAACCATTTGGGTGTCCTTGGTGTACTGTATATTGCTTTAGTTAGTGCTATGGCCAGAGTAGTAAATCATGTGGAGGTGGAAAAAGCTCACCAAACTACTCAACCCTGACTGCTCAGCCCTCAACCTGTAGTTCCACACAGATGAAATGTAAGACAGTCCATCTTCAGCCCACACAACAGCAATCCTTACAATGATCAGGTCATTTTACCCGACTATCACAGCCCCAATCCCTGAACATGAGTCACCACTTTACAAGGAAAACTGGCACTGCATTAGTAGTAGAGCTTATTGTCATAAAAGGCAAACAAAGATTTTTTTAAATGAAAGACTAACATCTAAACATAACATAGACAGACCTTGATGTCTGTTATCTAAAGATAGCATAAAAAGATTTTGATATCCCATACCAAAATGTAAGAAAGCCTAAAGATTACTCCGAGAATGACACTCAGTATTGTTTTCTGTTCACTTTTAACCTGCTATGAAGAACATACAAACATCCAGGTATTCCAGAGATTAAATGTGGGATGTAAACTTGACTGTTGCAGTGGTTAAAAATGCAGCTCAATAAAAAAAACAAGTCAGTGCAACTGAAGTAACATTTTGATTGAGTTGATATTGTACTGAGTTAATTACTATTCTGCTGTTTTAGAAATGGCCCTCCATTATCTTTCTATCACACATGGTTTTTTGACATTTCGACAGCTGTTAAGGATTGACTGAATAAAAGTTTCTGAAAAAGCAAAATACGCTATCATGTTTTAGGTGGGGCAGTTGCAATAGCTGTATTGTTCAAAGAAATGTAAATATGAGTTGAAATGCACATGAAATATGTTCAAAACACAAGTCTCATGCAATGTTCCTTTATTTGCTGTTTGCAAATATTAGATTAAACATACTTTTACCTCAGTGATAAGGGATGACACAAGACAGACTTGCACAGAAATAGAAAATAAATACAATATTGCTATTCATAAAAGAGCAGCAAAACTAATTTGGCTATTCAGTGGAAAATGATTCAAGTCATGACAGCCTACTGTACTAGTTGTTGTTGTTGTTGTGTCTTTCGACTTTTCCCGGTTAGGGGTCACCACAGCGGAACTCCGGTCCGCTAATGATTGGCAGTAGATTTTTACATGCTGGCTTGCCGGGCCTAATGCACAACCTTCAATGAAGGAATGCCTATTCACGCATGTCGCCACACAGAAGACGCTATAACTGAGAATCGAACGGGCAACGTCTAACTGTGAGGCGACAACGTCACAACTATTTCTACCAAACAAAACCAGAAATATTTCTTTTAAATGGTTTATTCTTTTGGTGCCTGACATAGCAGTGAAGAAGGAGAGAGAAAGAGCTAGAGACAGCAATTTAGATGTCAAACTTACTTGTTAATCAGTCATAATTTACTAATAATGATCTATGGAAAACAGGGATGCCTAACATCATTTCAATATGAGTGCTTAATGCACAGCAGGTACAGGAATTGAACACATTAAAGATAGTTGCATGATATTAAATCCCACCCATGTAGCTGCAGTTAGTTTTCACTGATGCTATGTTCTAGGAAGTGGAATACACACACACACACACACACACACACACACACACACACACACACACACACACACACGCACACACACATACATCTGGTTGGGGGATGGTGGCCCCCATACAGAATACTGCAAAAGTGCTTTAGGAAAAGTGCCCGTTTCTTACCTTTGTTTGCCAATAAATAATGTTTTGCACATTCCTTTTCATAGATCTTAGCTTTCGTTAGCATGTAACTATTCATTAATCCAATAAAACTGCAACTTATTATATTTCCGTCATTGCTCAGAAAGAGATATGCTAACATAATTTTTCATTTCCCTGGTAATGTTTTATAGACAATTGTATGAATGAAAGTTATCAGTCACTGCATATCATAAATATATGTTCCAAATGCTCTCACACAAAAGAATTCTCACTAAATAAGGTATTTTAAATATTTTGATTTGAAAGTGATAAATAATTAAGTGCAACTATAGAAGATAATATCAGTTTGGTAGCAGTGTTGTTGTAAAAATGATTTTGAAGAATGAAGTAGTTCAGTTATGTAAACCATGATTTTCTAAACTTATTTTATAGCTAATGAAATCAGCAGAACATAATAAATAATCTAGGTGAATAGTAGCTTGGAATGGTGTACTTAACAAGATTTTAATGCAGACATTATGAACATGGGCATTTGAAACTTTGACGTGCCCTAAAATGTACTGGTCGAATGGCACATAGGCAGGGCTTTTACTTGCAAAAAGTGACCAAGATATGACTAATACTGCAGGAGTTATAAAGTTCATTAGGAAAAATGTGAATGAATGAGGTGTAGACATGTTATGTGAACTCTTCATACTTGACACTGTGGCTAATCACTGGTCTTTCAACAAAAAAAAAGAAAAAAAAGACTATGCCAGCAGGTGGAGGTGTATGCAGAAATGTGCTCTTGGGTTACATTTATGTCACTGCATGTCCACAGTTGTTCATATAGGTGGAGAATGAATTCAGGATAGTTTAAAGAACTAACTGCTGTTTGAAAAGCATACTGGATCTGCTGATGACAAAATAAAATCGAAAATGTTTAACTGTGAGGGAAAAATATATTTCAGATGACAGCAAACTGTTTCCAGCTTCAGTGGTGTTGAGAAATAAAGCCCTTACTACAGTACTGATGACCCCCATTTGATTAGTGGTTCAAGTACTTACTGGAACTGACAAGTGGGATGAGGAAAATCCCCTTTTTTGTCACTTTAAACGTGACATGTAAAAACTCCCTGTGCTGAAGTTTCCAATGTAGTGAAGTCATATTCTGCACTGAGCTGTGTCAAGCAGTCTTTGCACTTGGTTATACTGTTGTATTTCCTTTGTTTTACTGAGAACTTTGAAAAGTTGATGTATATATGCAGCATACTTATCTGGCACCTTAGCTTTATACTTAGTTTCAGGGTACATTTTGAGGGTGGTATTTGGCAAGGTGCACATGGTCTTCTACCTGACTTATAGTTCCAATGATCTTTGCTTCCCAAACCTGAGCAAATTGTTATGCATGTGTAGAGGGAATAGACCCTTACCCTGATTCCTGCCTCTGCATTAGTGATTTCGGGACCAACTTGACTCCCAGAGCCTGTATGTTTGGGCTGACAAGTTTTTCTTCCGTAACAACAGATATGACACATCTGCCACACTCGACTCTGAGACCTTCATTGCCGAGTGATTTTTGGAAGAAGCTATTCAATACTGAGTCTTTTGCACTGTCTTTAGTGCCAAATCATTTTTCAGCCTTTTTTGGTGTTGGAGTCCTCAACCTTTGAGCTTTTGTCATCGATCTCCATGTCAGGGCTGTTTGAGACCTTGATGGTAGGCTTTTGGTATTTGGAACCGTGCATCTCTACTTCATTTGCTACATGAGGAAAATTCAGTGGTACCTCAAGTCAATTTTGGCATGGCATTTCTGCCTTCTGAATTTCCCAAGTCTTTTCTCGCCTTTTGTGCAGAAGTTCATTGATGGATCAGACAAATAACACTCAACCTTGTAGTGCCTTTTCTGGTCCCAGCTCCCCATCAGAAAGTCTCCACAGATGCTTTGAACCTGTCTTGGAATGTCTTTTAATTGGACATGAAAATCAGAGTATGGCCAAGGCAAGACAGGTGCAAACACATAAATACCAAAGAAATGAAAGCCCTGATCTTTGCTGTACAGATCCTTCACCACCTCTAGTCTCCAAGAACCTTACAACTCCAGGTAGACAATACCACAGTCATATGTTATATTGACAAACAACAGGGAACAAAATCCTGCCATCACTGATGGCTTGGAATATTGCTATTCACTACAGTCTTTTTCTTAATACAACTTACATCTTATCAGAGATTAACTCAGTGACAGATTATCTGACTACATCCAAGACAGACCCTCATGAATGAATGCTAAATAGAGAGATCGTCCTCCAAACTGATCTTTCTGCCTGCACTCTGAACAGACAGCTCAGACAGTTCTGCTCCAGAATCCCATTCATGGAAATATGGAAAATGAGCATCTTATCAATCTTATGGAAAATACATTATTTTATGCTTTCCCCTCTCTTTCCTCTCATTCCAAAAGCCCTTCTGAAGATCAAGAAGGACAAACCAAAATGCTGCTGCTGAATCCCTTTCGACCCAGTCAACATTGGTTCTCCCTTCTTTTTCTTCTATTCAAGTTCCATCACCACCTGTTTTCCCATAAGATGAACCCAGTCACACAACTCTTCTCACTCCAAGCTGTCCTTACTTTGGCGAATACTGACATCTTTACAGTTACTGAGACACGGTTTAAAGCTGCAGAGAGTACTGGCAATGCAAGGCTTCAATGTCTTACACGCATTTAGACTAACAACTGGACAAGCAAGGACTAAAGGTGGAGGTATCTTGATCTACATCAATAACAACCACAGTTCTAGGCTGGTTAAACAGGATGATGCACTAGAGTTTCTCCATTTGCATATTACCATTGTTAAAAGTCCAATACCATATCCTGGCAAGCTGTATGTCATCCTCTGTCCATGAAACCTATAGCTCATACTTAGACCTACTGGAGCTGTTGCATATCCATAGAATGAACAGTGTCAGAACTACTAGATCCAAGGACCTAAACTTTGCTTATGACATAAATCGGACATGTTGGAGTGACAGGTATGTATCTCAGAAGATTCCCATTCTGTAGAATAGGATCCCCATCCATGTGAAGCAGAGTCCTTCCCTAACCTTATTCAAGTGCAAGCTGAACCAGAGGATGGAAAATCAGAAATTCACCTTTGGTCTACACTTATGTTTCTGATGGACAGAGGCACCCATTAATTTATGCCCTAGTTAACATACACCCCTTATAATAACATATAAGGCACAATAACTTATAGGATACATTTGGGTTGTATGGCTAGGCTTATAAGAGTATGACCAAAAAGGGTCTGTAATTCATCCAAACCTACAAAATTTCAGTTTGTCAGTTTGAATGATAGGCTTTGGATTCCATTCAGGCATCTCTTTTCTGAGGATGTGTTGCAAATATTACAGGAGGTAAAGAAAACATAATACATTAAAATGTTATATTTCCAAATGGAAAATATTTTCTATTTGGCGCTGAAAGAAAGGACAATACCCTTATCATCTGGGTGTTCCAAGTATCCTCCAATATTTGTGTGAGCTGTTTAACTCAGGACTAGCATACTCCTCTATTAAGGGACATTTATCACCATCTTTGCTTATTTGCATACATATCCCCCTTTCTTTGTGTTAGAGTGTAAGCAATTCCTGAAAGTTGTTCTTCACATCAGTCATCCAGGATAATCCATTCCTCTTCCATGGAATCAGAACTATGCATTTAAAAAGTTAAGCCTGTCTCCTACTGATCTTGCCTCTTTTGCTTCTTTAAAATTCTGCACATGGGAGACAGTCTTGTTAGTGGCACAGATTCAGATAGATGCTCTCCTAGCTCCTACCCCTTCGGGTCTGGAGACCTTTACCAGTATCATCACTGTACCCATTTTGATTCCTTCTCTGATCCATCTTTCAGCTTCAGAGCTCTTGGATCTGAGTTTTCCAGGACCGTCTGTATCGGATCCAAAAATTGTCATATCTTCAGCTCTGATACCTTCTCTTAGTGGACTGGCTCTGCACATGTTGGAACTGGTTGACTCTCAGATCCAAAGCATTGTTGTTGGATCTGAGGTATTAGCTGTCAAAGCCTTCTCTGCCCCTTTGAGCCTCGGCATTAGACAGCTCGGCTCTGACCTCTGCCTCAGGTGGACTGCCTTCAGGTCAGAAGAAGCCAGTGGTCTTCTCAGCTCCATCTGCATCCTTCTCCCTGGGGCATTCTGCTTTTGAGGTGGTAGAAACAGAGTGTTCTCTTCTAGAGGACAGATGACCTCCCCCCAGATCTTTCTTCTGGATCCCATATGTCATTTTGCCTTGAGCCCCAACACTCTACACCACATGGACAGCCAGCCCAAAGTCTCCAGGCTACCCAGCAGGGTATACTTATATCTACCAATACTTCTCCAGAACATCTCACCGAAGAGGTCAGTAGAAAAAGAAAGTGCAAGAGGAGGCACTTAGACTCCCCTCAGCAGTTGGTCATGAAAGACACTGATTTCAATAAAGGAGAAGGGTCCTCAAGATCACCACCTGACAACATCTCCTTTGGAGAGATTTTGGAGATACTTAAGAAAAGGGATGGTTGATCTACTGATAACCCTTCCAAAGAGGAATTGGTATTTCTGGAGGAATTTGGGACTGGCCCATCTACTTCCTGGGTGACTCTGCCCATCAATGAGCTCATTGATTTGATATCTTAGCGGGCATGGAAGGGTGCTGATTCTGTTGAGCTGATCCCTAAGAGACCAGATAGGATCCTGGAAGAGAGTTCATAAGCAAGGGATTATCAGTAGATTCCATGGTCGTAGTTGCAGCCTCAAAGAAAGAACTCATGGAGCAAAGTTCATCTGTTCACTCCCCTAACATGGAGTCTAGGGGATTGGGCAGATATGGGAAGCATGTTTATGCTTCAGTGACTTTCTCACTTTGGTTGCTGAATTATTTGGTGCACTTCACCAGACTTCAGAGGGATTTGATTAAAGAACTTCCCAAATCTCTCTGAAGAGCAATAGCTGTTGAGGCACATACTTCTGTGGCCTCACATTTAGCTACCCTATGATCAATCTCAAATTTGTCCATGAGGCTCATTTCACATGCTGCTAAAGAAACCTCACGGGTGGCAGGTTTAGGCATTTCCATTAAGAGACATGTCTGAATGTGCCTGTGTGATTTTTGCAGAGCCCTTCAAGTCCTGTTTGTCAGTGCACCCTTTGATGGAAGTTCTTTGTTTGACAATAAAATTAAAGACACACTCTTCAGGTGTGAACAAGATGGTAAGACCCTGTCCACAGTGAGTATATGTTTTTGACTCATCAAAGAACCTTCTCTAGGAATCAAAAAGGTGGTCAGGAAATGTAGTTCAGAATGTCCCAGGGTCCTTTCCATGACCCACATGGAGATAATGCCCCAGGAGCAGAGGGGAGAACTCTAATAGAAGATACCACCCTTGTGGCAGAGGAGGCCCAGAGGACCAGGGGCCCAGATATTGCTTCTCTGATAAACTGTACCAATGCTCCTGAAAGGATGCCTGATTGTCCACCTCTGGAGACAGTTGCGAGTCATATATCCCTGCACCAGAGAGCATGACTAGACATTACAAAAGATACTTGGATGCCGAGGATTATTTCCAGAGGCTATCTAATTCCCCTTTCCCTACCCCCTCCTTCAACAGTAAACAGAATCCCGATGTTCCACCCAGTCAGAGGAAAGCAGCAGCTCTAAAAGTAAAAAAGCTGCCAAAAAAATAGAGTCATCCAAGATGTCCCCCCAGACCAGAATTTACTCAGGATTCTTTTAGTGCCAAAGTAAACAGGGGACTGGAGACCAATTTTTGATCTCAGCAGTCTGAACAAATCAATACAGTATACAAAGCTCCAGATGATCATGGTTCAGTCCATTTTGCCTTTCCTGCACAAGGATGACCGGGTGTGCTTAGTAGATCTTCAGGATGTATACCATCACATAAAAATGAATAGGTGATCCAGGAGATACCTACACTTCCAGCTGGAAACCAGTCATTACCTTTTCAGAGCACTGCCCTTTGGCCTCACACAGCCTCCAGGGTGTTCATCAAATGCATGGCACATGAGATTGCATGGATTTCGAGTGTTTCCTTACTGGACGACTGGCTCATGACCTCTCCAACCAGGCATCTACTGATCAAAGCAAGAGATTATATACTCCGACTGTGCTCTCACCTAGGCATTACCATCAGTCCCAACAAATCTTAACTAAAAACAGCTCAAGTGTTAGAATTCATAGGAGCCATGTTCAGTACTGTATCAGTGACAGCCTTCCTTTCCCTGCCAAGGTTCCAAACGATTTAATTTCAAGTCAAAAAGATAATTCAAAATTCCTCACTGTCAGCCCAACTGATTCTACAGGTTTTAGGGTCAATATCTCATGCCATACTTTTGGTCCCATTGGCAAGATACCATATGAGAATTCTTCAATGGACCCTGGTGACTCAGTGGCTATCCTGCACCAGCCTTTGTCCACCCAGATCAAAATAACTCAGGCATGCAAAAGGTACCTCAGGTGGTGAATTTGCTCAGAACAGATTTTACAAGGCTGCCGTTTCATACTTCCTCAGCCCAAGGGCGTAGTGACCATGGACGTATCCCAGTTGGGGTGGGGAGGACACTTCTTGGGAAAGATGGTCTAAGACAGCTGGTCCCCAGAAGAGGACAACACACACATATCAATGTCCTATAAATGAGAGCAGTTCTCCTAACATTGCACACTTTCCAAGAGTCTGTCCTTTCAGGGACTATTGTGATTCACATGGACAATATGTCAGTAGTCTGGTAAATCAGCAAGTAAGGAGGTACCAGATCTTACCCCTTATGTCAAGAAGCTCTCAGAGTGTGGCAATGGGTGAGCTCATGCAATCGATTTCTGATAGCAATGCCCATTAGAGGGAAATCCAAAGTGTTAGCAGACAAGTTAAGCAGGTTCATCCTATTGCCTCATGAATGGCCTCTCAACAAGAAAATTGTGGGGCCAGCTGTGCTCTGACCTGTTTGCATCCTCCCTCAACAACAAGTGCAGCAGGGTTTTTTGCCCTGATCCTCCCACCAGGGGAGTCACTGAGAGATGCTGTCCTCCACAGTTACCCCCTCAGTCTCTTCTATGCTTACCCTTCAGCTCCTCTAATCCCAAGGTTTCTTTAGAAAACATATCCTCATTGCCCCTTATTGGCCTCATCAGATTTAGTTCCCCTTCCTTTGGCCTCATTTAGTTCATCCTCCTTGGATCCTGGATCCATTTCTAGACCTTTTGTCCCACATGACAGACATGATTCACCTGGACATTTTGGGCTTAAAGTTGCATGGTTTCTCCAATTCCATTAATAGCTAGACAACCCAGGTTCTCCTCCCCTGTCCATCATATTGTTTTGTCTTCCCACAAAGCTTCCACAAGGAAGATTTATAAAAGTAAATGGAAAAGATTTGTTTTTTGGGCAAAACAGAAAGACTTCAACCCCTTTTCAGCTCCGGTACCCGAAGTTCCTGAATTTTTGGTTATTATTTTTAATGAAGGGGCTATAAGCCGCGGTGGTGCAGCGGTAGCATTGTTGCCTTACAGAGGTTCTCCTGTTCGATTCTCGGTGGGAGCGCCTTCTGTGTGGAGTCTGCATGTCCTCCCCGTGGTCGAGTGGCATTCGAAAGACATGCGTAGAATGGGTGTGCCTTTGTTGAAGGTTGGGCATCGAGCTGGCACCTCGGCACCCGTAAAAAATCTACTGCCAATCATTAGTGGACCTGAGTTCTGCTGTGGCAACCCCTAACTGGGAAAAGCCGAAAAAATAACTATATTTTTAATAAAGGGGCTAGTTCCACAACAGGTAAAGTACAATTAGGTGCCATTTCTAATTTTCATGTAGGAGTTAATAATTCTAACTTAGTTTCCTCATGACTTTGTCAGGAATTTATAAAAAACTTGGGAAAGGTAAGATTTTAGAGCACACTCAAGAGGCTGACCGACAATCGTCATATAATAACTTTGTGTATACATACACTAGGGACTCCCAACAGGTAGAAACGACTATTTTGACATATTGGCCAGTTTTGACATTACAGGAGGACATTAACAAAATTGTACCTGCCAAGCCTGGATTCACAAGAAAGAGAGAGATTAATCTAAAGGGCCTATTTGAGAATAAAAATAACAGAAAAACGCATTCACATTTTTCTAACAAGGTTGGGACCTACAAATGAGGTGCATGGAACCAGTGTGTACACATATACCATAATAATAGTTTACACATTCCCTCTAGGAACTTTAAGATTAGTACAATAAAATATTTTAACTGCACATCAAAAGGGGTGGTTTACCTCGGTGTTTGCATGGAGTGTCACAGTTTTTATGTTGGCAAGACCGAGCGGCCACTAAGAAAAAGGATTTATGAGCATCTATACGAAATTAGTAAGAAGAAAGATACTAATGCTTTATGTTAAGTTGTCTATCTCGCCTTCATTCTTGCTGGATGGGTTCGGAGCCGACCTCGGCTCCGACTCGGCCACTCTAAAAGCTCGAGAGTTGGTTCCACCGGCTCGAGGCTCCCCTTATATCCCACAATGCTAGGCGAGAGTTACCCCAGATCTCGTTTGCCGCTACAGCTTCGAGGTTGGTTGTTTCTACCGGTTCCTGGTGAGTACTATTTTCTTGTGAAATTTAGTCTTTAAATACCCCTTTTAATTTAATATTTTTCTTGGTTAGTGTAGGTTAGAAAAATTTTATTCCCTACCGAAAAAAATTTCCATTTCTTTCCCCAAGAACCTTTGGTTCTTCCCTTCGGCCTATAGGCCTTTCCTTCCCTAGTGGAGTGTGTGTGTTTAAAGTAGTTTATTGTACTTAAATTACTAGTATTACTACTTTTATTGTATTAATCTAACAGGGTATTACTAGTGTGTTTGTGTGCGTGTTTGTGTACACCTGTTCAGACAAAATGTCTAAAGAAGCAAAGGTCTCCGGATTCAAGAAGTGTGATGCGTGCTGTCAGAAAATGTCTCTGACAGACGCTCACACTTCTTGTGTTTATTGTCTGGGGCCTTTGCACCTGCAGGACTCCTGTGCTGTGTGCCATGGCTTCAGCCCCAGGGTCCTGCAGGAAAGAAAGAATAAATTAATTCTTAGAGGCTTACTCAAGCCAGAGGATTCCCTGTCTGTTTCAACAGGGAAGCCCTCTAAGGCATCTAGGTCTTCGGCTCCGGCAACTGAGCCGAGACCTCAGGTTTCTCAACCTTTGCCTTTATCGGCTCCGGCTGGAGCCGATAAGTCTCAGTCCACAGTTTCTGTGGCTCCCTCGGCTCCGGCCGGCGAGGTTATAAGTTCCGTGTCGGCTCCGACCAGACCTTCGGAGCCGACAACTAGGAAGAGGTCCAGGTCACCATCTCTTGGCTCCGTTCATTCGGCTCCAGGATCTCCCCTGCTGTCTGAACGGAGCCAAAGGTCTCACTCCTCTAGGTCATCGAGGCTGTCGGATCATGACCTTCAGAGGGTAGTGAGTCGACTACTTAAGTCCGAGGCACTGGCCCAGATGCTTCAGAGCCCGACTCATCAGTCGATGCCTGCCCCGGTCCATCAACATTTTCCTCCTTCGACTCTCTTGAGTTTGGAGCCGGGTCGTGTCGGAACCGAGACTGTGATTACGTCGGAGCCGATACAATTGTCTTCGGCTCCGTCGTCGGCTCCGTTTTCTTCTTTGGAAGAATCTCGGCGCCGGACTTCCCTCGTCGGCTCCGAGGGGGTGAGTGGCATCGGACCCTTGTCCGACCCCCCTCTCCCTCTCGGGGCATCGGCGCTGGTGAGTTCGGCTCCGACATCGGCCTCGGAGCCATCACTGTCGGTGCCGAGGGGGGTTCTTAGCTCCTCGGAGCGGGGACCTCTGGCTCTGCCTGACAGGGGTGCATTCGAGGTCATGCGGAGTGTGTTAGAGCTGGGCTCTACTCCACAGTCGGCTCTGTCCGCCCCTCCCTCTATGGTGCCTCAGGGTAAGTCGACTCACTCCCTCATCCCGGACCGCAGAGAGCCAGCTCCTCAGGAACCCCCTGTGGGGATTTCATCCTCTTCCGAGGCCTCTCCTGATTTGGCAGAAGAGCCCCCTCGGAAGAGGAAGTGTAAGAGGAAACACATTGACTCACCTGAGTCCATCACGTCAGACACAGATTTGGATGATTCTGAGGGTTCCCCCCGTTCCCCTTCTGAAGATGTCTCATTTGCAGACATTCTGGAGATCCTGAAACAGAGGGGAAATTGGCCAGCCCTCAACCCTTCGGAGGACGAATCTGTGTATCTTGAGGTGTTTGGCTCTCGTCCTTCCACCTCCTGGGTGTCCCCCTTGACCCCCTCATGCAGGTGGTTGCTAAGAAGGCATGGACGGCTCCTGATTCAGTGGACCCCACTCCCAGGAGACCCTCTAAGTTCATAACAGCTCCAGCAGACAAACAATTTCTAACAAAAGGAGTTTCTGTGGATGCTATGGTGGTAGCTGCTGCCACAAAGAAGGAACTAGCTGATCCTTCAGTACCTGTCCATCCACCTAACAAGGAATCTAGGTCCATGGATAGGTACGGGAAGCGGATGTTCTCCTCAGCGACATTTACCATGCGTTCGCTGAACTACCTGTGCCATTTTACTCGTCTTCAGAGGGACTTGATCAAGGAAGCGAGTGAAATGTTAAAGGATCCTACAGCTGCGGGTTTCCAAGAAAAGATGAACACGCAGCTGGCTACCCTTAATTCCATATCCAACTCCTCCATGCGCCTCCTTTCTTACGCGGCTGATGGAGCGAGCAGAGCCGCAGGGACAGGGGTGGCCTTACGTAGACATGCCTGGATGCGGCTATGCAATTTTGCGGACCCTTTCAAGACGTCTTTCACGAACTCCCCTTTTGATGGATCATCTCTCTTTGGTCCTCAAGTGAAAGAAACCCTGACTAGGTGCGAGTCTGATGGCAAGACCCTTTCTGCCGTCGGAGTCCGTTTTTCGACTCCTTCCAGGCCTTACCCCAAAGGCCAGAAGGGTGGAAAGATGTGGTTCCGTAAACAATCTCAAGGGACTTCGCCTGACGCACAGAGTCGTTTTCCTACCAAAGGCAGAGGTGGGAATAACAATGGTAGACGTCGCCCTAGGGGCAGGGGGGGTCCGCAGAACCAGGGCAATCGGGAAGCCTTCCCTGACAAGCCCTTTCAGCATCCCTGAGGTGTTGCCCGACTGCCCATCTTCGGAGGCAGTCGGGGGAAGATTGTCACTGTACCCAGAAGCCTGGCTATCCCTGACTCAAGACAAGTGGGTACAGTCCATCATTTCCGAAGGCTATTCGATCCCCTTTCTTCGTTTTCCAAATCAGTCAAAAAAATCCCTTCCAGATGTTCCACCCGCTCAAAGGGATCTAGCAGCTTTGGAAATTTCAAAACTGCTTGCAAAAAGAGCAATTCAGCCAGTGCCAGCAGACCAACAAGGATCCGGAATCTACTCAAGGTTCTTTTTAGTTCCAAAGAAAACAGGGGACTGGAGACCGATATTGGATCTCAGTGTCTTGAACAAATCAGTCAAGAAAACAAGATTTCGGATGGTCACGCTGCAATCCATCCTTCCCCTTTTGGGCAAAGGAAACTGGATGTGCTCTATAGACCTTCGGGATGCGTACTATCACATAAAATGAACAGACGCTCCAGAAGATTCCTCCTCTTCAGGCTGGGAACCAGTCATTTTCAGTTCAGGGCCCTGCCCTTTGGTCTCACCACTGCCCCGGTGTTTACCAAATGCATGGCAGTGGTAGCTTCTCACCTGAGGCGACAAGGATTCCAGGTGTTTCCATATTTGGACGACTGGCTCCTCACAGCTCCCACCAAGCATCTCCTTCTGATGGCCAGAGATTATACTTTTCGCGTTTGTCAAAAACTGGGTATTTCAATAAATTGCGAAAAGTCTGTTTTGTCGCCTTGTCGTACTATTACCTACATAGGCAAATCTAGATACGATAAACATGTCTGCAAGGCTAACACATCAAAGGATATCAGACATTCACAAGTTGGTATCACTCCTTCTCAACAACAACAGGATCAAAGCCAGGTTAGTTCTAAAGGTGTTGGGAATTATGGCTGCGGCCATACCTCTCCTTCCATTAGCCAGATACCACATGCGGATCCTTCAGTGGATGCTTTTTACTCAATGGTCATACCAGGAACTTCCAATGTCTCACACCATTGTGATCACGCAGGCGTGCAAAAGCATCTCATGTGGTGGATGTCTTCCCCATCTCCTGTCGGAAGACCTTTTGTTCCACCTCCTCCGGTTGCTACACTGACAACGGATGCCTCCCTGATCGGGTGGGGGGGGCATTATCAGGGCAGGACAGTCCAGGGCACATGGCAACCAAACGAATGCCACTTGCACATAAATGTTCTGGAGATGAGAGCAGTGCTTTTAGCGTTGCAAGCCCTTCAAGACTCTCTTCCCTTGGGAACAATTGCAATCCAGACAGACAATATGTCTGTAGTGTGGTACATCAACAAACAAGGCGGAACCAGATCATATCCCCTGTGTCGAGAAGCACTCAGACTGTGGCAATGGGCGATTTCTTCTCAGCGTTTTCTGATAGCAACGCACATCCCCGGGAAGTCCAATCATATTGCGGACAAGTTGAGCAGAGCTATTCTCATGCCTCACGAGTGGTCTCTGAAATACTCTGTAGTGAGAGAAATTTTTCTCAAGTGGGGTCAGCCCTGCTGCGATCTTTTTGCTACTCCCCAAAACAGCAAGTGCCGAGAATATTTCACTCTATTCCCTTTACCAGGCCAACCCAGCAGAGACGCTCTAGTCCAAGTTTGGCCCCGGGGACTTCTGTATGCATTTCCTCCTTTCCCACTGATCTCTCAAGTAATTCAGAAAGCTATCGCTCAGAAGGCCTCATTGATCCTCATTGCTCCTTACTGGCCTCGACAAGTGTGGTTCCCCTTTCTACATCGTTTTCTCTTGGAGCGCCCGTGGAATCTGGACCTAGTTCCAGATCTTTTGATCCATCAGTCGGGTCAGTTTCATCGCTCCCTCCCCTCTGAACCTCACTGCTTGGTTCCTCCAGTTCCAACCTTAGCCAGGCTTCCTCAATTATCTCACTCTGTTAGAGATATATTGATAGCTTCCCATAAATCTTCCACTAGGAAGATTTATTTGAGTAAGTGGAAACGTTTCACATATTGGGCTCAAGGAAAGGACATAGATCCTTTCACCGCTTCCATCCAACTAGTCCTTGATTTTCTAGCTGAACTCTTTCATGCAGGTTCATTTCCCTCTACACTTAAAGTTCAATTGGCAGCTATTTCTAACTTTCATGTGGGTATTTCTGAATCTGCACTAATGTCCCACAAACTCTGCAAAGCCTTTTTGAAAGGAGTTTTTCTTCTCAGACCTCCTATATGAAATCCTCCTCCTCCTTGGGACCTAAATTTAGTTCTTGCTTCTTTGATTCTTCCCCCTTTCGAACCTGCAGCTTCCTGTTCCTTAAAATTGTTATCATGGAAAACTCTTTTCTGGTAGCTATTACATCAGCTAGAAGAGTTTCAGAGCTTCAAGCACTCAGTTGTCGTCCTCCTTATCTTTTGTTTCATAAGGACAGAGTATCCTTACGAACTAACCCGTCCTTTTTGCCTAAGGTGGTCTCGACATCAAATCTAAACCAAAGCATTGACCTCCCTGTCTTTTTTCCAGAGTATTCCAATAGGTCTGAACAAAATTACACTGCCTGGATGTTCATCGTCAATTGAGGTACTACTTGGATAGAACAAAACAATTCAGAAAATCTGATCAGCTGTTTGTCTCCTATGCGGAAAGCAGAAAGGGACTTTCAGTTACAAAGGTATCATTATCCAGATGGCTAACATCTTTGATTTCCCTGGTATATGAAATTAGACAACAAAAATTGCCTAATAAACCTAAAGCCCATTCCACCAGAGCTTTGGCTACTTCCTTAGCCTTCCAAGACAGACTGCCTATTGACACCATTTGTGCAGCGGCTACTTGGGCTACTCCTCACACTTTTATTTCTCATTATAAGTTGGATTTAGCTTCTAGGCATAGAGCTAATTTTGGTTCCACTGTTCTCAGGAGTCTGTTCCGTTAGGCCACCCGGGACAAGGTGCTAGGGACGCGGTCCCATCCAGCAAGAATGAAGGCGAGATAGACAACTTAACATATAGAAGTTATGTGCTTACCATAACGCTTCCATGTTAGTTGTCTTCTTCTCGCCTTCTTCTTGGCCCCACCCTCCTTCCCCCTGGCCTGGACAGACCTAGAGGAGTTGTGATTGTGACCTCTCTTTCTACCACCTCTTTCTTAGGCATATGCTGTTCTGCATATTTCCTGGGTCAGGATGTAGGTCACCCTTCTTTCTTCCTGTTGTTAGAGGTGGACTCTGTTTAGAGTTATTCTGTTACTATTATAAGCTGGGGTTAGCTTACAAACGAGATCTGAGGTAACTCTCGCCTAGCATTGTGGGATATAAGGGGAGCCTCGAGCCGGTGGAACCAACTCTCGAGCTTTTAGAGTGGCCGAGTCGGAGCCGAGGTCGGCTCCGAACCCATCCAGCAAGAAGAAGGCGAGAAGAAGACAACTAACATGGAACGTTATGGTAAGAACATAACTTCTATTTTTATACATTCAATGCAATGTATTAACATGCATCTAAAATTCCTTGTTTTAGACCAGGTCACCCAGGATCCCAGAGGAGGGGACTGGGAGACTCGTCTAGAGCATAAAGAACTTTTGTGGCAATTGAAATTAAATGCAGCAAGACCCCCAGGTCTAAATGATAGCATCAGTATAGCAAGTGCACTAAAGCTTAGCAGGGAGAAATTATGAGTAAACAAAAAACTGTTTTGAAAATGCCAGGTAATCAACAGGCAGTTAGTTAATGATGAATTTTTATTTTATGTTATTAACTTTCAACCAGAAGTACATGTTTTTACTATAAGGATTTATATTTAGAATATTTTAAGTGCATATCTGTATATATTTTTTAATATTTGTTCTTAGTATTTGCACTTTTAAAAAATTGTTATTTAACACACTGCATGAATTATTAGTGGTTTCCTTTAACTACTTATATGTATTTATTTTTACAAGATTTTTTGACACACAAGGTATCTAGATAGTTTTTAAAACAACGTGTTATTGCAGTATTATTGATTTGCAGGGAGTACAAATATATTAACATCTTAAAAAATACTTCAAAGACACCTTAAAAAATGTTTAAACTTTTAACTAATTATCATAATTAACACCAGGAGTGGTTGATTAAGTGATCACCTGATGTATGTATAAAGATATAAAATGGTTTTACTTTTCACTGAGCAGTATCTTGATAAAGCCTGGTAGGAACCAGGCGAAAGCGCTTGATTAATTCTTCTGTTTTTATTCATTAAAGTTATTTAACTTCAGTTTATTTCTGGTTGTATCACATTTGTGATTCCTGGACTGAGTGTTTCTACCCATGGAGCTGCTTTTTACTTGGTATTTATAAAAGGAACCTTTTTACTGAGACCTCCCTTTAAAGATCCTGCTCCACTGTGGGATATGAATTTAGTGTTACAAGTCCTGACTCAATCACCATTTGATCTGGCTTCAAGGTGTGAATTATTTAACTTGGAAAACTATATTTTTGGTAGCTATAACATTGTCTAGGAGAGTTTCAGAACTTCAAGCCTTATCTTCAAAACCTCCTTATTTAATATTTCATAAAGATAGAGTGTCCTTACAAACCAATCCATCATTTCTTTCTAAAGTTGTGTCAGGATACAACATTAATCAATCTATCAGTCTCCCAGTTTTCTTTCCAGATTTCTTGAACAAAGGGGAATACAGTTTACACTTGTTGGATATTCATAGACAATTATGTTTCTATTTGCATAGAACTGAAAAATTCCAGAAAATCAGATCAGTTATTTGTCGCTTTTTCAGAATCAATATGTTACCTAAGTAACATTAGCTAAGTGGCTAACTGATTGCATTTCCTTTGTCTACAACAAATTGTGTTTATCTTTGCCAAAACCCTTGATGGCTTATTCAGTCTAGTCCATGGCAACTTCTTCAGTGTATCTATCCAGATCGTCCATGGATGATGCTTATGCTGCAGCCACTTGGGCTAATCCTGATACTTTTATTACTCATTACAAAGTTGATTTAGTCTCTAGGGGAAGGGCAGCCTTTGGCTCAGCAGTACTCAGGGATATGCTTTCTTAGGTCCTCCTGGGATTCAGGTAGCCTGTGACTCTGTCCCACATGTTGAGGAATGAAGGAAAATTGACAACATCAAATAAGGAAGTTATGTACTTACCATAACATTCCATCTGTGTTGACCAGTTTCATTCCTCTTCAACTTCCCTCCCCTCCAATCCCCTACCTTTTATTTATGACTTTTGAAAGAATGACAAGATACTATAGGGAACCAAAGTTCCTATTTTTGAGCTCCAGATAGTGGTATCTCATATAATCATTATTTCTTGTATGCCAACAAAAGCTGAGGTATGGAGGGGGACTAGAGCATTATGGGTAAGGGAGGAGCTTGAGAGTTTGCAGTATCCACGTGCTGTAAAAAGTGGCTGAGTTGGATCCGAGGATTGGATCCAAACCCATATGTCGAGGAAGAATGAAAATGTACAACCAGATGGAACGTTATGGTGAGAACATAACTTCTTTTTTGTTTGGATGGGGAGTCTGTTCCACCACAGTGGTATCCTCTGTGTGTCCCTCCAAATTATTCTGTTGATGTTGCAGAAGAGGTTTAGATCCCTGCACTGAGTATTTCTGATGCTATTTGACATGCTGATGTGCAGGAAATCCATCAGTAATAGGTTTGAGAATTACTTTCATGCCAGGCACAGGTCACCTCTTAACTGTCTATAGAATACCAAGTATAGCAACAGGGCTTTGAGTCGGTCCATGTAGGATATGTAGTTTAGGCTTTGTAACCTTTTAAAAAGGCGTCTCTTTGGGCATTTCAGTTGTTGCATGTGTCTGGACAAATACATGCCAAAGGGGACATTATATTCAATGACTGGCCTAATGAGGGTTGAGTAACATCCCTAGATCTAGACACAATCCCTTTGTTTATAAGCTGTGCAATATAAGTGGAATTTTTTGCAACAATAGACACATGTTGGCCAAAAGTTAGGTTACAGTTCACATATGTTTCCAAATCCCAAACAACTGGATCATCTCTTAGGGGAATATTGTCAATATGGTAGTTCCCTGGGGTAGATGACTTCCCAAAGGATACAGTAACACATTTTTTGGCATTTAGTTTCAGACCATGATGCTGACTCCAGTTATTTATTTGAGACAAACCTTCCTGCAGGATGGCTAAGTCATTTAGGAATTCAATGACTCCTCATAGCTTACAGTCAGCTGCAAACTTACTCATCCAGGGCCCTTAGGGTACTGGCTTTTACTTCAGAAAAGTAGATACCAAACAGGAGAGGTCCCAGCACAGAACCCTGGGAGACTACACTATTGACTGATCTCTTTGCAGAAGTAACTTCCTGTATTTTGATTACCTGTATCCTATATGTGAGCCAGATAGCAATCCAACAGGTGACATAGGGGTTTATTTCCTTTGCTTTGAATGCTAATCATCCTTGCGTATTTAACCAAATTTTTGTGTTTCTTCTCAGAGCTTTGCTGTTTGGTCTAGTTCCTTGCTGCTCATATTTGCCTGTAAACTGCTTATTCTCATAGTCTCATTGCATTCCTTCATCTTTACTATAAACAGTTTCCCAGACTATTGCAGTCCTGTCTCGCTGTTATCATGTACATTTGTCAAATTTATCCATCATCTATGCCATTGTTTATGGCATGTTGATATTCAGTCGGAGAGTCTATTAAATCAGGGTCTGTAATCTCCCACATCATCTAAGTATGAATCCTCTGTGACTGTTGGGGTCTCCTCACTGAGCAAGGGCTCATAATTAGTCCCCCATACCTCTTCAAGTTGTTACAGACAGGTAAGAGTTTGAAATGTTGGGACCCACTAAGTGATTCCTGAATGGCTGAAAGAGTGGATTTACATATACTAAGCCCAAGATGCCATTTCTCGTATGGTGACCTCAGAATTCTCAGAGTGGATATACTCACACAAGAGCATTGATGTTTGATACACAGCAAACCTAATCAACTTCAGCTGACTGCCTAGATGATAGGTCCTTAATTCCCTTTAGGCACCTGTTTACTGAGGATGTGCAGCAGGTACTAATGGAGGTGAGAAAGCTTCCTACTAGAAAATCATATATTAGCAAATGGAAGTCTTCTAGTTGATGCCAACAACCTAACTAGCACCCATTCAGGGCTAGTTTTTTTTCTGGTTTTACAATATTTGTGTGAGTTATCCTATGACATTTCTTACTCCTTCATCAAGGTTTATTTATTGGCCATATCAGCATATCTGCCAATGGATCCTCCTGTTTCAATGCATTCTGATGTCAAAATGTTTTTGAAAGAGGTTTTGCATAAAACCTCTTCAAGAAAACTGGTGGCCCCTCCTTGCGATCTTATTTTTGCTTTAGGGAAGCTAAGACTTGCTTCATTTTAACAAGCTAATCTGGTTCACTTGAGGTTCCTAATATGGAAAACTTTTATTGATTGTGCTAACCTCAGAAAGAAAAATATCTGAGTTGCAAGCTCTTATGGTGTGTCAACCCTGTCTCATTTTACACAGTGACAAGGTTTTTTTTTGAGAACTAATGCTTCTTTTATACCAAACATGGTATTGATCCAACTTTGCTAGGCATATTCTCCAGGGGTTCCTGAACCCTTCCTCTTCCACCTCCCAACAATAGTAATCTGTGATATTCTACCCATATAAGAAAAAGAAATAAAACGGTCGCAAGACGTATGGATCCACAAACATATAGTTTATTATGTACAAAATAGGTAAGCGCTTTCACCACCTTCCCGGTGGTTTCTTCATGTTGTTCGCAACATCAACCCTTCCCTTCCATTATAATTATGTGCATGCTCCCTGTTGCTACATACATCACTTAACCAACAAACTTCTTTAAAACACAGCATCTAATAGCACTTCACAATAAACTTTTTTATGCTGCATATATGTGACTCTTGTTCAAATTCTCGCTATTATTAAAAACTGTTCATATTCATATATTATGACCCCTCACTTATACATATGTGAAAATACAAAAAATTAAACACATTCCTTAATGTGATATACACTACTGTAATCCCTATAAAACAATCTAAGAAGTGAATCACAGCATAAATATATATGCAACTTACTTGTAAATTATTATTCAGCTTCTTATATCTATTAAAATAACTTGAAATATTCTATATTAATGGATTCAAAACTCACTTCCATTATAATTGTGCACATACTTCCTGTTGCTACATACATTGCTCAACCAGCAAACTTCTTTTAAAAACAAAGCATCAAATAGCATTTCAGAATAAACATCTATTTATTGCATATATGCGAGACCCTTATTCAAATTCTCACTATTATGGAAAGCTGTACATACTTATATGTTGTGATCCCTCACTTATGCATATATAAAGATATAAGGATGAAACACTCCTCAGTGCAATATGTACTGCTCTAGTCTCTATAAAACAGTCTAAGAAGCGAATCCCAGTTTATCTGCTCGATATTTCTTTGTGTTTTATTCTACCCATATAGCTAATGTTACTGCAGCAATGAACAATATGATGAACATAAGTAAACTTACTATAACAGTAGATGCTTGAATGATCACTGCTGCAGTAGCTGCTTTTTTGTTGCTCCTAGCACTGTCCTCTCAGGGCTCAGACTACTTCTCTCTGTTGGCATGAAAGCTCTGAAGGGCTTGGAAGGCTTGGCACCCAAGCCTGTAGTTATAGTTAGCTTATCTCAAGTTGACTAAAGATTTGGGCATGTGGAAATTGCCCTGAAGCTTTGGTAGCTGTCCGGCTGTTATTTGCTTGGCAGGATATAACCAATATAGTAAGGCTACTGCAGCAGTGATCATTTGAACATCTACTTTTATGTTAAGTTTACTTACAGAACTGTACTTTCTTCATCATTGCATCAGTTGTCTCTCATTAAGTGCCTTGTCTTCAATAGACTGTCACTCCTCCATTCTTTCCCCTTCATTTCTGCTTAAAAATTCAATATCCTAAGACATCAGTCTTTCTGCCCCTTTTATTTTATGTCCAGATTTCATTTACCACATTATGCCTCTCTATTTGCCCCATATTAGCATTTGAAGCCGTCACAGTTTACTACCCAAACTTTTGTTATTGCTCATCTTCACTCTCCTGCTTGAGTAATTCCAGTGTCCTTATTATGTTTATTCTGTGTCCTTATGCCACTTTATTCTGACCTTATAATGTCTTTAGCCTTTCTAGTTTTTACTTTTTACAGCCCTGTTTGGATCTTTGATTCTCTCGTATGACCCAACATTCACACTGTTTACACTATTGCCCTATCCATCTCAGCATAAAGGCATAAAAGCATAATTTGCCTGGCACACCTTTCAAACCTGAAGTTTAGCAAAGCTTTCCTGCTCAAAGCAATGCAGAGTCTACTTGAGGAGTAGAAAAGCCCTAAACACCCAATAATACTAGCCCCTTCCCCCACTTCTTCTCCATTATTTAGACGTTTTCATTTCTGATCCTGTCCTTCCTGACTGTTCTGGCAACAGATACCAGTAGCACTGCTGAAAGGGTTATCCTGCACCCAAGGCACTGGGAAGTCCTTTATTTTCCCTTTTCCTTTCCTTTCCGGTTCTGTCCTGTGCCTCCTGTACAATTCAGCCCACGTGGAGTTTGCTGCTTTTCCAGTACAGAGTTGCTCCACTTTTTTAGCTTAGTTATATTTTGTGTTACCCACTTTACATTGAATTAGTATGCCTGTGTAGCTGCATGTGGCATTCAGATGGAGGTATAATTTGTGTAAGCATCAGTGTACCTGACACTATATACTCTCACATCCTGCTAACCACACCAGCTGCCTCTGACACATTTTCCTGCCATTTTAAAAACCTTTATAAGTGTAAGCTCTTTATTCTGTATAATAATGGTTTTGATTAGGTTCATTATGATTTCTTTTGATTAGAGTAGCATTAATTGGCATATCCTTCTATACGTCTTGCATAGAACCATTCCTGATATAGTTTTGTGTTGTAGTTTTTTTTTTTTAATTATAAAAGTAAATGCAATTGTGTGAGTACTAGTAAAATTCATTGAGTTGTTGTTCTGATTATTTGCAGTAATGAGATGTGTGACCAAGGGAATAACTTCACCATGTGCCCACTCTGTGATCGATTTTGTGACTACTGGAAGCTTGGTTCTGCTTGTGCCACAGCCCGTGCTAGCCACCTGTTTGACAACCCTGCCACTGTCTTCTTCTCAGTTTTCATGGCATTATGGGGTAAGTTTCCTCATTTGTTTCCTACAGTATTCATAGCAAGGTATTGCACATTCACAATCAATGTTAATATTCCTTTAAAATCTATATTAGTAAACAGAGATTCAGCTCCTGTGCTTTAGGGTTAGGACTCCTGCTGTGAATATCTAACCAAACCGCATATCCTATTTTGAAGTGATATCAGCAAAATGCAGCCAGTAAGAAGAGTAACATCAGTGCTGTTTCTCCTTTTGTCTGCCACTTTTGTATTGTATTAAGATAGATAATTTAATGGTTTCATGTTTTAGACATTCAAATAAAACATAGATTATTTCACTTGCATAGAAGCAGAGGACACCACATACATAAGCAAGGAAAAGCTTTACTGGTAAAAACACTGCTAAAAGGAAAACGTAATATTGGGAGTACTGCTGTGCAATGATTATATGGTATTACCCTTCAGGAGCACATTCTAATGCACGAGGTATGGTGGGAGTACTGCTGTACAATGATTATATGGTATTACCCTTCAGGAGCACATTCTAATGCATGAGGTATGGTGGGAGTACTGCTGTACAATGATTATACGGTATTACCCTTGAGGAGCAAAATCTAATGTCTAAGGTATGGCTTCGTTTGAAGACAGATGACTTAATTTTAAGGAGCAGGTTCCTGGACTGAGGTCAAGCACCTGAAAATTCAGGGACTCTCCTACACCTAGGAATGATGAGTACCACTATTATTGTCTCAGCATTTGCCAAAAAGATTTGGTTTGTGTGGGAGCATGGTTAAATGATGGTGTGTTGTTTTGCACAGCTACAGCACAGTTCTTATAATTAAGCAGTCACAGTGATGCATAAAACATTTTCAAATGATACATCAAAGAGGCTATTGCTGTGACAAGAAAGTCTCAGAAAGTCACAGTTCTTGCTATACAGTCTCCTTATTGGAGTGAAAATTAGAAAAAGAGAGGGATAAGGGTGGTAATATGCCTATCTGATGTCATTCCCTAGAGAGATGCCATGTAGATATTTAGGACTGCAGAACCACCTACTCAGGACAAGGACATGGAAACCTCTGTCTGCCTAGTGCAAGTGATCTTCATGCCCATAGTTCTGAAGCAGTAAAAGGCCAGTTTATGGACATGATCTTAAGAAAAAGATCTATTTAAAGCAGCTTGTACGGGCATTATTTCAGCACATAGAGAATTTAGACTAGTGCATGTTGTTTGATTCAACGATTAGTTGAATAACTGTTATATAGTTTGAGGAAGCGCTTCATTATGAATTGGTGTTCCACATTTATTGGAGAAGTTCTGTACTGTCCCAAGAACTAATCAGTATTTTACCTACAACTTCAAAGTACTTTTAAACTAGTCAAAGGAAGAAAAATAAGACGCACTGAATTCAAAATCTTTCACATCATAGTGCAAGAATCTTCTTTTGGGACCCTCATATATTCATGAGGCCAGCATGCATTTGAAGCTCCCACAGGCACATACACACACCTTAGTGGAGGAATGTCATTTGCTTCTAGAAAGTTATGCATGACACTGGCCCTAATATTCATTGCCTACAAAAGAATCAGTTTATTCTTTGAATGGATAACAACTAACCATCTTATCTTGAATATATAAGATTGCCACTGTGATGTATATTCTAGATCTAAAAGCCAGACTTATCACAGATAGCAATTTACTTTCCTGATAATAAACACAGTTAGCAGGCCAGGGAGTATATGAATAAAATAAGCAAAATCAGCAGCCCAGTGAGTATACGGATACCTCAGACTGATTCTTGATTCAGTACTTTCCTTCAGGTTTTATAGTAATGCACTGCTCCGAAGTCACACAGTAGCTAATGAGTTGTACTCCATTTCAAACCATTTAGTTAGCACTACTTGAGTGGCTATAGCAAAAAGTATATTAATCTCTAGGTATGAGTATGTTCTACTTCTTAGCACTCTCATTTCAGGCCATAATACCCTTACTTTGAAGACTACTGAAAATATCCGCTGCCAAATCAGTCATCTGTCTCTAAGAAATGAGAATCATTGTATTGCTGTCAGGCTGGACCATAGGTGAAATGGTGGCCTAGGAAAAGGGCTACATAGCACTCCCCCGCTCCTGTCCTCCCAGCAAACATCCCTTAGTGTCCGTGGTTCTTTCTTGTATGGGCTGCCTACATCATCCAGATTGCTTTTTTTTTTTCCTAACTTTCCTCACATTTTGTCTTGTTTTTTTAGCGTTATCCTGCATCTTTTCAGTACACCTTAACATGGTCAGACTGCAGGAAACAACTGAATTAAGACGGGAGTATGCTAGGCCAACAGAAGCCATGTGAGTTCTAGATGTTCTGAGGTGTATTTTGGAGTTTTTCTCCCCAGACATTTGATTCAGGGATGGCCTGAACAAAAGTAATGACTAACAAAGGAAATTCAGTCTTAAACTTCAACTTTTCTTTTTTCTCCATCTTTTCAACACATCCTAACTTGCCAAGAGGGACTCTGTAGTAACTGTGGAATAAATAATCAAAATAAGCTGGAGAGCTTCTATAAGCCATGGGGTTGTAGATGGTCTGAAGGATATTTTAAAGCTATTTACCAACCTTTTAACCTAATGAAGGCCCGAAAAAAACATGAGTAAAGAAAGAAATTCAGTCTTTTTTTCAAAGAAGAAATAAATTGTGTTTGACAAAAGAGCAAAACATAAACTGAGAAGACAAATGCTTGCAGTGATACATAATTTGCGTCTATATCAGATGATTGAACGTTTAGTTAAGCGAATAACTAAATGTCGATCACTAATAATCGCACACACAAAACATTGAACAGCAGTTTCCACTCAGGGAAACAATGCCATTGCCTAACGGAACAAAAAATAAATAAACACAAATGAAGTAGGGGGTGTTCTCCCCCTACACACACCCCCTAACTAAATATACCAACTCTGAGATCCCTCCACATTGAAGAAAGGGCAAACTCTACTCAACGGTCAAACAACTTGCTTCCCTGAGTGGAAACTGCCATTCAGGGTCTTGTGTGTTTGATTATTAGTGTTTGATGTTTAGTTATTCGATTAACTAAACATTCGATCACCTAATATAGAACCCATAATTCACATCTGGGAATAGTGCCCCCCCCCAAAAAAAAAAATCACTTTTTATATATTCCTGTGGTATTAGATCAAGATGAAGACACAGATGACCATAGTCATATATTTCAAGTAACTGCTGTCAGACGTATGCTTCCTCACCCCGATTCAAAAAGATGGCAATCTTCTGTTTGTCACTCTGTCAGATTGGAATAAAACTGAAATAAATAGAAGACAGTAATGTAATTATACCTGTTTCTGTCAGATCTATATAAGATCATGCCCCTTTATCCCTACCTTACAAAAATAATCTCCTATATCTTCACCTAATGCTTGATTGCCAGGAAAGTGAAAAAAATAACAGTCACATTTTTGTGTTCCAGCTTGTTGCTCTTAAACATTACACTGCTTCTTAACCTTCTGTACACATCCCTGTGGTTTGTCAGAAAGCTAAAGAAATACTCTCTATACTGTCTAAAACTGTTATACATGCTATAGCTACATTCTGTGCATACTTTACGGGTTTGATTGTAGAGAAAGATAAGTAGTAGTGACCACACCATCTCCAGGCCCCTACCCACACAACTACAGTGACCTTCTGTTCACATCTTCCTACAAGGCCATTTTAAACTAGATATAGTACAGGGCAAGGGCTACTACTAAGTGTATATCAAAATCCCTTTATACACCTTGGGGTTTGGGGGCTGCCAAGTACCCAAAACCTGTGAGGGTCTTGCTGTTCTGTGATGCATTTTATGCCTTACTTTTGAAAGACAGTGACCTGCTAACATTTCTTAATATTGTTTGTCTTATGGCTTTTCCCGGTAAGAGGTTGCCACAGCGGAACTCCGGTCCACTAATGATTGGCAGTAGAGTTTTACGAAATGCCGAGGTGCCAGCTCGACGCCCAACCTTCAACGAAGGTACACCCATTTATGCATGCATGTCTTTCGAACGCTACCCAACCGCGGGGAGGATATGCAGACTCCACACAGAAGGCACTCCCGAGCCAAGCCGAGAATCGAATGGGAGAACCTCTTGCTGTGAAGTAACAACGCTACCGCCGTACCACCGTGGCAGCATGTATGTATGTATTCGGCAGTATTATGTGATGTTATTTTTTTCATGCTTGTGCACCAGCAAATACACAAATACAGACACACATGCATACACATGCACACACACACACACACACACACACACACACACACACACACACACACACACACACACACACACACACACACACACACACACACACACACACACACACACACACACGCGCATGCACACTCACACACAAACGCCCTGCACACCAAGCTACAGGCAAATTGATAGAATGGCAATTCACATACATCGCATATTTGCAGTGTTAGAGGAAATCAGAGTACGTGAATAAATCCACACAGTTATAGGAGTGCAAATAGACTCTTCAAAGAAGAAGCCACAGTGAAGAGTGAAACTAGATCCATGGACTGGGAGATGGCAACTCTGCATACTGCAGTACTGTACACATGCATCCTCCTCCTTCCAGGCCACCAAAGATAGCTACTTTTCATGTACAATGCCGTTGATGGTGATGGAAAGAGAAATAATAGACAACTTGTTACCCTTACATACATCCCCTCACAGACACACACACACACACACACACACACACACACACACACACACACACACACACACACACACACACACACAAACACACAAGCCCTTACAATGCTACCTTTATACTTATTTTAGCAAATACATTGTGACACTACTACTGTTATACCAGATCAGTGACTACTATTTAGATGTGATCAAACAGTAGCAGAGGCAAGTCACTTGTATCCACACATGGGCTGCATACCTTTCAGTTGCATCCGCTTTACTGTGTACAGCTTAGATGACAAAATGAGGTAAATAAAGATTACAGCAGTAAAGTATTCCATCTTACTTCAAACAGATGCACACTGGCCTTGCAAAGTCAGATCAGTGACTAATTAAATTGAACAAATAACAAGATGCTCAGTTAGTTTCATCAACAGACAACTCCAACCCCCGGCTAACAGCTATATCAACTTTTACGTATACCTCATACATTTGATTGTGATATGAATAATGGCCAAGTACTGAATTTCAACTTTATTCCACACAAATAGTAGTCAAATATTAAGTATTCAAAGTTATTTCACACAAATATATAGGGAAACAAAGGCCCAACGTCAGGGACAGATTTGGAATAATATTTTTACATACCTGAAGAGTTAATAGCATAATAAATATGCTTGGCATTCATTTTTGAAGTATATGAAATCAGAAGCTCAAACATCTGTCATTATTTAGTGACTGTGGTCAGTGTTCTGCTAGTTACTTATAAAAGTAATAAGTTACTATTACTAGTTACTTGTCAGTGAAGGTAATATATTACTATTACTTATTACTTTTCTAAAAAAGTAATATACTACTATTACTAGTTACTAACTAAAGTAACAAGTTACTCTTGAGTTACTTTTACATAAGTATAGTTTATCAATCATTATATTACATGTCACATTACAATCCACCAATACACTCAGTAAACACAATCTCTGTAGAAGTAAAAGCCATCCAAATAATTCCACATTAAATTGCACATCTGAATCTAATAAAGAGGTTGCTACTGGCAAAACAACTTTACATATGTTTCATCTACAAATTCAGTGCCTCCTGCCCTTGAAGAATGAATTGCCTGTTACATTAAAAGAAATTGGTAAGCTGGTAATACTGCAATAGGAAATGACTGACAAATTGACAAGTACATAGTTACTAGGCATCTCACACAAAGGAGGACACACTCAGGAGTGTAGAATCCCTATCCCCTTTAAAATGCACCAAATAATCAGCAATCGAAAGGGCACTGCAATATCAGCACTCCATCTACATGGTGTGGAAGTAGAATCCACAGCTTTCTGCACCGAAGGCAATTAAGCTACTAACACTGCTTTCAAATTGTACAGCACAAACAGTGACTGCCATTTGCTAAACAAAACAGTTACCTGCACATTGAAAACAGACTTAGTATGAGCAGCAGTAAACTTATCTTCCATTGAGACTCACAATATCATGAAATGAAACTCATAATCTCTTAAAAATGCACTGAAACACATAATTCTGGGAAAATGTACTAAAACTCAAACTTAATGTCATGCTAGCAGTCTGGAAGTTGATGTAGAGGATTCAGGCTCTTGTCTCCAGTCTCCACTGAAGCTCAATTCCTTCAGCAGTCTGGTAGTCCGTGTACAGGGTTCAGGCTCTTGTCTCCTGTAACCAATAGGGTCAAGCCTGATCAAGTTAATTGACTAATCTGCCCAGCTCTTCAACTAGGGCATTACATACCATAACTCTATACCTCTCAACCTCTTAGCATAAGAAATCTGAAAAAATTGTAAAATAATGGGACAAAGGCTCCAAAATAGGGACAGATTTTAAATATTGCTATAATAGACTTAGAAATTTGCTAAAATAACATTTACCTTGGCATGCATTTTCTAAAAGAAATTGAAACTCAAATGTTTGACATTATTTAATTATTTCAGTCCTCAGTGATTTGCCGGAAAACCGCACATGTTAATGAATAATCCAAAATATAAGGCAAACATCTAGACAGTTGAGAGGTATGTATATCCCTCAACCTCTTAATGCAAGAAATCTGGACAAAGTCTGAAATAATAGGGATTCAATGGCCCAAAATAGGGATAAATTTTAAATACTGCTTTTTTAACTTAGAAAGTTGCTAGAATAACTTGATTTCTCTTAGTATGTATTTTCTAAAGGCGATGAAGTCTGAATCTTATATATGTCATTATTTAGTGACTTCAGTCCTCCAGGATTTGCCAGAAAAACACACATTTTATGACAATCCGACCAAAGCTATGAGGCTAAATCCGGACAGTTTACACACACACACACACACACACACACACACACACACACACACACACACACATGCACTTTCTCTCTCATACAAACAGAAAGGATAGTGTAAATTACATACACATACACTTTCTCTCTCATACAGAAATGAATGGAACCACTAATTTAAACCATATACACACACACACTCTATATATATATATATATATATATATATATATATATATATATATATATATATATACACACACACACACACAAATACATACATACACACATACACATATTCGTATACATACTCTCACTTTCTTACTTACTTACCTTCTCTATCAATGGAATGGCTATTTTAAATTCCGTGTGAATGTGAGGAACATGTTAACATCCGAGTTGGCACACGTGCAATGTAGACAGTGTTCTTAAAAGAGAAGATACTGCCACCATGGAGTAGAGATGCCATGGGTATTTTGTTGTCCTGCAAAGTCTCACATACAAAAAAGTCTCAATTTGTCATTTGAAACGCTAGCAGCATCAAGTAGTATAAATAGTTGTGTAACAACCTTTTACTGCTAGAGGCAGGTTCAAAGCAAAAAAATAAAAAGGGATAAAAGTCTCATAACAGGGAGACATTTTAAATAACAATTTTACTGACTTTAAAATATTACAGAATAAGAAGAGATGAATTAGCCGAATAGCTGTTGGTTATTATGCGTCATTGTGTACAGCTGTCCACCTTTAACAATCAACAATTTTAAGACAGACAGTGTACAATTCTAAGGCAAAATCAGAAGCCCTAAAGTAGTACGCCGATAATAAAACCAGCAACCATTCATGCAAAGTCTTATATTATAAACAGTACCTCTAAAACTTGCAAGAGACAAATTATTCCCAGTCTTGTAACATGCCTTGGCAGTGCTGTCTCAGCCAGCCTCTAGTCGCTATTATGTTTGATTGATTTGCTTGTGACCAATACACTAAGATATAGTTTAGGTTGTTTCTTTGAATGTGGTGGTGGGGATATTAGATAGAATCGGGAGACTGGGAGTTCTAGCCTGGCATTCAGGAAGTTAGGAGGAATGTATCATTGTTGACATGTAGGGCCATTTTCACCATATGGAGGTAAATATGAAAATGGACAATTGGTATTAAGTGCATTTTATTACTTGTGGATTGTGTCTCCTTGGAGGTCAATTCTTTTGGAGATGCAATGGGACTTTCATTTCTAGGCATATTCATAGTGTTAAGAAGTCCCCAGTAATGTTGGGGAGCTAAAGATTGACATACTATCTGTAAAGGTGCAGCATTTTGCTTTAAGTATGCTAAAAGCAATGGTGTACTGCAAGGAGGTGTCCTTAAGGATGCACAGTTCTAGCTAATGCAGGGATGTGTATTACAAAGAGCAGTGTATCATACAGTAAACCTGGAAGCAGGCAGAAACACTCAGCAGGAAAGACCCCCCCCCTTTTTTGGTCAGTCGATAATGGCCCCGGCAGGTCTCCTGACCTGTGATTTTGCAAAGTAATGTAAAAGCAACTAGTTACTAGTTACTAAAAAAAGTAATATATTACTATTACTTCATTACTGTTTTGAAAAAGTAATGTGTTATATTACTAGTTACTCAAAATTTTAATATGTTACAGTAACATGTTACTTTTGTAATGAGTTACTCCCATCACTGACTGTGATCCACTACAACTGACCAGAAAAATCACAGAATTTATGATGAATAAACTAAAAATATAGACAAACTTAGGGGCATTCATAGTTTTCAACTTAGTTTTCAGCTTATTTGCTTCAGAATTAGAGATAAAGACAAAAATAATTGGGGAGGACCAAAATCAAAGAAAATTTATTAAGCATTACTCTTACTTAAAATGAATATAACAACAGGTTTCATATCAGTATGCAGTTTTGGAACAATGTATATGAAGCTGTAATGCTTGGCATTACTGACTTAGTGCAATTCACTTAAACACTAATAGAACAGCATGCTTTGCATCAACGTGCATTTTGTGAACAATACGAAGTAGTAAACTCTAATGTCTGGCATTATTGGCTGATGGTAATTCACTTAAAAATTAATATAGCAGCAGGCTTTGCCTCAGCATACACTTTCTGAACAATTATTAATGACCTATCCACAGTTACCACCAATGCCACTCTCATATAGTAAGCTGATGCCACACTAATCTCCACTACATAAACCTTAGCTAAACCCCAAGTGAAAAAAAAAACATAAAAAGCCTCTCTTCTATTGAGTTATGGCTTCAAAAATCTCACCTCCTAACAAATGTTTACGAAACTAAACCCTTACTATTCACCCCAAACTCCCTCTTTCGCTTTAAACATAGCTTCTCCATCACTTCAACAAACAGCACTCCTGTAGAACTTGTCACCCACACAAAATTTCTAGGTGTTATAGCAGATGACCAACTAAAATTAAACGTCCAAATACAACAGGTCGTAAGGAAAACACATCAAAAGCCAGATATCATATATCATAGCAGACATTCTCTAACATTCTCTATAGCAGTACTCCCACCATACCTCACCCATTAGAATGTGCTCCTGAAGGGTAATACCATATAATCATTGTACAGCACTACTCCCAACATTACATTTTCCTTTTAGCAGTGTTTTAAAAGTAAAGCTTTTCCTTGTTTATGTATGTGGTGTCCTCTCCTTCTACGCAATTGAAATAATTTATAGTTTATTTGAATGTCTAAAACATGAAGCCATTAAGTTATTTGCATGGAACATTCTCAACACTACCTTACTACTACCCTCACTATCGTATGCCTCCCCCAATCTACACCAAACTACAAAACACATCTCTTAACTAAACTTGAACAATGCTATAACAAGATAGCAAGATTTGTAACAAACCATCTGCTAAATTTCACGACTGTTTTGCTCTGCAGCAACAGTAGTAGCCAGAACTACCACATTACTTTTCTCAAATCCAGTTGATCACCATCCATTAAATTCTTATTAAGACTCATAACTGTCCTGCCATTCTAAACCTAGCAGAACCCTACTCCCCAAATAGGCCACTACACTCAATGGACAGATCACTAACAATCATAACCAAAACCTGTAATTGAGCTTGCCTGTCTGTATTCAAACTGTTTCTTTTTGAAATGTGGAACTCTATCCCAGCTTCCATTAGATAAGAAAACCACTTGTCTAGATTAAAAAACTCTTCTGAAACATGACTACAGCAACACCTGTATATATTCTTGCACTTCCCCTGGATAGCAGCAGTACTCACAATTCTGTATTTTACCTCTATCATTACATATCCTATTTTTTTGATAGTTCATCTTTAGTTATATGAGGACATTATCTGGTATTTCTGAGCCAGCCTTTTTATTGAAGCAAATGCATTGTCTAATTATTCCTATAGTCATAAATTTAACAAGTTTTGTCTAATGTAACTATTAATTTCTATTAGCTATTTTTTGTGTAGAGGTATAACTGAATGCTGTTACTGCATGTCTTTTCAAAGCTAAAATGTTCAGTTTGTTTTGGCACTTTTCTTCCTAGACCTCTGCTGAAAAGGGCTTATTTTTATCCCAGTCAGACTTCCCCATTCAGCAAAGGAATAAAAGAAACAAAGATGGAGCTCTAATGTATGGCATTACTAATTGATTGCAGTCCTTAGCAATTTACCAGACAAATCAAGAATTTTGTGAGGAATAAGGCAATAGAACAGCAAGGGTTTACATTGACATGCATTTTCTGAACACTAACAGGTATGGAACTCTAATGTTAGAATTATTGCCTGACTGAGATCCTTAGCAATTGTTAGAAAAGCAAAGATTTTATGAAAGACAAGACAACAGAACAATAAGCTTTGCATTTCATGCATATACTAAACAATAAGATCTACAAAATCAATATTGACATTACTAAGTGACAGTAATCCTTAGCAAATTATCAGAAATATCAAGGATTTTATGAGGCAGCACAAAAGAATGAATTGGTACTATGGGTGCTTAGAGAAATCAGAGACCTATAAACTGTGTTTATAAATGCTAACTCTTTCCTTTTATTGCCTTAGTGCCTGGGTCAATGCTGAAAGTGGTCACAGGATAAGCCTCACAGTCTGTTGATGATAAATAAATAAAGAAAGAAAGAAAATACACCTCCCCCATTGAAGTAATCACTCCTCTGTGATATTCCTTCATGGGAAGTTTGCTCTGGACAAAATTAGCGCACTGTCTCTACCCCTTCCCATGACTTGGGGATTGGCAGTTCCTTGTCATTCCTATTTGTCTGTTCACCAGGTCCTTCAATGCCAGGGTCTCCTGGGCATAGTCAGATCTTTATCCTGCTGTGAAAGGCTATTTAAATAATAAGATGGATTAAGAGGATAAGAAGAGGAGAAGGTATCTAGTTATCTAGTGGAAGGGGTGTAAAAAAATCTAGAAAAAAGGTATGAATAGGAATAAAAGGATAGTAAAAATAGGAGGGGGAAGACAGTATAGGAGAAAAACTGAGTGGAGTGAGTAATGAATTACAGTGAAGTCAGGATCTACCACCGCATTTCTTATGAAGGATTTCTGTAGAAATGAACATGGAAATAGCTGATGATCTTCCTATAACAGGAGATGCAGGGAAGATGTTGTTGATGTCATAAATGGGTCAGATTTTGCCTGGAATAAATTTATGAACAAAATTGCTTTTTATGACTGACAGCAGTTAAGTACCTCCAGTTTTGCCTTGAATTTCATTTAGGGAAGTGCAATTGCAGAATTGATCATTTCAAACCAAGGTAGAGGGAGAGGAATAAGGTACAGGGAGGGGGAGAGAGAGAGATAGAGATGAGTGTTGAGAATCATACTGTTATATGAATGCAGGTGATGCCAGGCAGACTGGTTCTCAATAAATATATTTATAGTTAGACCATAATGGAAAGATGCATAATGCTTAAGGGGAGATTGTATCTGACTGGACTACCAGTTTTAGGACTGAAGAGCCTGTAAACTTGAGTGAAATCAAACTTTCATCTTTCAAACAAGTACATACATTTCAATGCACTAGAAATCCACCATAGTTCACAAAATGTGAAATATGTAAGAAGTATAAATAATCAACAAAAATATGATAAAAGAAGTTACATTTTAAAAAGACAGTGAAGATACATTCAAAATGTTAAAGGCCCAAACTTAGCAAAGCTTAGTATCTAACACTGTTATGGCAGACAATGTAATGTTATGAAGTACATTGGGGAATACAGTAAGACTAAAGAAAAGAGAGCTGAAATGTGTATCTGCTGACTGAATACTTTGCTCAGTAATCTCAATGGTGCGAAATGTATTTCCAGTGCAAACAGTGTCACTAATAAACTCAAGGATGATGTACATCTAGTTGCAAAATGTTTTTTTTTTAATTAAATGAAACTAACAATATCATCATGTCCGTGGTACAGTGCTTTCTCCCATTCTATAATGGACCCAGGCTTGATTAGCATTTTTAGGGTAAAGGATCAGGTGGTGGGATAACAATTAAATAAGTCAATGACCTGCCCTATCCTTGCAGTGTAGAAGGTGATGGGTAACACAGTCTAAAATAAATACCTGGAGGAAGTCATAGAAAATCTGCTTTAAGCATTTTTATACACAGTATGGATTATGTGTGGGGGGTGTATCCTAATAAACTATGAACATTTCACAGCGAAGAAAAAAAACAGTGATCATGAGATAGTGAATGGACAGCTGGACAGAGTAACCAGTGTTTTACGCAGCCCAAACCCCTGCTTAGTAAAATCTATTCCAAAATTGCATTAAAAAGAAGGTACCCCCCCAAAAAAAATGTCAGTGTTTTTCAATAACTTCAGCACAGGAAAATAACATTTCTAAAACAGTAAGTTCAAAGTTTTGTAGTTCAACCACTTGTGCTCCAGAGGAAGAAAGAGTTTGCAGCATACGCAGGGAGCTTTAAAGGTGACAGCTGCATTTGTGTGCATACAGATGTTAACCATAGTAAATGTGCACATCCAGATGGTGCTGGTCATTCCTTGTATCCGTCTACTTTGTGGTATGAGTGGTTCTTTTTGACTTTGTTTGTTGCCACGAGGTATCATATTACCTAATATGATAAATCTGTAGGCAAGCTTACTCTAAAGGGAAGGAATGACTTGTTAAGTACTGACATTTTAAAAGGTTGATGTTGTCTTCAAATGACATCAGTAGAACACTGACTAGAAGCTTGGAGGCCCCATGATGTCAATGTGACATGTCTGCTTAATAAATTATGTAAATAAATAAATAGATATAAAACATAAAGGTGACAAAAGAATGGAAAAAAAAAACAAAGGAAATTAAGAATCAGCGTGGATTTACTGGAGGAAGGTCATATCTGGTAAATCTAGTAGACTGGTTTGACTGATTCTCATAAGTGGTAGAGTGCAAAGGAGATTGCGGAGGTAGAATCTGTGGACTGAGGGAATATAGGGACAGAGGCGCTCATTAGGGTAATGCTCATGAAAATAAATTGATAAGCTAGGTAACACTCTAGGTGCTCGGTCTGTTGTTTGCCCTCTGGTGATACAGTACTCATAATCAAGAAGTAGAGACTCACAGATAATATAAAAACATAATAAACAGACTGTAGTACCTTTATAGTGGACCACTCAAAAATGTGCAAACTGAATAACATGAATATTGTAGTGAACACAAACCAAGAAAAGCCTTGGCTAAACTGGCAGTATGCTTAGTATGACAGCATGGGTGTCATGTAAACAAGTGTGAAATAAAGCATATAAGTATAACCATTCCCTTAAAGTATAGCAGCTTGGATGGCATGTAAAGAAGTGCACAATAAAGCATATCAGTGCAACAGTTCCTTTAAAGTATGACAACTTGGATGTCATGTAAAGAAGTGTGGACTAAAGCTATAAGTGACGCAGTTCCCTTAAAGTATGGCAACTTGGATGTCATGTGAAGAAGTGTGCAATAAAGCATATAAGTGCATCAGTTCCCTTAACGTATGGCAACTTGGATGTCATGTAAAGAAGTGTGGACTAAAGCATATAAGTGCAGCAGTTCCCTTAAATTATGGCAGCTTGGATGTCATATAAAGAAGTGTGGACTAAAGCATATAAGTTCAGCAGTTCCCTTAAATTATGGCAACTTGGATGTCATGTAAAGAAGTGTGCAATAAAGCATATAAGTGCATCAGTTCCCTTAAAGTATGGCAACTTGGATGTCATGTAAAGAAGTGTGCAATAAAGCATATAAGTGCAGCAGTTCCCTTAAATTATGGCAATTTAAATGTCATGTAAAGAAGTGTGCAATAAAGCATATAAGTGCAGCAGTTCCCTTAAATTATGGCAACTTGGATGTCATATAAAGAAGTGTGGACTAAAGCATATAAGTTCAGCAGTTCCCTTAAAGTATGGCAACTTGGATGTCATGTAAAGAAGTGTCCAATAAAGCATATAAGTGCAGCAGTTCCCTTAAAGTATGGCGACTTGGATGTCATATAAAGAAGTGTGGACTAAAGCATATAAGTTCAGCAGTTCCCTTAAAGTATGGCAACTTGGATGATATTGTAAAGAAGTATCCAATAAAGCATATAAGTGCAGTAGATTTCAGGGAAATTGATTAGCTAAGGAGCTGATTGTAACAAAATAAAGTTACTGAGATCTGGATGCTTTTATCAGACAGTCTAAACTTTGACAAGAAAGAGAAAAATAATGAAATGTGTAAGTGAAGTATGGCAAAGAAGAGTGGGTGATATTACGGATAAAAAAGCAATATGTTGTGGGGGTCTAGTGGGATACAATGTCAACAAATAAGACTGCTGTTTATACTGGCAACTTACACTAAAACATTAAAGGAGGGAAGGAAAAAAGAAAAGCTGCTGGAAATCTGGAGCAGACCAGAGAGGCATTTTGTGTATGTTTGGGGTGTGAATTTGTAATGGATGTGATATAAGAAGCTTGTGAAGAACTGGAATTAATTTTTAGAGGAGAGCTGCTGAAGGGTCGAAATTTTATTTGAGGGATAAGAGGTAAATAGTAATAATGGGAGATGAGAGTATTGCTGCTCAGGAACCAGAAAAGGATAAAACAAGAGAAGGTGTTGGCAAAGATAAAGAATGTAAAATGGTTAGGACATTATTAAGAAGAGATGTGACTGGATAGAAAGGAAGGGTTAGCTAATGAAGAGATGACAGTAATGGAGCATTATTAACTGAAGTAAGGAAGTGTACCTACAAATGTTGGAAGGTTACAGCAACTCTAAAAAGAGGATGATGCTTAAGAGGATGATTTTGGCAGGGGGATGCTGGTAGTATATTACAAGACACAGAAATTACATCTAAGATCCAGCCCATGTTTGTTTGTTTTCTTTTCCTTTTTTTGTTGTCAAAATGAAAAAAAGGAGGCTGTTATTATCCTTTGGTGCAACCCTGCCAACATGGATATAAAAAGTAAGTGTGTGCCACAGCACTGCAACTGTAAGGTAAAGAATCTGCAAATAAAGTCAAATGACCAAATAACAACTGAAGTTTATAGTCATATATTGTACAGGACAAAAAAAAGTGGGATATCAATATACAAACAATATTTTTCTTAGAAGTTAACAATGCTCAATGATTGGCCAACCACTTACATTAAAGAGGCAATGAGACATGCAATGAATCTAATGTACTCCAGACCTGAGTTTGATGTCAAGACCGAACTTCCAATAATCTCAGATTATATGCCATTCCTGGGGTGTAGGCCATAGGATTAAGCTCCACTTTTGGGTACTTAGGAGAGGGGTATGAGAATACATAATTTACAGTATTCACTGCAGGAAATATGAACTGGTTACTTTTTGCAAGCATACAGAGAAAAAAGCTGCATTCCTGTTCATCAGCATTACACATCATGCGCCTAAAGGGTTATGATTCCACCTGCACTGATAATGATTCTTGGCAATGTAGTCCGTTACCTCCACATTCCTTAACAAAAATCACAGATGGGCAGCCACTCAGATTTAATCCTCTGGACTGCTAGAAGAGCCTTGTAGTATTCTGGAACAGGCTGGAATGATTAAGTAGAGTTGTGTTTACTGACTAGGCATTCTACTAAAGAAATGTAGAGAATTAGTGGGAATAATATAAAAATGCTCAATAGTATAATTTCTGAGTGAATTAAAAGGCTAATATCAGAACAGCAAGATTTGATACTATGAGTTGCTGTTGCTTCATAAAAATAAATAAATAAATAAACTGTAATTCTAATGAAACAAACACTGAATTTACAAAGTTGTTGACCAAACCCAAAAAGGTTGCACTTACCTTGCGGTGCATGGATGGATCAATAAACTTTAAAAGAAGTGATTTCAGCAACAGATAGTTTTGAAGTTGTATATGCATGTGTGTGTATGTGTTTGGACATACATACATATATATATATATATATATATATATATATATATATATATATATGTGTGTGTGTGTGTGTGTGTGTGTGTGTATATATATATATATATATATATATATATATATATATATGTGTGTGTGTGTGTGTGCATATACATGTGTATATCAAAAACCACTGCACTAAAACAAGCTGAAACAGGTGCAGCTCACTGTTTTGTACAACACAATCTCATATTCATTTACTTGAGGGGATCTCTGCACTACCACATACCCTTACTTACTTATATATACAAATTCCATGCATGCACAGTCTTGGCCAAATTATAGTGTAGTGTGAGTCGACTGTTGCACTAATTGACTGATTGTGCTACAGATTATTAATGTCTAATGACAATTCTTGTACCCCGTTTAGTGTCAGCTGACCTACCAGTCAATAAAGTGAGCAATTAACCTAATGTACAATGG
>NC_056745.1:95236076-95286076 GCF_019279795.1 Protopterus annectens | reverse complement strand
TAAAAACAAAAAAAAAATTATTGTGACGAGCCCTCTTTTCCCTGGGGGAGTAATTAAGAAGTCCCAATCTGTACCACTGCCACTGGTAAGGGAGTGTCACTAAAAGCAGAGATGGAAATACACAATTTCCCATTAGAGTACACCAGGAACAGGTTCCAAAACCTGGGACTGGACTATATGCTTCCCTGCAAGTTCCCAAATGATTCTAACTACTGCAGAACACTGTTTCCCAGTTCTATGTATCTGACACACTCACTGTTAAACATCTGATATTCGCACATACACACATTCTTGGGAAAGACTGACACAGATTTTCCTGCTATGTTTCTTTGACCAAATTACAGAGTAACAGCTACCACCAGTGAAATACCACAATACCTTTCAAAAGGGGTGTTCAATTATATTGGGTAAAATAGATATTGAAACAAATGGTAGCATGTATCCCAGGAAGTAAGGCTTTTCAGAGTGGCCCTGGTGTTATCAAAATAAGCATTAACACTCTTAAAAATATTAACTAAATAACCAGTCACAATGAGAGGTAGTAAAACATTTAATAATAAATAAACAAATTTAAATGTAAATACTGAATAACTGATTCCAATAAACAACAGAGTTCCACACACAGGAAGTATGAAAATAATACTGTAGCTCAGATCTCACATTGATTTTAGAAAACCTCTAACTAATTAGCTGTAGTTCCCTGACTATCTGAAGACTAACTGTCCTTGTTATGTCTAAGTACCTTAGCAAGGCAAGATTATACTCGTACTTCTGCAAGGTAAGATGAGAAATTATGTCCACACTCTGGGCTGTTGTTTGTCCTCAGCGAGTGGAACAACTACCCTGGAAACATCTGGGCTACTAATGCTGAACAGCTCTGGAAAACAGCTACTGAACAATACCTGAACAGCTGACTCAGAACCTGCTTTTTATAACAGATCTTCTTCAAAAGGAACAGGAAGCTGCCATGAGAATTACTTTTTCTCTCATGTCAGACTTGAAAAGTAAACAAACAACTGCAGTGGATAGACTATTCTCCCAGCCCTGGCACACAATGACATTACATCTAGGTCAGCTGACTCTGGCATAATATGCATTCAGAATTCTCTTTACAAAAAGCATGTACATTTGGTCAGCCAAAAGAATGCTGTTTGACATTCAAACATCTTGCATAAATCAGAGTGATAATCAAAAGACATAAACTTATTTACAAAATTATAGCTAGTCATGCTGGCATATGTAACATAGGGTAATTTACAATTATTTACAAAACGTCTGCCAGTCATGCTAGCACCAATAACAGTATCTAATATCCTTACATTTAGAACTTTAATTTTTGCTTTGTAATTTGCAGTTGGGCTTAGTTCTCAACTATGGCTGACAAGCCTACTGGATTTAAAAAATGCACATCCTGTGGGCATAAGATACCTAAGTCTGATTCCTACAGGGAATGCGTCTATTGCTTAGGTCCTTCCCGCCTTGAGACCTGTTGTAGTATTTGGGCTGGCTTCATCGCCAGAGGCATTAGCAATTGTCAAAAAATGCTGGTGCTTTTTACCTTCTTTTGTGCCTCCTTCTCCTGTTTCTACATCAGGGGCTCAAAACCCCTCTCATAAATCAAAGTCTATGCAGCCCAATGGAGCATATAAAGTGCTCTCCTGTCAGGTCTCCCAAATCCACTCTGACTTTGGAGCTGCCAATTAAAGTTTCCAAACACTCGGATCCTAAGCCATTGGATCCAAAGAATGTTGCTCCCAAGTCTCCTCAGCTCAGAAGCCCCCACTTCTCTCCAGAACCAGTGTCCCCTAGGCTGAGATCTCCTTTTCTACAGGAGACTCCAAGAAAACCTTCTCATCCTCCCTCCACTTCCTTTTCAGTCAGGTCCTCTTGAAGTCTTTCTGAAGCAGAAGTGGATAGGATGATGAGAAAATTCCTTAGAACACAGATTCAAATGCGGGTCTTACTGGCTTTGTCTCCAAATGGATCTGTGAGCCTTAAACATCCCTCATGTACAGTCATTACTTCTTCTCTGATGTGGCCCTCTGTTTCAGGGCCCTTGGATCCAAGATCTCCAAGAGTTGAACCTTCGGATCTGAAGATACTTTCATCTTCAACTGTGACTACTTTCCTGGTCTATTCAGCTCTGACTCCGTTTGAGCAGGACATATCATGGAGCCATAAGGTCAGTGTCTAATCTGAGGGAATGACTTTGACTCCAAAGCTTTCAAAGCCGTCACTTCCACTGGGGGCTTTCACACTGGACAGCTTGGCTTGGACTCCTCCCTCAGAGTGGAGTGTCAGGGAGGACCCTGGTTTGTTTGATCTGAGAGTCTTAGCTCCTGTCAGATTGGACTCGGTGTCCTCCTTCTGCCTTTGAGATAGTGGAGATTATATTTTATCACCAGACAGAGGTCTCAACTCTTACTTTGTATCCTATTCCTGCTCAATCTTTGGATCTAGTGTCTGAGTCTTTTCATTCTATGCCACAGGGACAGCCAGCCCATTAGAGCTTCCAGGTAGTTCCAGTTAAGGAACTCTCTGTGTCTTCTGACACCTCTCCAGAGCATCCTACTGAAGAGGTCTCCTGAAAGAGGTTGTGCAAAAGGAGGCACTTAGATTCCCCTCAGGAATCTTTGACAGAAGACACCAATTTCAATGAAGGGGAAAAGTCTCCCAATATCTCCACTGGAAAATTTCTCCTCTGGAGACATTTTAGAAATCCTACACCAAAAAAGGTGGTTGGTTTTCCCAAACCCCTTCCCAGGAGGAGTTGGTGTTTCTAGAAACCTCCGGGTCTGGCCCATCTACATCTTAGGTTACTTCCCCGGTGGATGAGTTTATAAATCTGATCTCCTGCCAGTCATGGAAGGAACCAGACACAGTAGAACTGATTGCCAGATGTCCAGACAAGATTCTTGGAGCACCTACAGAGGGAATTCCCGAGGATGCCATGGTTTCTGTGGCAGCCACCAAAAAGGGTTGGCTGAGCAGAGCTCCTCGCCCATGCCACAATAGAGAATCTAGGGAGTTGGACAGATATGGGAAGTTTGTTTATGCCTCAATAACCTCTGCCTTATGGGTCAATAAATTACCTGGCACATTTCACTAGATTACAGAGGGGCTTGATTAAAGAACTCATTAACTCTACCCCTGGGTCCATGTCGGGTAGGAAGAGAAAACTTTTTCTTCATGACTGGCCACCCTACAGTGTATATCTAATGCATCCATGAAGTTAATCTCTCATGCAGCAGAAGGTTCCTCATGTGCCACAGGTTCAGACATAGCCATTAGGAGACATTTCTGGATGTGATTTAGTGACATTGTGGAGCCCTTTAAAGTGTCATTTATCAGTATTCCCTTTGATAGATCTTCTTTGTTTGGGTCCACTGTTAAAGAGACACTTTCCTGCAGTGAGCAAGATGGAAATACCTTGTCTGCAGTGGGAATCCACTTCTCTGCCCTGCAGAGACCTTTCTGCAGGTGAGCAAGATGGAAAGACCCTGTGTGCAGTTGGAATCCAATTCTCTACCCCACAGATACCTTTCTCTAGAAATCAACGTGGTGGTAAGAAGATGTGGTGCCATAAATCTTAAAGACCTTTTCAAGAATCAGGCAGAAATTTGTCTTCTAGAGACAGAAGGGGAAATAATAATAATGGAAGATGCTGCCCATGCAGCAGATGGGTGGTCCACAAAATCAAGGGTTCCGAGATGCCTTCTTGAATTGGCCTGACCCTTTCAGCATTCCTGAATTGTTGCCTGACTGTCTTTCACTGGAAGTAGTGAGGTGTTTGTCCTTGCACCCAAAAGCCTGGAAAGCCATGACAAATGACACATGGTGCAAAGAATCATATCCAGAAGATATCTCATTCTCTTTTTACAAGTTCCCTCAATGAAACGAAAATGTCTTTAAGGTGTTCCATCCAATCAGTTGGAGTCAGCAGCTCAGGAAAGCTGCAAGAAAAAAGAGTCATCTAAGAGGTCCCACCAGATCATAGAGAATCTGGATTTTGCTCAAGGTTCTGTTAAGTGCCAAAGAAAGCAGGGAACCTGAGACCTATACTGGATCTCAGTTATCTGAACCAGTTTGTAAAGAACTCCAAATGTCAAATGGTCATGGTTCAGTCCATTCTGCCTCTGCTATGGAAGGATGACTGGATGTGCTCTGTAGATGTTCAAGATGCATAATATCACCTAAAAATAAAAAGATGCTCTTGAAGATATCTGTGCTTCTGGCTGGAAGCCAGACATTATCAGTTCAACGTCTTGCCCTGTGGTTTCATCTCCTCCCAGGGTGTTCACCAAATGCTTGTCAGTGGTAGCAGCTTATCCAAGACTGCATGGGTTCAGGGTGTTTCCTTATTTAGATGACTGGCATCAACCAGGCATTTCCTAGAAAAAGCCAGGGATTACTTAGTCCAATTATCCCAAACTCTATGAATTACCATCAATCTCTCAAAGTTCCATATTCAACCATTTCAAGTCTTGGAGTTTATAGGGGCTCATCTAGCTACAGTCAATTGTTTCGTTCTCCTACCACAAAACAGAATTCTCACTTTGAGACTGCATTTCAGGCAGGTTCTTTCTCACCCCTCTTCCCCCAGCAAAACTGATTCTCAAAGCCCTAGGGTCGACCACTGCAATTACCTTGATTCCTAATACTTTTCTTCATATGTGAATCCTCTAGTGCATTCTGGCAATACAATGGTTCTTTCTTCTGCAGCTGTTGCAACATCTTATAAACCTATCTCAAGTTCAAGTTTGCAGAGACTCCCTTCAGTGATGAGTTCAGTCTGATGAGATTTGTGAAGGACGTCCCTTTGTCCTTCTTCCCCAAAACACTACAGTGATCACAGACACCTCCCAATTGGGTTGGGCGGCCATTTCTTGGGACATACTGTTCAAGACAAGTGGTCCCCAGAAGAGACTAATTTGTATATAAATGTTTTGGAGATGAGAGTGGTCCTTTTAGTGTTACAGGTCTTTCAGAACTCTCTTTCTCTATGGACATTTGCTATCCAAATGGACAATGTCTGGTTTGGCACATCAACAAACAAGGGAGAACCAGATCTTACCCCCTTTACTGAGAAGCAATGTTAGTGTACCAGTGGGTGATGTCCTCTAAACTCTTTCTTGTAGTGATGCACATACTGGGGAGATCCAATATTCTTGCAGACAAATTCAGCAGAACTATCCTGATGCCTCATGAGTGGTCTCTCAAGCAATCAATACCAAATATGATCTTCCACAAATGAGGCCAGTCTTGCTGTGATCTATTCACCTCTGCCCTCAACAAGTGCAGCAGGTTCTTTGCCCTAATTCCCCCATAGGGACAGTGAGTGAGAGATACTCTAGTCTGTGTTTGGCCCTCCAGTCTTCTCTATGCTTATCCTCCCCTACCCGTAATTCCCAAATTCTTTCAGAAAGCACTCTGGTTGAAGAGTAAGGTAATCCTCATTGCCCCCTTTTGGCCTCGGCAAATTTGGCTCCCCTTCCTATGGTCTAATCTAGTATATCATTCTTGGACACTGGATCACAGGCCAGAGTTCCTATCACATCCATCAGGGATGACTCATCCAAACATGGCAGGTCTCAGGTTGACTACATGGTTTCTCCAATTCCAATGATGGCTAGACATTCCAGGCTTTCATCTCCTGTACACCAAATCTTATTTTCATCTCAAAAGCCCTCTACAAGTAAGATTTATAAACGTTAATGGAAAAGGTTTTCTTTTTGGGCTTAGAGAGAGTTGGATTCTTTCACAGCTCCAATCTCTGCTGTTTTCGATTTTCTTGCCTCTGTTTTTCAAGGCGGGGCTAGTTTCTCCACTATTAAAGTTCAGATGGCAGCCATCTCTGTAATAATGCTTTCTGTTTCACTTCATCAAAATTATGTAAGGCATTTCTTAAAGGTATCTTTTTTCTTAGACCTCCAATAAAGAATCCTACTCCACCTTGGGATATAACGGTTGTATTACAAAGTTTGGTACAGTCACCCTTTGAGGCCTCAGCTAAAACAGATCTTAAATTTTTTTCTTGGAAAACAGGTGTTCTTGTAGCTATAACTTCTCCGAGGCAAGTCTCTGAACTTCAAGCACTCTCCTGAAAACCTCCATATTTGATTTTTCAGAAAGACAGAGTTACCTTAAGCACTAATCCTTCCATTTTACCCAGAGTTGCCTCAGAAACAAACATCAGTCAAACAATCAAATTACCAGTTTTCTTTCCTAACTTTGACAATAAAGAGGAATACATACTTCACCTTTTAGATGTACATAGGCAACTTTGTTTCTTTGTTCACAGGATGAAAGATTTTAGAAAAACTGATCAATTGTTAGTTTCATTTGCCAAGAACAAATAGGGAAAACCAGTATCAAAAAACTACACTAGCCAAATGGATAATAGATTTTATTTCCCATGTTTAGTCTTTGAAAGGTTTAACCTTGCCAAGACAACATAAAACACATTCATCTAGGTCATTGGCTATGTCAGCTGCCTTTTAGGAAAGAGTTTCCACTGATGATATTTGCCCAGCTGCCACTTGGTCCAATGCTCATACCTTTATTGCTCATGAAAAGGTGGATATCATCTCCAGAAACAGGGCTGCATTTACTTCTGTGGTTCTCTGGAACATCTTCCATAAGGACCACCCAAGGTTACTCAGACCCAACTCAAAAAGTGCTTGAAAATTGGATCCAATAATTCCTAGGTTCTGATCTCCTTCTCCAAGAGCTAGACACTCCCTGGAACTGATGATTCCCAGATTGCATTCTCCTGGAAAGGAGATATTCCAGACCACCGTCAGTGGTGTCATCTACTCATTCATTACGAAGTTGCATGGAGCTAGATCTTGACAGGATGATGATGAAGTTTTTGAGGATGAAAATCCAGCTTGGGTTATCCTGGTACCATCCTCTTTGGGTCTGGTGTTACTGGATCTGACCGGAACCGGTGCACCTTTGTTGGCATCAGAGCTGCTGACAACTTCAATGCTAACCTATCTCTTTCAACACAGGTTCCATTGGATTGAGAGGAGACTCAGAGCCAAAGCTTCTGTGCCGAGTTCCAGGAGTGGGCTAGTTGTCACAGATTCTTAGAGCCATCTCTCCTTCTTGGGGCTTTATTCTAGATTGCTCAGATCTGAGAACTGCTTTGGGGTCAGGAGTCAATTAGTGCTGAGGGTTCACTTCCTTCCATGAACTGAAGGAGATCCTTAGGGCCGGTGGTGGCTTCGGTCTCTGAGGCCTTTGACAGGGCTTTGTCAAGCTCAAAAGATAAGATGTCTCCAACTAATGTGTTCCATCAAAGGCCCAGCTGGAGTCTGCTTCCCTTCCTCATCATCTTGTTGGACTGGAGCAGCCAGTTCTAAGGGCTTCCAAGGAGATCGGATTTGTCAGTTCTCCTTCTAATTCAAAACCTTCGGTTGCTCCTCCAGCAAGTGTTCACTGAAAGCAGGCATGCAAATGGAAGCATATAAACTCTTCTCCAGACACATTCACTGAAGACCCTGACTTAGAAGAATGAGAGAGTTCCCCTTGATCCTTCTCCGAAGATGTCACTTCTGGCCATTTACTTGAATTGATGAAGCAGAGAGGGGGTTGGTTGTCCCAAGACCAATTACTCGATGAATCAGTGTTCTTGGAAGCCTTTGGTTTTGGACCAACATTGTCCCTGGCAGTACCACCCATTGATTGCCTGATTGACCTTGTGGCTCAACAGACATGGAAGGACCCTGATGTGATGGAACCCGTCTCCAAAAAAGCAGATCGCATAATAGCTGAGTCTAAGGACAAGAAACATGGGAGCAAGGGTTCATCAGTAGATTTTATGGAGTTAGCTGCAGCCACTAGGAAATAATTATCTGAAGAGAGTTCATCTGTTCACCCCTAACAGAGAGTCTAGGGCAATGGATAGTTTAGAATGCCAGCCTATGCATCAGTGACTTTTTGTCTTAGATAACTGAATTATTTGGCTGACCTAACCAAATTCCAGAGAGAATTGACCAAACAGATCACCAAGTCCCTCTCTGGGGTATTGCCTGCGGATGTACAGAAAATGTTGGATTTCTGGCATTCTTTCATACACGCCACCTTGAATGTGGCCATGCACTTGTCCTCCACACACAGCTAATGGCACAGCTAGAGTGGCAGGCACCAGCACTATCATGTGCCACCAATGCACCTTTGAGAATTTGCAGCAGACTTTAAGTCATCCTTTGTGAGTGTCCCCTGTGCTCAACTCTGTTTGGACTTAAAAGTTAAAGACACACTCAACAGGATGCTAAGACACTCTCTGCAGTGGGAATCTGCTTCTCAACTCCACAAAAATCTTTCTCTTGGAATCAGAGATTGGGGAAGAATATATGGTTCCATAAGTCACAGAGTTCTTGCCATGACTTCCCAGGTGATAGGCCTCCCTGTGGCAGGGGGTAACTAATGGACATCTCCCTAGAGGCAGAGGCAGACCACATACAAGGGCTTTCATGGTTCTTTTACTGAGAAGACCTATCAGTGCTCCTGAACAGTTACTTGACTGCTGCACTCTGGAGACAGTTGGGGGCTCCTCAAGCCTGGTACAGTGTAACTTCAGATTCTTGGGTGCTAAAGATAATTTCCAGAGGCTACTCAGTTCCCTTTTCCATTCTACTTCAGAAGAAGAAAGAAGTCTCCAGGGTTTCCCCCGATCAGTGGGACTTAGCACCCAGATAAATTTTGAAGCTGCTAATAATCCAACTGGTCCTACATGAGCAGTTAGATTCAGGAGTCTGTCTAAGGTTCTTTCTAGTACCAAAGAAAGTGGGGGACTTTAGACACATTTTGGATCTCAGTCACCTAAACCAATTTGTGAAACAGACAAAATTCCAGATGATCACAATGCAGTTCATTTTAGCTCTGCTGAGGCAGGACAATTGGATGTGCTCTGTACATCTCCAGGATGCCTAATATCATGTCAAGATAGCAAAGCAGTCCAGGAGATTTCTCTGCTTCTGGTAGAGAGCTAATAAGTACCAGTTCTGAGCCATGCCTTTCAGTCTAACCACACCGCCTAGGGTGCTTATCAAGATCATGGCAGTGGTAGCAGTGCACATGCATCTGCTGGGGATGCAAGTCTTCCCATAACTTGACAATTTTCTCCTAAATGCTACCTCAGAGCATCTATTGATGCACCACCTGGACCAGGTGCTCCAGTTGGTACTGCACTTAAGGATAACTGTGAATCTACCAAAATGTCACCTGACTCAAACCCACGGTATAAATTGTGTAGGATGCCATCTAGATACCAGTCTTCAGATTGTCAGTCTTCCTCAGTCCAGAGTTCTGTCACTTTGCCTCACAGCCATACAAGTATGACATCACCTATCACCACCAATGAGGTTAGTCCTGTGTACAACAAAAAAAAAAAAAACAAAGTGATCCACCAGTGTGAGCCAGGCTGCGAAATCCAGGAAAGAAGTATTTGTTCCACACTTGGATAGTGAACAGAGGCACTTTATTATTTCTGTGTCTTTTAAGCCTCACGGCATCCACAGTTCTAATGGTTCCTCTAGCTAGATACTATATGAGAGTACTGCAATGAACTTTAAATAGTATAATGGTTGGACTTTAAACAGTATAATGGTCTCAGTCCATTCATCTTTTGCATACAAAGATTCAAATTACTCAAGTAAGCAGCCAACACATCGATTGGTGGGTAATATCTCCAATTGTAACCAAGAGTTGCCCTTTCCAGTCAGATTTACTGATAGTAGTAGTAACCACAGACCTCCATTCTAGGCGGGGAGGCACTTAGAAGGTAGAATGATCCAAGGTACATGGTCATCACTAGAGGTCAGTCTTCACATCAGTGTCTTGGAGTTGAGGGTGGTCCTCCTAGCGTAGTAGGCATTCAAGGACCTCATCCCCAGTGGTGTGATTTCCATACAGATGGAAAACATGGCTGTGGTATTGTACATCAGCAAGCAGGTGAGAACATATTCTTATCCTCTATATCAAGAGACCATGAGAGTTTGGCAATGGACACTGTTTTCACCCCATTTTCTAATAGCAACGCACATCCTGGGGTTATTCTTAGCAGACATACTGAGTAGAACTGTTCTGATGCTTCATGAGTGGTTTCCTCAGTCCTACAGTGACACATTTGACCTTCAGTCATTGGGGCCAACCTTGCTGTGACCTTTTTGCATTCTATCTCAACAACAAATGCAGCGGGTATTTTGCCCTGATTCCAACACAAGGACAGTCACCGAGAGACACTCTAGTCCTCAGTTGGCCTCCAGGTCTCCTGTATGCCTTTCCTCCTTTGCCTGTAATAGGATCATAAGATCATAGGAGATTACCAGACTATTAACCTGGAGATTATTTTAAGCCTAGCTATTTCAACCCAGTTTAATACCATAGAAGTGCTAGTCAATACCCAAGATTGCATTTAGTGATGACTAAATTCCTGCAGAAGGCAAGACAGTGCAAGGCCAGGATGATAATCATTGCACCCTTTTGGCCCCGACAGACATGTTTCCCCTACCTATGGCCTTGGCCTTTACTAGTACACCCCCCTTGGATGTTGGATTACTATCCAAACCTACTGACTCACCCAATCAGACTGCCTCCTCTGGATCAGAAGTCCACAAAGTTAACCACATGGTTCCTCCAATTTTGAGCATAGCCAGAGAAGCTATGCTTCCCCCTGTGATAATCAATATTCTTTAAGCTCCTCAGAAACTGTCCACTAGAAAGATATACCAGATGAAGTGGAAGAAATTCTCTATTTGGACCCTGTCTACAAGTCTTGATCCTTTGTCAGCACCTATTCCATCCATACTAGAATTCCTATCTGAACTCTTTGATAAAAATTCCAGCTTTGCCACCATCAAGGTCCAGATGACGGCTAGTTCACATTTTTATACAGGATGTAAAGACATTCCTGTAGCCTCAATGAAATTTTCTGAAGCTTTCTTGAAAGGTACCTTCTTATTAAGGCCTCCCGTTAGAGACCCAGCCCCTCAATGGGACATCATCATTATGCTACAAACTTGGACTCATTCTCCCTTTGAACCTTTGGACATGACAGATATAAAATTCCTCACTTGGAAGACAATTTTCCTAGTGGCACTGACATCAGCTAGACAAATTTTGGAGTAACAAGCCCTCTCATGTAACCCTCTATATTTAGTCTTTCATAAGGACTGGGTCTCCCTTAGAAATAATGCATCCTTTATTCCTAAGGTGGCATCCGAAGTAAACCTAAATTAGTCCATAAACTTGCCAGTGTATTTCCCACAATATTCAAAGAAGAATACTTATGTCATATCGTAGATGTCCACTTACAACTGAGATTCTGCATCCACAGAACAAAGCGATTCAGAAGAGACAATCAAATGTTTATTTCATTTTCAAACACAAAGCTGGGGAGAACAATGACCAAGGTTACTTTGTCTAGATGGCTGTCAGATTGTATCTCCTTTGTCTGTCATAAGAAGAATTTACCCTTACTAGGTAAACCAATGCCTCATACAACTAGAACACTTTCTGTCTCATCAGACCTTACATTGATGACATATGAGCTGAAGACACTTGGTCTACAGTACACATATTTGTGTCTCACTATATGATGCAGTGGTGCAGCGGTAGCATTTTCGCCTCACAGCAAGAGGTTCTCTGGTTCGATTCTCGGTTGATGTGCCTTCATGTGCAGAGGTTGCATGTCCTCCCTGCATTTGTGTGGCTTTCCTCCGGGTGCTCCAGTTTCCTCCCATATTAGAAAGACATACATCTGGAGGGTTTCTCCTTGGGCCTCCTATGAAAATTGGCTTTGTTCCAAGTCAGACTTTCCTGGTTAACAAATATTAAATAAATAAACTATAAGCTGGATATGCAATCCAGGTCACATTCTTTCTTTGGTTCCACCATCCTCAGGAATGTCCTTCCTTGATACCACTCAGACAGACAGTTTGGGATTCTGTGCCATATGTTTGGAACAGATGAAAATGGATAACATTGGATACGAAAGTTATGTACTTACCAAAACATTAGATCCACTTTGTCTGATTTTCATATGTTTAAACTCCCTCCCGCCCGCCCACTTTCATTTCGTCACCTATGGCTTTGAGATGATTGGTTAGACCCTTAATTGAATGTTTGTGCACAGTCATGTGACACTGTACCCACTCTTCCTCAACAGGTTGGGATGCTCTAATTTAAGGGTTCCTCATATAGGTTATTCATGTATGAGACAAAGAGGTGGGGCAAACTCAATCTGAGCACCTAAAGTGGAATCCAGAAAATTATGGGTAGATGATGCATCAGAGCTCTGGATCTGAAGAAGCTTCAGAGTCAGTGCTGAGGTCAGATCCATTTGGATCTGAAAGTCCATGTGTTTGAACCAGATGAAAACCAGACAACATATATTTATTGTTATGGTAAGCACATAACTTTCATTTTGTGGATATGCACATTTGTATGTGTGTGCATACATATATGGAATATGTAAAGTATGGTGTATGATAAATAAATATCTCAGAATATAGGCTAAGGGAATGAGGTTTATAATGAGTGAGAACATATGGGTCATGAACTAAGATATTGCATAAACCAGATACAGGCATTCCATGTGTCTGTTATTTTTCTGTGTCCTTTATGTTAGAGAAGTGTTTCCCATTTCATTTGACTACATTAATTGCCCAGGTTTCTTTTAGGCAGTTTACAGTCATTCTTAGGTTTGCAATATTTGACAGCATGGAAGGAGATGGTCAACAGACCTCCCTGCTTTGCCAGTGATGGTCTGCACCTCTTCCCTGTATGCTTTCAAATATTAGCTAAAACATTGTCCTCCCCAGTAGTGTCTTTCTTAGACAATGCCAAACTGAAAGTACTATCGGCATAGCAAATCAAAACCAACAAAATCTAAAGGTATTACTGCTCATTGCTAGGAGTCTAAACAAAAAACTCCACTTCCTAGAAGCGCTCTTCACCCTAGAGAATGTTGACATCTGTGCGGTCACTGAGACATAGTTTAAAGCTGCAGAGAGCACATCAACAGAACAAGGTTATAATGCCTTCCACACATTTAGACTAGCTACTGTACAGACCGGGACTAAAGGTGGAGGTATCTTGATTTACATCAAAATAAATATACCTCAAGGCTGTCCAAACAGGGCAATGCACTTGAGTTACTCCATGTTCAAATCACTATAGGAAAAATCCAATACTACTTCCTTTCAAGCTGTAGGTCCCCCTCTATGACCCTGGAAACCCATACCATGTATTTAAACTTATTGGAAATACTCACCATCCAACCCAATACCATATTCATGGGTGACTTTAATCACCCCACTATTAACTGGGAATATTATATGACACCAAACGTACAAGCATAGAGATTCCTGGAATTTGTAAACACAACCCTCTAGACCAGATTGTCAATACACCAACTGTGGGGTGTAATCATACTGGATGTAGCCCTCACTAATATGGCAGAGTGCTCCACACCCTCCCGTGTTGTATTTTCCCTGATAAGGTCAGACCACAAAATGGTCTGCTTTGAAGTAAAAATGAAACCTGGACCCTCAGCTAACCCTGGAATAACCTGGGCTAACTTCCTGCTATTAAGTGATAACCTGGCAAAATTTCACGCCCTCATAAACCCTGAGAACACTGCTGCATATACAGAACTGTTCACAGAAACCCTATACAAGCATGTTGATAGCTGCACAGAGGCAGCTGTACCTAAGATTACCATACGTCCGGGTTTCCCCGGACACGTTTTCTTTTTTGGGCTCCTGTCCGGGCAGTTTTTGAAAATTCTGTGATTTGTCCGGGTTTTAAAACCTGGACAAATCGCAGAATTTTCAAAAACCATAAATCCCTATTTCGGAGTCTTTCCTCTGCTTTGTTTTTTTTTTTTTGATTGGCTCACATACCGGTATATGAGCCAATCAATAAACGGAGCTCTGTTCAATGCGGAACAGCTTGATGTTCCGCATTGAACAAAAGAGGGTCCGCTGTGTGCATTTTTGATTGGCTTGTATACCGGTATACGAGCCAGTCAAAAAGCAGAGCTCTGTTCAATGCAGAACTGCTTGATGTTCCGCATTGAACAGAAGAGGGTCCACTGTGCACGTTTTTGATTGGCTCGCATACCGGTATATGAGCCAATCAAAAAGCGGAGCTCTGTTCAATGCGGATCTGCTTGATGTTCCGCATTGAACAGAAGAGGATCTGCTGTGCGAGATTTTGATTGGCACGTATACCGGTATACGAGCCAATCAAAAAGAGGAGCTCTGTTCAATGCGGAACTGCTTGATGTTCCGCACTGAACAGAAGAGGGTCCACTGTGCGTGTTTTTGATTGGCTCGTTGGCCCCAAACATGGAGCTACATGTCTTTAATTCTGAAATGCATTAAAGACAAGACTAAAGACCTTTTTTTTTCTTTTTCTCTTCAACCTAAGAGGGGAGCAAAAAAAAAGTTTTAGTCCTACAAGAATAAAGCCCCCTTATTTTTTGTCCTTTTTTTACATACAACCAAATATGGTTTAACACTAGCTGTACCCACCAGGAAGAAGTACAGAACTAATTCAAAAAACACGCCACACTGGCAGGATCACAAAATCAATAGGCTCTGTATGGCAGAAGGAAGAATATCATAGCAAAAATTAGGAGGCGGCACACCCAGCAAGATAAAATCACTCTTATCAAACTAAACAAACAACTCAGAGGAAAATGAAGTCTACCAAAGCCAAATTTGAGGTAAATTTGTCCTTCTGGGCCAGGGACAACCACAAAGTATTCTTTAGCTATGTCCGCAAACTCAAAGGCAATACACAATGGTGTGCAGAGCTCACCCATACTGAGCCAAAAATACAGCAAACCTACTGGCCCACAAATTCAGCTCCAACTTTACCCTTCTCTCCCCCTCAAACTTCCCTCAGGAAATACTATCAAATATAATTCCCTCTGCTATCACTAGGGAACAGGTCCTTAGTGCTCTCTCTAGGACCATGAACACTGCATTAATGGTCCCAGACAATATCCCAGGATGCCTTCTAAATAGCATGAAACATGACCTATCATGTCATTTGGAATTGCTATTTAACTGTAACCTCCAAACAAGATTTGCGTCTCATGAATAGAGAACAACAACATCCCTCTGCACAAATGTGGGCCATCTACATACCGTGTAAAAATTGCAGATCCATAGGTATCACCAGTCTTATATGCAAAGCCATGGAAAGAATTATTATGGAAATGATCAATAATGATATAGTAAACCTCCAGACACTGGACCCAACCCAATTTGGTTTCATCAAAGACAAGTCATGCCTACATAACCTGGTGAACTTCTTTGAGTAGGTCACCAAAGCAATGGATGAGGTCAGAATGGTTCACACTGCCTACCTCGACCGGGCTAAGGCATTTGACACAATACCCCACTCGGGCATTGTTGACAAACTCAAGAGGTTAGTTACAAACCCGTATGTCACCCAGTAGATAGCTAGCTGGCTCACAGCTGGAATCCAGGAAGTTAGAATTGGGGAGTTCACTTTTTCAAAGAGACCAGTCACAAGTGGAGTCCTTCAGGGATCAGTCCTCGGATGGCTCCTTTTTGGAATTTACCTTTCTGAAGTCAAGGCCAATGTCAATGGTCCTTGGCTGACTAAATTTGCAGATGATTGCAAATTAGGAGTGGTCATTGAATCTCACATTGATTCCAATGTTCTCCAGGAAGAGCTGCCACAGACAAACAACTGTTGTTAGAGCCATGGACTAAAACTAAATGCAAGAAATGCATAATAGTATCCTTCGGGAAGTCATCTACCTGTAGTAACTATCATTTTGACAACACACCCCTTAGAGTTGACCCAGTAGTCAGGGACTTAGGGACACACATAGACAGTAATCTAGCCTTTGACCATCACGTGTCCACTGTAGTGAGGAAATCATTCTAAGTTGTGCAACTTATAAACAAAGGTTATGGCATCTAAGTCCAAGCAAATCTTTGTTCCACTGTATTCGGCATTCATCAGACCTATCATTGAGTATAATGCTCCCTTTGGTATGTACCTAATCAGGCATCTCCAACATTTGGAACATCCACAGATTTTCCTTACTAAAAGGGGTAAGTAGTATGTCCTATGCAGACCACTGCAAGGCCCTATCCCTGTATTCTGTATCCTACAGACTGTTTTGGGAGAACTATGCCTGACATACAGGGCATTGTTAGACCCCACTCAGATGGACCTCTTGTATATCCACAAAACAAACAGCACCAGAATTACCCATTCTAAAGACTTAAACCTTGTCTGTGACATAAATAGGATCTGCTGGATAGACAGGAATGTATCCCAGAGACTACCCCATCGGTGGAACAGGCTCCCTATCCATGTGAAGCAGAGTTCCTCCCTAACCCAATTCAAGTGTAATTTGGACAATTGGTTGGGGAACATGAAATTCATCCCTGGTTTGGCACCTATGTCTCTAATGGGCAATGGCAATCTGTAAATGGTTCATCTCCCAGGGATCTGCTTGTAAATATTTCATCTCCCAAGTCCCAGCTTACACTTATCAAGGATACCAGAACTTGTAAAACCCAAAAGACTCCAACCAACAGCCAGTAAAACCCAAATTACTCTAACCAACAACCAGTAAACCCAAATGACCAGAACTTGTCAGAAATTTGGGATGCATAGCTAGGCTTAAAAGGGCATTCAGCATTCATTATACCTATCACAGAGTACAGTACCCCCTTTGGTATGTACATAACCAGGCATATCCAACAACTGGAACATCCACAGAGGTTCCTTACCAAAAGAAAGTAATATGTCCTATGCAGATTGCCTCAAGGACCTTTCCCTGTATTCTGTCTCCTACAGGGTTTTGAGGGGAGATCTATGCCTGGCATACAGGGTATTGTCAGACCCCACTCTGATGTACCTCCTGCATATCCACAAAACAAACACAACCAGAATTACCTGTTTTAAATACTTAAACCTTGCCGGTGATATAAATAGGATCTGCTGGAGAGATAGGTATGTTGTTGTTGTGTCATTCGGCTTTTCCCGGTTAGGGGTCACCACAGCAGAACTACGGTCTACTAATGATTGGCAGTATGTAACCCAATTCAAGTGCAACTTGGACAATTGGATGGGAAACCAGAAATTCATCCCTGGTTTTGCACCTATGTCTCTAATGGACACAGGTAACCTGTAAATGGTTCATCTCCCAGGCCCATACTTACACTTATCAAGGGTATCAGAACTTGTCAGAGATTTGGGATGCATGGCTAGGCTTAAAAAGGCCAAAAGGCCTTTATGGTCATTAGCCTAGTAAACACCTATGAAAGTATAAACATAGTTTTATATGAATACAGTGTCTAATGGGCAGATTATTTTAGTATAATTTTTTTCATGCATTTTGCTAGGCTAGTTGCTTTAATAGTGTAAGTATTTTTATTTAGTTTAGTTTTATTTATTTAAGTTAGAACTGAATCCATTTTTTCTGATAATGCCATTTTCTAATTAGCTATTTGTGGTCATTGACTTTTTTGTTTTTTATTATTTTATTGTAACATTTTTTTTAAAATATTAGTGCTTAATTATCTACCAGGATAGTTTATTTTGATAGTGTCATTTTGGGGGACTTATATTTATTGTGCTCAGTATGTGAAATTGCCTTTTTTCCTTCAAAGTGACTAGGAAAAGTGATGCCTCTTTATGCTCATTTTACTTAATTAAAAATAAATGTTTTACTTTTGTTATTTATACGTAATGTTAGTATAAATTTGTGCTTGTGTAATGCTTTAGCTGAGTTAATGTATTTTAGGGTTGTGAGTTTGGTTATGTTTTGCATATGCATTTACAAACTTTGAATTCAGATTTTAATAACTGGCATAATTATGGTAGGATTTAGAGGATTTTAGTAGAGATAATGGCATGATAATGCTCTAGATAAATTGTTAATGATGTTTCTCGAGTTATAAATGAACTTTTGATGACATAATTGGAGTATTATTTATTTATTTGTGTTTGTTTACTGGGAAAGTCCGACTGGGTAATACCCATTTTCAGCAATGGCCGGCGGAGAAAAGCTCCATTTGCTTACATTACATTATACTAAGTTCCGGTTAAACATAGAGTAGTTACATTTCTATTTATATTTATATACAAACAGTAGTTACATTTATACAGTTTAAGATTTTACAGAAGTGTAAGTTCATAAAGAGAAAGTCCAAGTACAACTTAATGGATTTAGTGGAGTACAAAATATAATGCAGTTTAACTGCTGATTTTGAGGAATAAGTGGATATTCAGACAATTTTTAATATACTTGTCCTGCTGAGAGCTGTGGTGGCAGCAAGATGAGATCACTGGATGACTAGGAGCTACAGGGAATGTAAACCTGAAGACCATGAGTGTCTTGTAATATATCATCCACAAGATGATCCCTACTGCCAGGAGGAGAAAAACATGTCAAGCTGGGGATGATCTTCTGGGAGCCCATCCAATGGACAAGGTTAGTCCTGAAGAAGGCAAGGATATCAGTCAATGAACATGCCATGGCAATTTATCCTAGAGATAAGATGATTTTGAGATGGAACAACCATTACATAATGAGTTGTATCCCTCCAATATGTTTTATTTATAAGTTGATTGTGATTTATTTCATTGGTTTGGGTGCTTATGTAGCCAGTAATCCTTTGAAGGTATAAGAAATCTACTGGGGTAGGGTCTTTGATGGCACTGAATGTTAGGCTTAAATCTGCATACAAAAGTGTATATGACACGGCATATAGGACAGCACTTGTAGTCTGTCATGGGGTTTTAGACCAATACTCTTCCATCAAGAACTTTCTAGCTGCATGATATATCTGGCTAGGTACCTGTCAAAAGGATCATTGTACTCATTAATTGGTCTAATAAGGGCAGAGTACATAGGGACAGTAATGTCCTTTGACCTTGGTGGGACACATTTGGAAATCAGTTGTGCTAGATAGAAGGATCTGCTACTGCTCCAACATACCTTATTAAAGGTAATTTGAAGTTCAGTAAATAAAGTTTCATGTCCAAGAGGGATTTGCCTTGAGATGATATTATCTTTGACAAATTTGGAGATGCATCCACATTGTGCTTCAGTACCGAAGACATGATGCACCTGGAATCCTGGTATAGAGGGAGAGCTGCCCTTGCAGTGAAACCAAGTGTCAATTGCAGGACAGTTATAGATGAGGTCTAGATGCAAGAGAGCCCTAGGATCAAGCAGTTGTTGTTAAGACTTCTGGCATTGAGAATAGCAACACTGACATTGTAGAATTAGAAATTGTAATGTCGCTGTTTACTGTGCTAAAATATCTAGTAGTTAGTAGGCCTAAAAAAGGCACTACTGGGGCAGCAAGGACTTTGTCATAAGGAGAAGAAATGGAGTGATAGGTGTTATCCATCTACAGTGAAGCAGATTAGCTTATCTTCCATTATCTTCCAGGCTGAGATACACTGGGCCCCCACTAGAATGACAGCAGCTGCTTAGCCAAGCTATTGAACTCAGTTATCTTGTATTTGCATTTAGGCATCATTTTAAGTGAAGGTAAGATTCCTGTCAGGACCAGAGTCTTGCCTGCATCCAACATATGCCTGTCACATACTGTATTGTAGCAAGTATTTATTAATTGTTGTGAGCATAAAATAGTTCTATCTCTGCCTAAGGGCACCCAGTGTTATGAGACTGGCTTCAAACAGGACAACATCTAAACTGGCATCCATGTCAGTCAGTAATTCTATTTCTTGCATGGGGTCAGTGGCGCAGGTGATAGATATCTAACAGTAAGTCAACTTATGCTTGAAGCTAGAGAGAGTGTTAGGTGGTATGGAGAGCAGTGGGGAAGAGACATAGCATTTGCATGGGCAAGAGACTGAGAGTGTGAGGTGAGGGGAAAGGAAATGTGGTCAGAGGTAGGTAATAGGGGGTGGGTGTATGAAAGTATAAATGTAAGTGATGTGGGGGTGGGTGGAAATGGGGGTAGGGTAGGGGAGTGGAGTGAGCCCGAGCGCAGCAAAGAGCGAACAAAGCTGGAAGAAACCTGTGTGCAAGCACTGAGGAAAAAAAACAATCAAGTAAGTCTGGTAGCTAGTAAAATAATTTGTACACTACTATCTTAAGTTGAAAGATTCCTTGGAGATACTTTGATTCAAGAATAAAAAGTAAAAAATACCCAAATGGATGGAAGGCTAAACAGAAGTACCTGAGGAGTTTGAAAACAACTAGGGTGGGAGGCCTTAGCAGCAGTCGTACTGGACGAGCAGGAGAGTGACCGTTTTGTTTATGTTCCTGTATTACTTAAAATGTAACAGAAAACCCTTTACAGCTTATTTATGGAAGGTAGGATGCAGTAGATACATACTTTGTTTCTGCCTTTTCAGTTGATAGGATAGCCACGATTCTCACTTCGAGTGGCACTATAGGGGTGGAAAGTAGACCACCCGGAGAGTAGGCTTTGGATGGGCAGGCGAGGTCTGAAAGTGGCTGAAAGCAGTTCATTTCTGCCTTTTCAGTTGATAGGATAGCCGTGATTCTCACTTTGAATGGCACTATAGGAGTGGAAAGTAGACCACCTGGAGAGTAGGCTTTGGGTAGGCAGGCGAGGTCTGAAAGTGGCCGAAAGCAGTTTTTTCCTGCCTTTTCAGTTGATAGTATAGCTGTGATTCTCACTTTGAGTGGCACTATAGGGGTGCCTTTGCAAACAGATCAAAAGGTTTAAGTTTTAACAGCTTGGAAAAGTGGTACACAGGGAAATAAGAGAGGGGTTACAACAGCAGCCATTAATAAGCTATCTAATAATAGATAACATTAAGTTTGCTGAGCACTGAGGCTCACACTACAGCAGACAGCAGCAATGTTAACACTGAATGAGGAGACTGATAGCTATAAATGTGGATAATAGGGAGATACTAATACTGCTGACAGAGTTGATTTTAGTGACTTGCATCAAAGGTGTGCACTGCTCCCTACCACTACACAATGCACAAGCCATTGCAGCCTAGCAAATGGAGAGCAGGACTAAGCAACGCCCTGCTGTTTAAACAGACATGACAAATGCTAAAAAAACAGCCAATTCATGTGGACGTCCTTGTTCACTGGGTCAGACAGTGTACCAGTAAGTTTCTTTCATTCACAAAGCTAGACAGCTTAGTGCAAACCTAGACATTCATTCTAAGTATAATCAAGAAAAAACAAATTAGTTTATCTCAGAATTTAATATAAATACTTATACAAAATCCCATAAGAGTTTCAATAAATACAGCTTTATTTAAAGGTACACCTAAAGGAGGAGGTATAACATTACTTATTTTGTTAATTGTTATTCTGGTTATAAGTTTTATATGTTTAAATAATGCCAAATGACTTCTCTAAAAGGAATTTCTTTAAACATTAATGGACTGAATAATCCATGTAAAAGGGCAAGCTTAATGAGATACATTAATTTACATAAGGCCAACTTAGTATTCCTTCAAGAAACACATCTCTTGAAAAAGGATATTGATAAATTAGCCACTAATAAATATACAGTATTAGTTAGTTCAGAGCACACTCAGAAAAAAAGAGGAGTGGCTATTTTATGGAATAAAAGTATGCCCATACCTAAAACTATCAAGACTTATAAAGATGATAAAGGAATGTTTTGTATGGTTACAATACAAATTAATGGAAAGACATATACATTAATCAATGTATATTGGATACCAGGAATTGGTATTAATACAGTGAAATACCATCTTAATAAGATCATATCATTTTCTATGGGAGATATTATTTTAGCAGGTGACTTTAATTGTATCCTACATGAAAATGATACTACTACTATAGGAAAAAGGAAAATTACATCTAATGCAAAACATTTAAAAGAGTTTGTTAATTCATATCATTTGAATGATATTAATAATCAGATAGACTCAAAATCATTACCATACACCTTTTTTTCTAACAGATATAAAACTTATTAAAAAATAGACAGAGTCTTTATTTCTAACCAGATGGTAACAGAATTAATTAACTCATCATTTTGTGTCCTATATCAGATCATAATTCAATTGTTTTTGAGTTCATGATAAAGAGTACTTACAATGTCCAGATCAAAAGGATACCAGCATACTTAACTCAACTAAAAGACTATAAAGATTATATACTTTCAGAAGTGCAACATTTTTTAGACATAAATAATACTCCTGAAGTCTCCATTGTTTATGTTTGGGATGCTTTAAAATCATATCTATATGGCCAAAGTATCAGATGGTATAATAATAAAAGGAAATCTTGGGATAAGGAATTATTAGATATTCAAAGTAAATTAGACTCTTATAAGCATAATAATAAAGAAAATATTATGGACAAAAAAGTCATTGAAGAAATAAACAAACTAAATGAGAAATACAAAGAAATTTTAACTCATAAAGTTAAAATAACTTTAGAGAAATACAAGTTCTTGTCCTACTCAATAAGTCCCAAATACTTACATAGACCTAAAAATAAAACAAAAAGGTTGAATAAACAAAATCATATCAAAGAAATTTTCTCTCTAAGGAAAAAGAAGAATGTTTCTAGTCTACCAGAAATATTAGATGAATTTAGAAATCACTTTCACAAAATTAATTATAATAACATTAACATGGAACCTAAAGATAAAGAAATTTATAACTACAAACATGAATAAAAAACTTAATGAACAACAGACTAAACTATTGGATAAAAATATTTCATATACAGAGGTTGTTACACAAATAAACAAGCTTAAATAAAACAAAGCACCAGGTAATGATGGTATTATACCTGAGATATATAAAATTCTTTCTAAAAGTACATACTCATTAATACATAAGGTTTTTATTTTGGCCCAAAATGAGTTAATAACTCCCCCATCTTGGCAATACACATTTATTTCGCCAATTTTAAAACCCAATAAAGATCCAGCTAGATGCACTTCATACAGACCTATTTCATTACTTAATGTTGATTATAAAATTTTTATGAGTATTTTTGCTGATAGATTGAAGGCAATCATCCCAGGCATTATAGATATAGATCAGACAGGCTTCATTGTAAATATAAATACTTTTGATAATATAAGGAGAACTCTAACATTAATTGATTTTGCAAATAGGAAAAAGAAAGATTTAACACTTATTAGTCTCAACATAAGTTCAGCATTTGATTCAGTAAGTTGGGGCTACTTGTTTATCTTACTGAAGTGCACAAACTTTTCAGATACATTTGTAAATCTAATTGAACATTTATATAAAGGAGCACTGGCTTACATTAAGATAGGAACATATGTCTCACAAAAAATACCCATTTTAAAAGGTACAAAACAAGGGTGTCCGCTCTCTCCATTATTATTTACTTTAATAATGGAGCCTTGGGCTAATCTGATCAGAAACAGTACTGATTTAGAAGGATTTGATATAGATGAAAATACAACATCTAAAATTCAACTTTTTGCAGATGATGTTCTAATCACATCAGCAGGATCTAATTCTTCTATGCAATCCCTATTTGATAAAATTATGAATTTTAAAAATATATCTGGTTTAATATTCAATGAAGAAAAAACTAAAATATTACCTATATATACACGAAAAAATGTCCTTATTAGTGATTTTAGTAAATATATACCCAATTCGGGTCAGATAACATACTTAGGTATAATACTAACTAAGGATATCAAATCTATTATACATAATAATTATAGTACCTGTTTTATTAATATACAAAATCTTTTCAATAGCTGGAATAATATGTTTTTTACTTTGGAAGAGAGACTTACAATTATCAAAATGATAATTTTCCCCAAGATATTATACTTAATACAATCAATAATACTCCCACCTACAAAAATAATTATCAAGAAATTGAATACACTAATGTTAAATTTCTTATGGGCGCCTAATAGACCTAGGATTGCATTAAAGAAACATACTAATAGCTGGTCTCAAGGGGGCATTTCTTTTCCAGACTTTAACTTATATACTATCTCTTCTATTATAAAAGTCATTACTTTGTTAATAGATCAGTCATATGTTGCAAAATGGAAAGATTACTGGGAACTAATTAGTATTCACTTCATGAAAATTTCTTTAACACATAAAAATATGATTGTAAATAACTCCATGTTATGGTTACTAAAATAATTTTGTACTTCACCTATTACACCAAAACATATAGTTAGTTATCCATTAAACATTATTACTAGTTATCGTAATTTTATATTCATGCATCCTAAGTATAAGGAATGGAATTTTATTCTATTCCCTATAATGTATACACAAGGTATGCTTTTGTCATCCACTTCAGAAAGAACTCTTTTAGTCACAGAAAATGATCTAAAGTACTGGTATCAGTTGCTATCTGATAATAAAGTTAAAAATTTAGATTGCTTAAAACAAGAATTTGATCTGAGAGAAACTTGTTGGTTAGAAGTTCAGACCTTTAGACAACATCTTATTAATAAACTTGAATTAATGTCCATAACAGTTAAAGACTCTATTCCAATACTGATTGATTACTTGATATTAAATTTACAACATAAAGTTTCTGATAAAGGTAAGCTTTCATACATACATAAAATTATCAGAGAAGAAACTTATTATAGTGTAGATACCTATTGGAATTATTTCACTTCCATTAATGGTGAATCACCAAACCAACAAGATAAACAATATATGTTAAGTTGTCTGTCTCGCCTTCATTCTTGCTGGATGGGTTCGGAGCCGACCTCGGCTCCGACTCGGCCACTCTAAAAGCTCGAGAGTTGGTTCCACCGGCTCGAGGCTCCCCTTATATCCCACAATGCTAGGCGAGAGTTACCTCAGATCTCGTTTGCCGCTACAGCATCGAGGTGTTGGTTTTTCTACCGGCTTGTTGGTAAGTGTAATTTTGGTAAAATTAGATCACTTAAAACCCTATATTTTTGAGTTTAAATATATTTCCCTTAGTGTAGTGGGTTTTTCTACTCCGGTTTTCCGGAAAATCCCAATTTTTTTCCCAAGAACTTTTAAAGTTCTCTCTCGGGCCTTCTGGCCTTTCTCCATCCCCTAGTTGTGTGTGTGTGTGTTACTCTTGGTAAACTTTAGTTAATTGTTTATTTTTGAGTTTTAAAAGTAGATTAGTGTAATCAGTGTGTCTGTTGAGTGTGTGTGATTACACTTTTGTTTAGGATGTCTAAAGACACAAAGGTCTCAGGCTTCAAGAAGTGTGATGCGTGCTGTCAGAAAATGTCTCTGACAGACGGTCACACTTCTTGTGTCTATTGCCTGGGGCCTTTGCACCTGCAGGACTCCTGTGCTGTATGCCACGGCTTCAGCCCCAGGGTCCTGCAGGAAAGAAAAAATAAGTTGATCCTGAGGGGTCTTCTTAAGCCGGAGGATTCCCTTTCTGTCTCTGGGAAGCCCTCTAAGGCTTCTAGGTCCTCGGCTCCAGCAACTGAGCCGAGACCTAAGGCTTCTAAACCTCCGCCTACATCGGCTCCGGCTGGAGCCGATGAGTCTCAGTCCACAGTTTCTGTGGTTTCCTCGGCTCCGGCTGGAGCCGAGGTAATAGAGGTTCCCGTGTCGGCTCCGTCCAGATCTTCGGAACCGACATCGAGGAAGAGGTCCAGGTCACCGTCCCTTGGCTCCGTTCATTCGGCTCCAGGATCTCCCCTGCTGTCTGAACGGAGCCATAAATCTCATTCCTCTAGGTCATCGAGGCTATCGGATCATGACCTTCAGAGGGTAGTGAGTCGACTTCTTAAGTCCGAGGCACTAGCCCAGATGCTTCAGAGCCCGACTCATCAGTCGATGCCTGCCCTTGTCCATCAATATATTCCTCCTCTGACTCCGTTGAGCTCGGAGCCGGGTCGTGTCGGAACCGAGACTGTGGTAGCGTCGGAGCCGATACAGTTGTCTTCGGCTCCATCGTCGGCTCCGATTTCTTCCTTAGAAGAATCTCGGCGCCGGACTTCCATCGTCGGCTCCGAGGGGGTGAGTGGCATCGGACCCTTGTCCGACCCCGCTCTTCCTCTCGGAGCTTCGGCGCTGGTGAGTTCGGCTCCGACATCGCCTCGAGCCATCACTGTCGGTGCCGAGGGGGGTTCTCAGCTTCTCGGAGCGGGGACCTCTGGCTTTGCCTGACAGGGGTGCTTTCGAGGTCATGCGGAGTGTGTTAGAGCCTGGCTCTACTCCACAGTCGGCGCCGCCCCCTCCCTCACGGTGCCTCAGGTCAAGTCGACTGACTCCTCATCCCGGACCGCAGAGAGCCAGCTCCTCAGGAACCCCTGTGGGGATCTCATCCTCTTCCGAGGCCTCTCCTGATTTGGCAGAAGAGCCCCCTCGGAAGAGGAAGTGTAAGAGGAAACACATTGACTCACCTGAGTCAATCACATCTGATACAGATTTAGATGATTCCGAGGGTTCCCCCCGTTCCCCTTCTGAAGATGTCTCTTTTGCAGACATTCTAGAGATCCTGAAGCAGAGGGGAAATTGGCCAGCCCTTAACCCTTCGGAGGATGAATCTGTATATCTTGAGGCATTTGGCTCTCGCCCTTCCACCTCCTGGGTGTCCCCCCCCTTTGACCCCCTCATGCAGGTGGTTGCTAAAAAGGCATGGACGGCTCCTGATTCAGTAGATCCTACTCCCAGGAGACCCTCCAAATTCATAATGGCACCAGCAGACAAGCAGTTCTTGACAAAAGGAGTTTCTGTGGATGCTATGGTGGTAGCTGCTGCCACTAAGAAGGAACTAGCTGATCCTTCAGTTCCTGTCCATCCACCTAACAAGGAATCTAGGTCCATGGACAGGTACGGGAAGCGGATGTTTTCGTCAGCGACATTTACTATGCGTTCGCTGAACTACCTGTGCCATTTCACTCGTCTTCAAAGAGACTTGATTAAAGAAGTGAGTGACATGTTGAAGGATCCTACAGCTGTGGGTTTTCAAGATAAAATGAACACTCAGCTGGCTACCCTTAACTCCATAGCCAACTCCTCCATGCGCCTCCTTTCTTATGCGGCTGATGGAGCGAGTAGGGCCGCAGGGACAGGTGTGGCCTTACGTAGGCATGCCTGGATGCGGCTATGCAATTTTGCGGACCCCTTCAAGACGTCTTTCACTAACTCCCCGTTTGATGGGTCATCTCTCTTTGGTCCTCAAGTGAAAGAAACCTTGACTAGGTGCGAGACTGATGGCAAGACTCTTTCTGCCGCCGGAGTCCGTTTTTCTACTCCTTCTAGGCCTTACCCCAAAGGCCAGAAAAGTGGGAAAATGTGGTTCCGTAAACAAAATCAAGGGACTTCGCCTGACGCACAAAGTCGTTACGCCGCCAGAGGCAGAGGCGGGAATAACAATGGTAGACGTCGCCCTCGAGGCAGGGGGGCTCCGCAGAACCAGGGCAATCGAGAAGCCTTCTCTGATAAGCCCTTTCAGCATCCCTGAGGTGTTGCCCGGCTGCCCACCTTAGGAGGCAGTCGGGGGAAGGTTGTCACTGTACCCAAAAGCCTGGCTATCCCTGACTCAAGACAAATGGGTACAGTCTATCATTTGCGAAGGCTATTCTATCCCCTTTCTTCGCATTCCGAAACAATCAAAAAAATCCCTTCCAGATGTTCCACCCGCGCAAAGGGATCTAGCGGTTTTGGAAATTTCAAAACTGCTTGCAAAAAGAGCAATTCAGCCAGTTCCAGCAGACCAGCAAGGATCCGGAATCTACTCAAGGTTCTTTTTAGTTCCAAAGAAAACAGGGGACTGGAGACCAATTTTGGATCTCAGTATCTTGAACAGATCAGTCAAGAAAACAAGATTTCGGATGGTCACGCTGCAGTCCATCCTTCCCCTATTGGGAAAAGGAAACTGAATGTGCTCTATAGACCTTCAGGATGCGTACTATCACATAAAAATGAACAGACGCTCCAGAAGATTCCTCCGCTTCAGGCTGGGAACCAGTCATTTTCAATTCAGGGCCCTGCCCTTTGGTCTCACCACTGCCCCGGTGTTTAACAAAAGCATGGCAGTGGTAGGTTCTCACCTGAAACGACAAGGATTCCAGGTGTTTCCATATTTGGACGACTGGCTCCTCACAGTCCCCACCAAGCATCTCCTTCTGATGGCCAGGGATTACACTTTTCGCATTTGTCAAAAGTTAGGCATTTCAATAAATTGCGAAAAGTCTGTTTTGTCGCCTTGTCGTACTATTACCTTCATAGGCGCAAATCTAGACACAGTAAACATGTCTGCGAGGCTAACAGATCAGAGAATAACAGACATACACAGACTGGTCTCACTCCTTTTCAACAACAACAGAATCAAAGCCAGGTTAGTTCTGAAAGTGTTGGGAATTATGGCGGCTGCCATACCTCTGCTTCCATTAGCCAGATTCCACATGCGAATCCTTCAATGGATGCTCTTTACACAATGGTCATACCAGCAACTTCCAATGTCCCACACCATTATGATCACGCAGACGTGCAGAAATCATCTCATGTGGTGGATGTCTTCCCCTCAGCTCTGGTTGGGAAGACCATTTGTCCCCCCCCCCCCTCCGGTTGCTACTTTGACAACGGACGCCTCCCTGATCGGGTGGGGGGGGCATTATCAGGGCAGGACGGTCCAGGGCACATGGCAACCAGACGAATGCCACTTGCACATAAATGTTCTGGAGATGAGAGCAGTGCTTTTAGCATTGCAAGCCCTTCAAGACTCTCTCCCCTTGGGAACGATTGCAGTCCAGACAGACAATATGTCTGTAGTGTGGTACATCAACAAACAAGGCGGAACCAGGTCCTACCCCCTGTGTCGAGAGGCACTCAGATTGTGGCAATGGGCAATTTCTTCTCAGCATTTTCTGATAGCAACGCACATCCCCGGGAAGTCCAATCAAATAGCGGACAAATTGAGCAGAGCTATCCTCATGCCTCACGAGTGGTCTCTGAAAGACTCTGTTGTGAGAGAGATTTTTCTCAAGTGGGGTCAGCCTTGCTGCGATCTTTTTGCTACTCCCCAAAACAGCAAGTGCAGACATTATTTCACTCTATTCCCTTTACCAGGCCAACCCAGCAGAGACGCTCTAGTCCAAGTTTGGCCCCGGGGACTTCTGTATGCATTTCCTCCCTTCCCACTAATCTCTCAGGTGATACAGAAAGCTATCGCTCAGAAGGCCTCGTTGATCCTCATTGCTCCTTACTGGCCTCGACAGGTGTGGTTCCCCTTTCTACATCAATTTCTACTGGAGCGACCTTGGCATCTGGACCTAGTTCCAGACCTTTTGATCCATCAATCGGGTCAGTTACATCGCTCCCTCCCCTCTCTGAACCTCACTGCTTGGTTCCTCCAGTTCCAACATTAGCCAGGCTTCCTCAATTATCTCACTCTGTTCGAGATATTTTGATAGCTTCCCATAAATCTTCCACTAGGAAGATTTATTTGAGTAAGTGGAAACGTTTCACATATTGGGCTCAAGGAAGGGACATAGATCCTTTCACTGCTTCCATCCAAATAGTCCTTGAATTTCTAGCTGAACTCTTCCATGCAGGTTCATCCCCTTCTACTCTTAAAGTTCAATTGGCAGCTATCTCTAACTTTCATGTAGGTATTTCTGAATCTGACTTAATGTCCCACAAGCTTTGCAAAGCCTTTCTGAAAGGAGTTTTTCTTCTCAGACCTCCTATAAGAAATCCTCCTTCTCCTTGGGACCTAAATTTAGTTCTTACTTCTTTGATTCTCCCCCCTTTAGAACCTGCAGCCTCCTGTTCTTTAAAATTGCTATCATGGAAGACTCTCTTTCTGGTAGCTATTACTTCAGCTAGAAGAGTCTCAGAACTTCATGCACTCAGCTGTCGACCTCCTTTTCTATTGTTCCATAAGGACAGGGTATCCTTACGAACCAACGCGTCCTTCTTGCCTAAGGTAGTCTCGACGTCAAATCTAAATCAAAGCATTGACCTCCCTGTCTTTTTTCCAGAATATTCCAATAGGTCTGAACAAAAATTACACTGGCTAGATGTTCATCGTCAGTTGAGGTACTATTTGGATAGAACAAAACAATTCAGAAAATCTGACCAACTGTTTATCTCCTATGCAGAAAGCAGAAAAGGACTTTCAGTTTCAAAGGTATCATTATCTAGATGGCTTACATCTCTGATTACCCTTGTTTATGAGATTAGACACCAAAAGCTGCCTAATAAACATAAGGCCCATTCTACCAGAGCTTTGGCTACTTCTTTAGCCTTCCAAGACAGACTGCCTATTGACACCATTTGTGCAGCGGCTACTTGGGCTACTCCTCACACTTTCATTTCTCATTATAAGTTGGATTTAGCTTCTAGGCATAGAGCTAACTTTGGTTCCACTGTTCTCAGGAGTCTGTTCCGTTAGGCCACCCGGGACAAGGTGCTAGGGACGGTCCCATCCAGCAAGAATGAAGGCGAGATAGACAACTTAACATATAGAAGTTATGTTCTTACCATAACGTTCCATGTTAAGTTGTCTTCTTCTCGCCTTCTTCTTGCGTCCCACCCTCCTTCCCCCTGGCCTGGACAGACCTAGAGGAGTTGTGATTGTGACCTCTCTTTCTACCACCTCTTTTCTTAGGCATATGCTGCTTGCATATTTCCTGAATCAGGATGTAGGTCACCTTTCTTTCTCCCTGTTGTTAGAGGTGGACCCTTTTAGAGTTGTTCTATTACTATTATAAGCTGGGGTTAGCTTACAAACGAGATCTGAGGTAACTCTCGCCTAGCATTGTGGGATATAAGGGGAGCCTCGAGCCGGTGGAACCAACTCTCGAGCTTTTAGAGTGGCCGAGTCGGAGCCGAGGTCGGCTCCGAACCCATCCAGCAAGAAGAAGGCGAGAAGAAGACAACTAACATGGAACGTTATGGTAAGAACATAACTTCTATATATTGGAATCTGCTTATAAAACTACTTCTTCCATTATTTGGAGACTTTTTACTTGGAAATTTTTACATAGATCCTTTTATACACCTTTGAAGATGAATAAAATAAATAATAAAGACAATCTATGTAAAAGATGTAATGTAGAAATTAATGCTGATTGGGCACATATATTTTATGACTGTATAAAATTGAAAGAATATTGGAAATCAATTAATGATTTTTTGCAGCCTCTTTTTACAGATAATTTCATTATTTCTAAATCACTTATATTATTCAACACTCCTGTTCCTCAAAGTGTTAAAAAGGTTAAGCTTCCCTTGTTATGGTCTATTCTAGCAGTGGCTAGAAAAATAATAACCAGAAATTGGATTTCAGATACTCCTCCTTCGTTTAATGAATTTAAAAATGTTATGACTGTTGTGTGCCATATGGAATTGATGACAATAAAATCAAGAACTACTAGAAAAACATCTTACTATATTATATGGGATACTTTACAAAATCTGTTAAAAAAATCTTAGCTACAATAGCATGGTATTTTAGTTTAATTAATTGATTTGATTGTAGTGGATGTCTTTGTAAATACTTTGGTTATTTTATTGAATGTTATAACCATTTCTATTTTAATTACTTGTATAAAATTGTTATGATATTTATTTTATATGTTAAAAATAATAAACTTGTTTTAAATAAAAAGAATTTAATATAAATACAGACCAGAATTCTCTAAACCTAACAATAGTCCTTCGCTCATCCTATGGGATTTCCAGGTGTTCAAAAGCAAGATGAGAGATGCGAACTTCCCAGTTCGTACTTCATCTACTTTTTTTTCAGTGGACTATATTCTTTGTGCTCACATTATAGACAGTCAGTGGTAACACTCACAAGGGACCCACACAGTTTCACCTGACTGTTTCCAGAAGGCCTTTATCTCACAGGTACAATGTAACAGCTTTGATTCTGATCTCTGGCTATTGGCTAGACATGCAATAGTCTGCAAATTGCTAGTGTAGTATGAACCTATGAATAAAAAGAGGACCTATGAATAAAAAAGCAGCTGTAATGTGAGATCCTTTATGCTTGTAGAGTTCCTCAGCCTTTAGCAGACTCACTGATCTCAACTTTGTGAAAGAAATGTTCTTACAGCTTATATCTACAATCTTATCTACCCAATCACTACGCAAAGTTCAGTACTAGAGGTGAGAATGAGGTCATAGATGGATAAACTTGAGATGTTATGACTCAGTTCTTGGTTCACAAATGTAGCCTGGTAAACATTACCTGCAGTACTCCCTTAATCACCATGTCCCACAGTTATTAGCAAAACCTTATGATGCATTTATCTGAGTCTGTTTCACTACATTTTGATAAGCAACATCAGTGAACAAATGTACATTATATCATCATGTAACTTTAAGTGGAAATATGATCCATCAAGCCTGTTCCATCAAACAAGTTTAAAAACAAAAGTGTGGATTAAGAGCAGGGCATCCCCCACAGCTTACAAAACAGAGAGCTTTGACCCATGTACCCTCTTAAGTAATATACTGCTGTGAATTTGCGCAGCATTGGGGTATGTTAAAACATTTGTACAGTCAAAACCATTTGATGGCACAGGCTTGCTGAATCTAGTTTTGCTTTAAGGTGAATGTATGATACACATAAAAACTAATTTAGCACAAAATACCTTAATTTTCTGTTACAACAATTATTCAAAAGTATAGTGACAAGAATAAAAATGTCATGAAAAAGGAAGAAGAGACAAGGGCGACACTCAAAAGACCATCCACACTTTCCATATCCAGGCTAGACCTCACTTTACTATATTATGTACCTTTCAAGCAGTGAAAAAGAAGCCAGGCTACATCTTACACTTATCTTTGTGTATGTCCTTTCCTGTCACCTGCAGGCAGCAATCCACTTTTTTTCTGGAAGAAAACCAAAGAGAAAAAAGACTTGTATTTTGGAGATGCTGATTTTCATCTCAACAACTTTGTACTCGGCAGGGAACTGCTTTATTGCATGCCAGAGGCCGCAGTCAATTGATGCTTGAGGCCAAAGAGCAAAACACTGTGTGCAGATACATGCATGCAATCCTGATGTCTGCAAAACAGATACTTTCCAAACTTTAGCTGCATCTTAAAATTCCATCCATGTCAATCATAAACAGTGGTGGGGGTGAAAGAATCACACTTGGCAGTCCTACATCCACCTTGAAGAGTGTATCTGACTCCATGAGAATACAGGCAAAACTCCTGCTATGCAAATGCATATATAGGGACCCAGTGACAGACAGTGATAGCCTGGGGGGGGGGGTGTATTTGTGTAACACCTCCCACAAGATACTTTGGATTCCTACGTCCATAAACCGTATTTAGACCGTACGTCTCAAACTTGTACCACTCCACCAGTATCTCTGTAAGGGCAGAGTTGATCATTGTTTCAATGGCAGGATGGAATTGCACTGCATTCCAGATAGTTAGATGTTTGAAAAGTAGCTACATAAGGAAGACCAAGATGTACATTCTGATAATACCATTTGCTGTACTCACAGCATGCTGTGATATATATGTATATATCATTTCATTGTTTACTTATACTTTTAATAAAGTTTCAGTGTATAAACCTTTTCATCAGATCATTTATGTTAATGATTCACTTAATCAATGCACCTTATAAAGCATGCTTGTGAATTACTCTTTGAATTAATAAATAGTTGTATTTTTAAATGAATGGAATGAGAAGTACTCCTTTGAAAACTTGTGTAACATCATCCAATTTATAAGTTGCATAATGCATGAATTTAACATTTGTTTCAACTAAAGGTCTAGGTGTAATTTTTGAAAATTCTGCTGACAAAGTGTGGGATTCTACTATTTCTAAGTAAAAACAGGTTATATGTAATAGATTATTCTTCATCAAGTACTGCATACATTTTATATATATATATATATATATATATATATATATATATATATATATATACAGAGAGAGAGAGCGAGACAAAGAAAGAGTGTGTTACCGTCTATGGCTTATGAATAAAAGATTCAGTTCACACAAATACACAAAACTTTAAAGGGGAGTCTTGTAAAACTAAATAGAACATTAGTTGAATATAAACATTCTCTGCTACACTTCAGTGAAATGATATGAGGTAATGTAATGATTAGAATTATAATTGGAGAAATGTAAATCCTATGTCCTACTAGAGGAGCTTATTGTGTGGTTTTAAGCAAGTCACATAATGACTGAGACATTAATTTATGAAGAGAGGATTGTGATGCAGGAACTGCAATGCAGGGAGAAAGGCTGTAAGGTCAACAAAACGGAGAGGATCCAGCATGGTAGACGGAAACAGCCTCGCTACACAATAAAAACTGATATTTATGTACAAAATTATTATTATAGTAAGGGGCACAATGTGTAAGATGCAGTCATTGCCTAAAGGATGGAATTGCAATAAGGCAAGCAGGAGCTAAAGGGATCTCAGATAAACTGGATGGAAGGCAGCTTGGTGTGGGCAAGGTAGTTAATAGTGAGTTAGTACTAATCAATGCAGTGATGATTCCTGAGGTATAGGACTAAACTTGTCAGTGTTAGCACACTACTAGAGACTGAGGGAGACAAACACTGACAGTTGGCAGGTCATGATGAATAGGGAGTCTCTGCTCAGTGACAAGTAGAACATAGAGGGGAGCTGGGTTCTCCCATCAGTAAAGCCCTGCTGCAGAGCAGAATGATAACTCTTGTCATTGACAGGCAGGGATGCAGCTCTTGGTCTCCACTCTTTAATGTGGAAAGAGACCCAGTAATTGCCATGCTAGTGCAGGATACTAGAGTGGCTTATGTATGTCTGAAGAGTAGGGATCATGGTAAATGTGGCAGCTCCATGCACTGGTAATTAAGGAGACAAAGGAATGTCTGCCGTCGGCAGAGGCTGGTGAGCTCACTGCAATACAAGATGTCCTGTGGTACTCGTCTAGTTCCTGCAACAGAAAACTTTACCAAAAATCATTTCTTTAGACTTTACTTATGTCTGAAGGTATTTTCCATACACACTGTGCACCAGCAACAGAGGTGAGTGGAATGGAATGATTGGATCCTGATCCTCCACATTTATCTTTAATCCTTACGTAGCCTTGCCTTGGTGCCTCTACAGTACAGAGGGTGACTGTATTGATGTGGTGCCATAGACCTGGCTTTGTGTACTCTACCCAGGACTGGTAGATATAGCCGGGGAAGATGAGATGAGCAGGCATTGTCAGCACCTCATGGAGATATTTATAAGGGATTTTATGCATCAGGGATGAATCCTAGCAGACATTGTGAATATATTCCAAGAATTAAGGGATACCATGACAGCATGGATGAACAGCAGGCAACTCTGTCAGTGAGCATATTTAAAGGTCTATCTATGACTTCAGCGGTGATAGTTTATACAGATGATATAATGAAACCTCAGTGATAAACATATTACAAGACAATATTGGAGAACAAGAGGGATACATCATTTTAAGATTAATGCGGGTAAAACAAACAGGGTAACCTTCTTTAATGACACATTAAATTATCAAATGGAAAGAAACAATGATTTTATTGAGTTAGTTGACATAATCCATTGCTGTGGACTAGAAATAGATTATTTAACCTCTAACAACAGACTGACAATATAATTTTAGATTATTTAACCTCTAACAACAGACTGACAATATAATTTTAGTCAGCTATATTATGTTCCAGTCAAAGATATTTCACAAGCAATATCAAAAAGCTGTTTAATGAACATTTGTTGTTGTCAAAGATTAATTATTGCTTAATAATTTATTTCTGGATACTTCTTAAAGATAATGGTTACATTAAATGTTTTAATCTTGCATTTCTAAAATTTAAGCAAAATTGTAGTCCAGGAAGTTACCATTGCTCCTTATACCTGAACACACAGGGCCCTTGTTTATTAGACAGAATAACATAAATACTGAGGATATTCTGCAGACAGAATTATATAAGTACTGTTTTTTTGTTTTATATTATAAATGAGTATGACATGCATGATTTAACTGTATGTGCTTTTCATAAACATTATGCTCTTGAGCAGATCCAACAGACCAAAGCCCTTTGCTATTCTTGTAAAAGGTTAAACAATGGGATGAGTCATTGTACACAATCCTTCCCCAGTGTGTAGGCATAGTACTGCATGCACAGAGTACAAATGCAAATAATCCTTCTCCTCAGTTATACATAGTTCACAGACAAAACACCAATGCCTACTTTCTAGCCCCAGTAGGTAATCTATGGACTTTCATCTAAGTAAAACTGATGGTTTTGCTCCAAGTAGTGTACAAGTCACCTATCCTGCTAATGTGCTTCTAAAGCATATAGAGCTTAGAAACGTATGAGTGTTGTTAAAACGCACACACACACAAAACTACTTTGCTTAGCAAGAAAAACTCTACCAGCAACAGAGTCCCTTGTATTGCAGGCCACATGTTTAAATAATTTGAGTTATCCTCACCCCACACAGTGATGCACATGAGCTCTTGCCAGTAGAAGCTTGCATAGCAGCAGATCTTCTCATTAACACCAAGTGTTAATGATCTTGCCCACTGTCAAGTCTAATGAGTGAAGAACCTTTATGAATCACCCATGGACATGACAGTGGAGGACAGCACACTTGACAAGTTCAGTACTGCTGGCCTTAGGTTAGCATGATAGTGCAATGTTGCACATCTGGGCAAAGCTATGTAATAAGGTATGCTTTGCGTATTTTATGATATAGCTCTCCCTCTGGTTTAGTAGTGCGCAGTCCTGTGAACCCAAGGCAAACAGTGCTGGGCTGCCCAGTTGCACAGGTTCACAGTGCAGCATCTAGTTTCTATAAACCCATGTGTAATGAGTGCAGAAGTATACCCTTAGCAGCAGCCTGTGTGGAAATGAAGTCAATGTAGAGAAGTTGCAGTTCTTACATGCAGCAGAGAAGTTACAGTTCTTACATGCAGCAGTGTGGATGACAATATAAGTGTAATGTTTTCTCCCTTTGCTCATAGGGAAACTGTAAATCTACTTAAGAAGACCTTGCAAGGAAAACCTGACATACACGCAAAGTTGTGAAGTGTATGATGCATTATGCTTACCTACTTTTTTGCAACAGTAACAGGCAAAAGAGTCTAAGGTGGTGAGAGACAGGAACAAGGTCTGTGTATCCCAGGCAGTGAGCAAGTCCACAATAGTCACAGAAAAGGCAGTATTGGGGCATAGTCACATTATGTGGCCATTTTACTGGGTAGATGCAGTCCCAGTACTTCCTTGCAGAAGAGTTTGCTGTCACTAGATCAGACAGATGATTAAGAGAATGGCAGCTGCTCCTGGCTTCTGAAGGTGTATCGATTGACACTGGATTACAGAATACACAGTACACAGTATGGTAGTATGAGGTCCTGTGCACAGTTCATGTGTAGGCAAGCTTTTTCATGTTCTGGGCCTGTCAGGACTATGACTGAAGTCTGAATCATGTGGCTGATTGCCAGAAAGGGGTGGGAGGTTGGCATAATGGTTAAAGTGTTTACCTTACAGACACAACGTACAGGGTTTGCTTCTAACATGGGTTAATTGGCTAGGCTTAAAATGGCCCACAGGGCAGTTAGCCTAGTACTATTCTATGACTTTATGACTAATACTAAACAATGGGAATGGAAGACTTGTATACCTCCGAGCACAATGTTTTTGAATCACTGGTACACAAAAAGGCAAGTGCTCAGAAATTGCGTAATTGTCCAGGTTGTGGTAGTTTGATAACTTTTAAGAATGCATCTTGCATCAAAAATAGATATATTCTAAATAAAGTTTAAAAGTATATTTATTAAATCACTATTCTGCAGTTTTATGTTTTTTTTTGGGGGGGGGGGGGGTTACTGTTTGCCATTTCTAAACTGCCTGGAATTTTGAAATTGTGTTGTTAAGCAAAAGATGACATGAAATGAAAAGAAAGAAAAAAATATGTGACAGTATATATGTATGGACTGTATAAAAACAAAACTGCATCTGTTGTATATGACATAAAAGTGCGATTTAAGAGGATTCTACAAACATGGAGAAGAATCGCCATCAACCATATATCAACTCCAGGTGGCTAGTGATTTCTACCTTCAAAAGATAAGATATGGTTACTGCAAAATGTTTTCCCCTCGGGAAGAGGAGACTGTTAGAGGGCAATGAGGGCTGTCTTGCCTTGTGAGATGAGAAATGAACTGGTTAACTGGGAGGATAGATTAATAGATTGTTTAGCAAGTGCAGACAAGAAAAGAAAGTCACTCCAGTTTTCATATGGATTTGTTTAGTAAAAAAAAAGTCAGCTCTTAACAAATGTTTTACCTTCATTTAATAAACAATATTAGTATAACTGTGAGCCCCGCTTTTTACTGCCTCTTTGAATATCACACAGTAATTTTCTTTGCCTTAACTTCTTTCATTCTCTGTATCATAAAGGTAAAATATAAATATTTTCGAATTATTCAACCATCAGTATAGCTGGCAAACACCGTGCAGGAAATGTTAGAATTTTCTGCTAAAATAAGTCACATAATTTAGTTTACTGCTTGTTTTCCCTGATGTTTGTTGTGTATTTACTGGTTGTTTTATATGCTTTTGTGAAGCCACAATGTTTCTTGAACACTGGAAAAGAAGGCAGATGAGACTGAGTTATTATTGGGATCTGACTGGTTTAGAAGAGGAAGAGGTAAGTAACCTTCTCTGCAATTATTTAAAACAGCAGTAGTTCAGCTTAATTGTGTCATTATTCTTGCTGTATCCATCATATTTACAACAGTCAGCAATAGTTCAACCACCACACGCACACACACACACACACACACACACACACACACACACACACACACACACACACGCACACGCACACAGAAAAAAAAGCATGATCTGAAAGGAGATTTTCTCACTCCTGAAATTGAATAGAAGCTGTAGAACCTGTTTTGTTAAAATTAAAGATTGAAAAGAAAAGAGCTTGATGTATCTGATATCTTGAAAGTGGAGATAAGATATTCTAATCTGCACATTTCTGTGCCACCACCATAAATGTGTTTTAGTGCGAGTCATGTATTATATGTTATGGTTTAGTAGTTTTCCTTTCTATTTTTATGTCTATTAGTGTGTCTGGCAGTTGGTGGTGAGGGTTATGGTTGTAAGCTGTAGTTTTTGTGGTTCAGGGTTTGATTCCCACAGCCCTTATTTATATACTATGTGACTTTGAGCAAGCCATTTAACCAGACAGTGCTTGGGGAAAATGAGAATTTGGCCTCAGCTTCTCTGTGGTCCTATGTTCAAGCAAAGTATCAACTTATGAACATACTCTCTCACTGAGCATTCAGACTACTTGGCAAATAAGATTTACTTTTACATCTACTCATGCACACAGAATAAAACAATTTATGACAGTGCATTGTATTATCTTGTATACAGACTAAGATATTTAGATTTCTTTTTCTTCAAACGCCTGCCATATGTATCTTTTCATAAATGTGACACACACCCTAGTTATACTTCAGTATTATATACGTGTCTTGTCATGTATTTCTGTTTCATATATAATGGTAAGAATGTACAGCCTACCTTGTATTATGTGTCGAGCACATGCTAGTGTAGCTGCTATTTTATAGCAGTAAATGAAACTCTGCATTCAACAAAAGCGATTGTATCCCATGAGGTTTAGCAGTCTACACAGCTCTGTTCTTAGTTTTTGGAGATGGCAAACAGGTTTGAGGCTAGTGCAACTTTATTTCATAGATAATGCATCTCTCTTTATTGGAAAGAGAACCAAAAAGGCAAATTAATAGTACTTATGTGGTTAGCCCTGCCATGGGTGACTTGTGTTTTTGTTGACTGATAAGGAATGGATTGAAGCATATAGCCTGAAGTACTTTTATTCTGTGCCGTGTGTCACTGACATTTAAGTTCCAGACATATCTGAGCATATTCTCATTTAGACATTTCTGAAGTTGAAGAGACTTTGTCAGAAAGACACTTTTTCAGTAAAACTTTCTCTCTGACTTCCAGGTATGTCCTTTTAGCTGCACATTTGTATGTTCATGTGTGTGTATTGGTTGAATAGACTGGATGAATGGGTTTATTTATTTGGTCTGGAAAATAACTATCTAGAAAGCTCTTTGTGAAATTTCAAAAAAAAAAATAATATGTTTTTAATTTTATTTTTAACATTTATTTATTGGGACCTTGTAAGAGGTGGTTGTTGAAAGCAGTAGGTTTGTTAATAAGTAGACATGAATTTATGGGTTGTTGATTGACTCATTGAAGAGGAAAGTGTCCAGGAAAACACGCAGCTCTGAAGTGGTTCCAATATACTCACTCCCTTTAAATTTTGAGATATCCCATTGGTGATGGGGAATATGACACTTCCATATTGTTTCTAGAGTTGCAGGTAAATTCTAAGAGTTGTATCCATTTGTCAGTTTCACACTGACTAATATTCGGTGCATTTCAGCTCTCCGTTATGCTTCTCTACCTGTGTCTCCAGTTGAGTAAAGAGAAGACTGTAGACTTTTCCTGGAACAACACAAGGGGACTGATATATCTATATCTATATATATATATATATATATATATATATCTATATATCTATATATATATATATATACACACACACACACATATATATATATATATATATATATATTTTTTTTTTTTCTGTGCTTACTGTTTGTAAAGATGTACATTGTGCAAAGCAGAGATGATGTCACCTATCTAGTGATAGTCTTGTGTGCTATAACTTCAATGTGTAGAATAAATTCTTAGTGGCAGAACACAGAAATATGCAGAAGTAAGGCTTAACTTCTCATGACCATTCCTTAAATGCACCCTTCATCATGTATGCCATTTGTACCACCTTATAAATGTAGTGGCTGACTTATTTTGTCCTCACTTATACCACTATCTGTAGATATTTCCTCCAGAGTTTTGGCAGCTGTATATTTTTATTCATTTCATAATTAACTTTCCACACTAAACTCTTGTCTATTTGTTAAAAAAATAATAATTGAAGGAAAAATTAAATACATATTTTACCACTGAGAAGAATGCTAGGCTCATTGCTTTTAAGAATAACTTTCAGATAGTAATTTCCAAAGGTCTGAGTTGTGTGATTAGTAGTCACTGAATCTCTAAAACAATTATAAATTTGTTGAAAAATATAATACATACTTCCAATATGGTGAAGAAGAATATTATAATTTACACAATCTGGGGTTTGCAGTTTAGATAGAGTCAGGACATCTGCCACCCACAGTATCAGTGATCAGTAAAATGGGTTCATGCACTTCTGCACATGCACACACACGTATATATGCTCTTTTTATATAGCACAAGTGACAGATATCCTACATTGATATTACAAAGCACAGCTACTGTAAATTTATTTCTCCTTATTGTTAAGAATAGCAGGTTTCTGCTTTTACAGGTTTAGCAAAACAGCATCCTTTCCTCCAAATTTCAGAAGTGTGTCTTAGGTGATCTTCAGATACTGAACAAATAGACACTTGCTTGTTTTGTTAAAATTAAAGACTGAATAGAAGAGTTAGATGTAGCTGACATCTTGAAAGTGAAGATATGATATTCTAATTCTCAAAGGGGAACTAGCTACATGTTCCCTGCTAGGTTTTATGACAGATTTACAGAGTAAGTGTGCTGACAGTAATTTGCCATAACCTATGTCACTACTTTCATAGTAAACTCTGTGCAAGGCAGCAGCTGTTTCCTGGGTTGCTGTAGAAGATTAATGCAAATTAGTATGGATGGATGGTATATAATATACTGTCAGAACACCTGCCATCCTGTGTATTGTTAAATATGTTTTACAGAATAACTGCCCTCACCACATGTTTCAGAAGTCAGCCACTGAAAAATAACAAAAAAGTATTTTTTTTTATTTTTGAAATGTAGAAATGTCCTTGTTTTAAAGAGTAAATGTCCTCTCAATAGTTTTCCCTAGTTCTTTGGTATATGTTATGTAATCAAGAAATCATGCCAAACACTGTAACAAGTACTTCCAAAACTGTAGTATGTGATACCCATACAAATAAAATAAAATATGTAATGTTAAGTTGTCTATCTCGCCTTCATTCTTGCTGGATGGGTTCGGAGCCGAACCTCGGCTCCGACTCGGCCACTCTAAAAGCTCGAGAGCTAGTTCCACTGGCTCAAGGCTCCCCTATATCCCACAATGCTAGGCGGTAACTCCTCAGATCTCGTTTGCCGCTATAGCGATCGAGGTGCGTTTCAACCGGCTTGTCAGGTCAGTTTAAAAAAACTAGTTAATATCTTAGTTAAACTCCCCTTTAAGTTAGTTTTCTTCATAGTTTTATTAAGTAAGTAGTTCCCTTCCTTTTCCAGTCAAAATTTTCCCTTTTTTTTCCTGAAACTCACTTGAGTTCTTCCCTTGGGCCTTAGGCCCAGTCCCTCCCTTCCTACTAGTTGGAGTGATTGTGTTTGTAGGGACTTAATTTTCTAAATTACTTGTAATTTAATTTAATTGAAGTTTAATTTAAATTTCTAATAAGTGTAATCGGTGTGTGTGTGTGATTGTGTGGTTACATTTTTTCTACTTTAGACATGTCTAAGGATTCAAAGGTCTCAGGCTTTAAGAAGTGTGACTCGTGCTGTCAGAAGATGTCTCTGACAGATGGTCACACTTCTTGTGTGTACTGCCTGGGACGTTTGCACCTGCAGGACTCGTGCTGTTTGCCATGGCTTCAGCCCTAGAGTCCTGCAGGAGCATAAAAATAAGCTCATTCTAAGGGGCTTATTGAAGCCTGAGGGTCCCCCGACTCAGTCTTCGGGGAAAGCCTCAAAGCCTACCAGACCATCGGCTTTGGTATCTGAGTCGTCTTCTGGGGCTTCGAAGGCTGTTCGAACATCGGCTCTGGCCGGAGCCGATGATTCTCGAACTCATGTCCCTGCTATTTCCTCGGCTCCAGTCGGAGCCAAGGCAGACACCGGTGAGTCGGCTCCGATCAGATTGTCGAAACCGACCTCCAGAAAAAGGTCCCGGTCACCATCTATCGGCTCCGTTCATTCGGCTCCAGCATCTCCATTGCTGTCTGAACGGAGCCATAGATCTCACTCCTCTAGGTCGTCGAGACTTTCAGATCATGACCTTCAGAGGGTAGTGAGTCGACTTCTTAAGTCCGAGGCACTGGCCCAGATGCTTCAAAGCCCAACTCAACAGTCGATGGCTAATCCCATCACTCAGAATATTTCTCCTCCGACTCCTTTGAGTTCGGAGCCAGGACGGCTCGGACCCGAGACTGTGGCTGCGTCGGAACCGATACCGTTGTCTTCGGTACCGTCGTCTTCTCCGATTTCTTCCTTGGAGGAATCTTGGCGCCGGATTTCCCGCTTCAGCTCCGAGGGGGCGAGTGGCATCGGACCCTTGTCCGACCCCGCTCTCCCTCTCGGTGCTTCGGCGCTTTTGAGTTCGGCTCCGACATTGGCCTCGGAGCCATCACTGTCGGTGCCGGGGGAGGTTTTCAGCTTTTCAGAGCAGGGACCTCTGGTTCTGCCTGACAGGGGTGCCTTCGAGGTCATGAGGAGCGTGTTAGAACCTGGTTCGACACCACAGTCGGCTCCATCTGCCCCTCCCTCCACGGTGCCTCCGGTGATTTCTGCTCACTCCCTCATCCCGGATCACAGAGAGCCAGCTCCTCAAGTATCCCCAGTGGGTATTTCCTCCTCTTCTGAGGCCTCTCCTGACCCGGTAGGAGAGCCTCCTAGGAAGAGGCAGTGCAAGAGGAACACATTGACTCCCCTGAGTCTGTCACCTCTGACACCAATTTAGAGGATTCTGAAGGGTCCCCTCGTTCCCCCTCTGAAGATGTCTCTTTTGCAGACATCCTCGAGATCCTAAAACAGAAGGGGAATTGGCCAGCCCTCAACCCTTCAGAGGATGAATCGGTGTATCTTGAGGCATTTGGCTCTCACCCTTCCACCTCCTGGGTGTCCCCTCCTTTTGACCCCCTTATGCAGGTGGTGGCAAAGAAGGCCTGGACGGCTCCTGACTCTGTGGACCCCACCCCCAGGAGACCTTCAAAGTTTATCACTGCCCCCAAGGACAAAGAGTTTTTGACCAAAGGCGTCTCTGTGGATACTATGGTGGTGGCTGCAGCCACCAAGAAGGAGCTAGCTGATCCTTCGGTGCCTGTCCATCCTCCTAACAAGGAGTCTAGGACTATGGACAAGTACGGGAAGCGGATGTTCTCGTCGGCGACCTTTTCTATGCACTCGCTGAACTACCTTTGTCATTTCACTCGTCTCCAGAGAGATTTGATCAAGGAAGCGAGTGAAATGTTAAAGGATCCAACAGCTGCAGGTTTTCAGGATAGGATGAACTCTCAGCTGGCTACCCTCAACTCAGTAGTTAACTCCTCCATGTGCCTCCTTTTGTATGCTGCGGATGGAGCGAGTAGAGCGGCAGGTACAGGTGTGGCCTTACGTCGGCACGCCTGGATGCGGCTATGTAATTTTGCGGACCCTTTCAAGGCGTTCTTCACTAACTCCCTGTTTGATGGATCATCCCTCTTTTGTCTTCAAGTGAAGGAAACGCTGACTAGGTGCGAGACTGAAGGCAAGACTCTCTCTGCCATGGGAGTCCATTTATCTACTCCTTCTAGGCCTTACCCCAAAGGCCAGAAGGGCGGAAAGATGTGGTTCCGCAAACAATCTCAAGGAGCTTTGCCTGACGCACAGAGTTGGTTCCCCTCTAGAGGCAGAGGGGGGAACAATAATGGTAGACGCCGCCCTAGAGGCAGAGGGGGCCCGCAGAATCAGGGCAGTCGAGAGACCTTCTCCGACAAGCCCTTTCAGCATCCCTGTGGTGTTGCCCGACTGTCCACCTTTGGAGGCAGTCGGGGGAAGATTATCTCTGTACCCAGAAGCCTGGCAATCCCTAACTCAAGACAAGTGGGTACAGTCTATCATTTCCGAAGGCTATACAATCCCATTCTTTCGCATTCCAAAGCAATCAAAAAATGCCCTTCCAGATGTTCCACCCAGTCAAAGGGAGCAAGCAGCACTAGAAATATCAAAGCTGCTTGCAAAAATAGCCATTCAACCAGTTCCAGCAGACCAACAAGGGTCCGGAAGCTACTCCAAATTCTTTTTGGTTCCAAAGAAAACAGGGTACTGGAGACCCATTTTGGATCTCAGCAACTTGAACAAGTCTGTCAAGAAAACAAAATTTCGGATGGTCACGCTGCAGTCCATTCTACCCCTTTTGGGGCGGGACAACTGGATGTGCTCTATAGATCTCCAGGATGCGTACTACCACATCAAGATGAGCCGACGCTCCAGGGGATTCCCCCGCTTCAGGCTGGGAACCAGTCATTTCCAATTCAGGGCCTTGCCCTTTGGACTCACTACAGCCCCCGAGTGTTTACCAAATGCATGGCAGTGGTCGCCTCTCATCTGAGATGTCAAGGATTCCAAGTGTTTCCGTATTTAGACGACTGGCTCCTTACAGCACCCACCAGGCATCTCCTACTTCTTGCCAGAGACTATACCTTTCACACATGTCAAACATTAGGCATTTCAATAAATTACGAAAAGTCTGTCTTGTCGCCTTGTCGTGTTATTACCTTCATAGGCGCAAATCTAGACACAGTCAGCATGTCAGCCAGACTCACAGAGCAGAGAATAGCAGACATACACAGACAAATCTCTCTTGTCTTGCAAAGCAACAAAATCAAAGTCAGACTGGCCCTGAAGGTCTTAGGGATAATGGCGGCTGCTATCCCTCTTCTTCCTTTAGCCAGATTCCACATGAGAATCTTACAATGGATGCTATTCACACAATGGTCGTACCAACAACTTCCAATGTCCCATTCCATTACGATAACACAATCGTGCAGGAATCATCTTTCTTGGTGGATCACATCCCCCCAGCTCTTCCTAGGAAGACCCTTTGTTCCTCCCCCTCCGGTTGCTACACTGACAACGGACACCTCCTTGATCGGGTGGGGGGGGGGCATTACCAAGGCAGGACGGTTCAGGGCATATGGCAACCTTTCGAACCCCACTTGCACATAAATGTCCTAGAGATGAGAGCAGTGCTTCTAGCGTTGCAAGCCCTACAAGACTCTCTTCCCAAAGGAACTATAGCAATTCAGACAGACAATATGTCTGTAGTGTGGTACATCAACAAACAAGGCAGAACCAGATCCTACCCCCTATGTCGAGAGGCACTCAGATTGTGGCAATGGGCGATTTCTTCTCAGCGATTTCTGTTAGCAACACACATTCCCAGGAAGTCCAATGTGATTGCGGACAAATTGAGCAGAGCTATTCTCATGCCTCACGAGTGGTCTCTGAAGAATTCAGTGTTGGACAAAGTCTTTCGAAAGTGGGGCCGACCTTGCTGCGACCTTTTTGCTACTCCCCAAAACAGCAAGTGCGACGATTATTTCACCCTCTTTCCCCAACCAGGCCATCCCAGCAGAGACGCTCTAGTCCACGATTGGCCCCAGGGACTTCTGTATGCTTTTCCTCCCTTTCCACTGATATCTCAACTAATACAGAAAGCCATTGCTCAGAAAGCTTCCATGATCCTCATTGCCCCTTACTGGCCACGACAGGTTTGGTTCCTATTTCTTCACCGTTATCTGTTGGAGCAACCCTGGCATCTGGACCCAGTTCCAGACCTCTTGACCCATCAGTCGGGTCAGTTGTACCACTCCCTCCCTTCTCTGAACCTCACAGCATGGTTTCTCCAATTCCAACTCTAGCCAGGCTTCCTCTAATATCTCACTCAGCTCGAGATATATTAATAGCCTCTCATAAATCTTCCACTCGGAAGATTTATCATAGTAAGTCGAAATGTTTTTCCTATTGGGCGCATTCAAAGGATATAGATCCTTTCACTGCTTCCATTCAATCAGTTCTAGATTTTCTAGACGAACTTTTCCACTCAGGTTCGCCTCCTTCTACCATCAAGGTTCAATTGGCAGCTATATCTAACTTTCATGTTGGAGTCTCAGAGTCCTCCATTATGTCTCACAAACTCTGCAAAGCCTTTTTAAAGGGAGTTTTTCTCCTCAAACCACCTATCAGGGATCCTCCTCCTCTATGGGATCTCAACTTGGTTCTGACGTCCTTGATTCTTCCCCCCTTTGAACCTGCGGCTTCATGCTCAATGAAATTGCTATCTTGGAAAACACTCTTTTTGGTAGCTATTACTTCAGCCAGAAGAGTCTCTGAACTTCATGCTCTGTGTAGTCAATCCCCTTATCTTTTGTTTCATAAGGATAGGGTGTCCTTACGTACCAACCCGTCCTTTTTGCCTAAGGTAGCTTCACCGGCAAATTTGAATCAAACCATTGATCTTCCTGTGTTCTTTCCTAACTATTCGAACAGATCGGAACAAAAATTACATTGGTTAGACGTTCATCGCCAACTTAGGTACTATTTAGACAGGACCAAACAACTTAGGAAGTCTGATCAACTGTTTGTTTCCTATGCAGAAGGCAGAATGGGTCTTCTAGTTTCTAAGGTATCTCTTTCTAGATGGCTTACTTCATTGATTACCTTTATGTATGAGATCAGACATCAACAGTTGCCAACCAAACCCAGGGCTCATTCAACTAGAGCTTTAGCTACATCTATAGCTTTCCAAGACAGACTGCCTATTGATTTGATTTGTGCTGCAGCTACTTGGGCTTCTCCCCATACCTTCATTTCTCATTATAAGTTGGACTTAGCCTCTAGAGACCGAGCCAACTTTGGTTCCACTGTACTCAAGAGTCTGTTCTGATAGGCCACCCGGGACAAGGTGCTAGGGACGCGGTCCCATCCAGCAAGAATGAAGGCGAGATAGACAACTTAACATTTAGAAGTTATGTACCTACCATAACGTTCCATGTTAGTTGTCTTCTTCTCGCCTTCTTTCTTGTGTCCCACCCTCCTTCCCCCTAGCCTGGACAGACCTAGAGGAGTTTGTTTTGTGACCTTTATCCTTTCTACCACCTCTATATATGTATATATGTATATATATATATATATATATATATATATCTTCAGTCAGGTTTAGGGCACCCTTTTAGTCAGCCTATAGAGGTGGGTTATTCCTTTTCTCCTATATTATGGAATTTTCCTAGCTGGGCCTAGCTTACAAACGAGATCTGAGGAGTTACCGCCTAGCATTGTGGGATATAGGGAAGCCTCGAGCCGGTGGAACTAGCTCTCGAGCTTTTAGAGTGGCCAAGTCGAACCCATCCAGCAAGAAAGAAGGCGAGAAGAAGACAACTAACATGGAACGTTATGATAGGTACATAACTTCTAATTTCCCCACTGTGAGGTACAGCTGTGCATTCTTGCACACTCACATGCCCCCCTTTATAATCAATATACACTTGTTTTATAGTGAGTTAAAGAGGAATGATGGCATACCCCAAATACCCCAAAATAAAATCTGATGCTTTGCTGTAAGATGTTTTGTAGTTGTTTTCATACAAGATGTGGTTTCATAACCTGCAAACACAGCTAATAATGTATGTAATTGTGAACTGTCTCCATTTATTAAAATGTTTTAATTCCATATGGTTGTAATGAGGCCTGTTAACATTTAAGTTCTCAGATGATGTTATTTTTTAACCAAAGGATTTTGATGTCTAGTAATACAGATGGGGAAAGAGTGTTCTATTTTCTCACCATACTTGGGAGATCTAATTAGTAACAATCAATTGCCTTGTATTCGTTTTGAAAGTTGTGTATGACCAAATGATACTGTAAGGTTATCCAGTCTCATGTAGTTTTAAGATATCATCCACATTCATAACAAATGATACTGTAAGGTTATTCAGTCTCATGCCGTTTTATGATATCATTCACATTCACAATCTTGCTATGACATAAGTGCATATGATGGCCTGTATGGGCAGTAAGGTTACATTTTTCATTATAGTTATCATGTTTCACAATGTTTATCTTAAATGAAAAATATTGTTGTGTCAGTTTAAGCTGGGCTATCTGTATTTTTTGTGGTTGAAGAATATTAGCCTTACCAATGTCCTGTACAGGAGTGTTTGAATTCCACTACACCTGGAAGTATAAATCCTCATTACAGAGTGAATAATTCCATATACCTGTTTTTCCAGCAAATGGTCTATCTGCCTATATATATATATATATATATATATATATATATATATATATATATATATATATATATATAAGCACTACCAGGTTATACCTCATACCATGCTTTTCGGCCCCAAAACTTGGACCGAACCACAAAAGGAGGGGGAGTATCGATATTCATCAAAGATACCCACACCTCCAGGTTGGTGGCAAAGCACAAAGCATCAGAGACTATCCATGTACAACTAACAGTGGGTAAATCTGCCTTCCAGTTTATAGCCTGCTACAGACCACCCTCCCAAACCCAGGAACCCCACTCGGCCTTCCTGAGAACACTGGAAAATATGAAGGTCGCTCCAAACACCATTATATTGGGCGATTTCAACTACCCAAACATAGACTGGGAGCATTACTCTAGCTCCAACACCCTAGCCCAAAGGTTCCTAGAATTTATAAACTCAAATGCTATGGAACAACTTGTTACCACTCCCACAAGCGGGGGGAAAACATACTGGACCTGATCATCACCAACATGGTGACTCTATGCTCCAGACCAGAAGTGTATCCCTCACTGGTAAGATCAGACCATAAACTAATCTCAGTGGATATTCACATCCCGACCCCACCCCCTGCCCAGAAAACCACAGTGAAAAACTTCTCTAAAGCAAATTTCACACTCCTCAAAACCGAGGTGGAATCCTTCAAAGCCCCCGGGCCTGTGGAAAATACGGCCCAGACCTCAGAATCCTTTATAAATGCATTCTATGAACACCTTCAGGAATGCATGGATCATGCAATCCCAAATAAAACCAAGATCCAGTTCTCCAAAGGCAGACGTCCTATCTGGTGGACCCCAGCCATAAACAAACTATACAATAGAAGGAGGAAGCTACTAAATGATAGAGCAAAATCCCAAAAAGGGAAGGCATCACTGATCAGTATTAGCAAAAAA
>NC_056745.1:94861076-94888576 GCF_019279795.1 Protopterus annectens | reverse complement strand
CATTTGGAATTGATGGGGTAAGAGAACATTTTGATAGCAACATCGCTAATGCACTTTATGCTAATAGTTGTAACTTGTATCGTATGTCAGTCATTTTATGTAGGCAGAACAGGACACAATCTTGAACTTCTGAGAATGAAATTATAGATTAAAGTCACTTTTGCATGATTGACATTAAAACTTTTCTTAAGTGAGTTTATTATTGTAAATGTAATTGTCTGTTATACTGTTTTCTATGAAGGACAAAGACAGAATATTATATGTTGTGATTTCAGGTCATATGATTGTTTCACTTATTTTTAATTGTTTTATGTGAGAGTCTTTTTTTAATCTGAGGAAGTCCTGCATTTTTTGGTGGACAAACATATTAACTAGTAAACCAGTTTGAATACTTATTTTAGAGTCTCCATGATTATGCTGATCATAGTGCTGTTAGTTTTGTAAATATATATATATATATATATATATATATATATATATATATATATATATATATATATATATATATATATATATATGTATACACACACACACACACACACACACACATATATATATATATATATAAAATATCATTCCCTGTATTCTGCCTATATAAGTCAGTTACAGAACTCTGTACAGACAAATTTCAAATGAATCTAACACTAACTCATTTATACAATTCTTAAAAGCCTATTTAGCAAACAGCAGAAAATATCAGCATATAAAGCAATGACCCGCAGCCCTAGAATGATACCATAAGTTGAATTCTGAAAAGTATTACACCATACTGTTCCAAGTTTTCAGAATAATTAAAGAAGCTATAGAACAAACAATATTCATGTGTGATATGGAAAGGAACAGTAACAATGGCAAGGCAGATTTTATCCAGTGCACTTAAGCAGTATACATTGGCTTTGTTTCATTGTGATTTTATTTAAATGCACAAATTGCATTTCAAAACTGTTGCACTATTGTACTCCAACATTGTTGGAGTAATTAAAATGGCAATGAAACAGAGTTCTTGTCTTAAATGCGTGTGTAAAATTTTACATTGACTATGTGTATTTCTAGATAATGCCCTAATGCTGTGTATGTTGGCTTTGCTTAGACTGTGGTTGCTTACACATTTCCTGGTGGTTTCATCTGCCTAATCAGGACATGGGCAACTCCCACTGTGACTTGTACCATGGACATCTTTCCTATAAAAGTGGGAGCACTGCTTAGGGCAGACAGCTCTGGCAAATAAGTCCCCACAGGACTTCCACACAGAAAGTATTGATCTTTTAAGTAAAAACTGCATTTTACTTAGTGACTAAAAATGGTATTTTACTTTTAAGAACCCCAGTATTTTTCACAATATCAAAAGTTTCCTAATAGGGACCACTGTTATGAGCTAAAGATTATGTTTTGGATTTTGGAGCTATTTTTGTGAAAAGTATATTGCTTATGTAAACTTTTAATGTATCTGACTGAATTTAAAGAACAGGAAGTGTTTTAAATGAGCAGAAAATATTTTTATGCTTTATTGCCTTTGTACACTTTTTTACCTGTTATTTCTTCTTTCAGGCCATATTGTGTAGCAGTGTTGTATGCTGACAGGATTATTTGAGCTATATGTCTGCTTTTATGCAAAGGGGGACTGTGCAGGGAGTTTGTAAGTGTGTGTTTGTGAGCTGGTTGTGAACACTTGTTTGACAACTTAGCTTCCGACTGCCTCAATACCGGCACTCAGATCTCTTCCCCAGCTGCAGCATAGATACTTACTCTGGTTCTGCAGGCACTTTTTTTCTGTACCTAAAAAGAAGAAACAACATAATAAGGAGTTCTTGCTGCCACAGTGAGCTCAGATAGAGCCTCTGCCACTAGTGAGTGAACCTGTAGTGGTGAACTGGTGTTCCTCAGCTCAGTCACTTGCCTTTCAGGATTCCTGTGGTGTAGTCCTTTCCAGCCACCATGGACCATGGGTCAGCCATGTCCTTTTCACTATTCCAATGCCCAGTATGAGCATAGTAGAACCATCTTCTTTGGATCTGGGAGATGATATGGGCTAAAAGACTACTTGACAGAGGTGAAGTGCTGTCTCTGAGTTGGTCTTCTTCCAGGGTGTTACCTGCAAACCGAAAAACAGAAAGTTGGACAATGTTCATCTGAAGACATGGTGTCTGTTTGAAAACAAGATTTTCTTACCGTAGCCACATGATTATTACAGGTTGTTAGTCATGGTGCTTAATCCTTACCTGGTGGCAGTGTCAGTAAAAAAATTCATGATGAAAATTTGTCAGAAGAGTCCATCATAGACAGAAGTAGGGCTTCCTCCTATAAATTTCAAAGTGCGTAACTCTGATTGTAAAAAAGAAATTGGTCCTCTCCACCTCTTTTGGAGGGATCTTCTTTTTCTCAGATTATTTCCAGGAAGAATGAGGTATATTTATCCAAACAGGTGGATGTTCTTCCTGAATTGAGGAGATATTGTATGATACAAGAGGATATTTTTCATTCTTCACCCATGTCTATCATTTTGCCAGCCTTCCAGGATATGTTTTATGCTGCTTGTAATAACTCTGACTGTAAACCTTTAGTCCCCCAAAAAAGGTGGATAGACTGTACAAAATGCCTCATACTAATGGATTTGTGTTTTCTCATCTTAGATCAGATCCAGCTGCTATGTCTACCTCTTCACCAGCTGGAAACAGACCACTGATCAATACCAACCTCTCCTGTGTTGACAAAGAAGAAAAAGTATTGGAGAACTTTAGTAAGAAAATGTTTTCCACGTTAACTTATAGAATTCTTAACTACCAAACATATATGTAAAATTTCTGTTTTGTGCAGACATTTTGATGGAATACTTCATTTCACTTCCTTCAAAGGATAGCTGTTTTCTGAATCCTATTGTTTACAGTATTTCCCAAACATCTAAACATGCTTTCAAGAGTGTGTGTGGTTGCGCAGATACAGTCTAGGGCCATGCTACTGCTACAGTTTTGAGGAGATATGCATGAGTATATAATCAACAGTTTTTTGATGACTGAAATGTTAGATTCTGAATAAAATAATGTGTTATTTAGCCCTTCTGCTACTCAGAGCCTCAAATAATTTGATGAAAGAGGAATGTTAATTCAAGGATTTCAAGCCCCTCTTCCTTTACAAATCTCCCACATCCTATTGTCCTTTTAAAAACAAAATAAGTAATGCCTGCCAACTCAAGGCAAATGGAATAAAACAAGAGATGGTAGGGGCGGACAACAAGAAACAAGGATCTTTTCTAAAAAGGGAGAGTCTAATACTTCAAAATTACTGTGCCATTATTCTATTATCCATTGCCTCTCATCCTCCCCCATCTTTTGAAATCTATCTCAGAAACTTTGCATTCCCCTTTTGCAAGTGATTGATTCAGAATCCTGGGTGTTAAAAGTGGTTCAGGTGGGTTACAGTTGGCACTGTATACAAATCCTGCTTTATAGGTTCATAGGTTCATAGGTAGGCACTAGGCTATCTGCCTGAAGGCATTTATAAGCCTAGCCAGAATGTGTTGGCTTTCGCCGCCCTCCTTAGATTAGTTCCCTGTGCCTCTGTCCAGCAGAGCCATTGAAGTGATCCCTGGGGTAAACTTTCTGTTTCCCATCCACTCGTCAAGGTTTCTCTTGGTTTCTATGGGGTAAAGGTGCAACGATAATGGAATTCCTCTGACAGACCAACGTACTTTGTGATCCATGCCTTGAAATTTCTTCATCATATATGGTCTTGTGGTCTCTTTAGGTGATTACAAATGACACCACAGTGATGTAGTATATAAACAGGTGTGCACTAGGTAGTTCCCTCTGCTGAGGCTGGCTGTCATGGGTTGGGAGGTAGCTTTACAGCATTCCTTAAAGCTTCAAATGTCTTACATTCCATCAGAGCAAAATACAGCATCAGGCAAACTTTGCAGAACCAGGACAGATCCTCATGAATGGAAATTAAATTGGGGGCTCTTCTGAAATATGACATAGATCCAGTTGCCTTCTTTCAAAACAGTCACCTGAACAAATTCTGCTTCAGGGGTCCTTGCAAACAAACCTGAAAAACAGATGCATTTTCATTTTTATGTGGGAGTGTTTCTTTATATATTTCTACCCTTTCCACTGGCATTCTGAGTAATTCTGAACATTCAGAATAACTCTACAAAAGTCATTGTGGGTGACTCTCTATATGGCCCTGGTGACATTGTTGCTCCCTTCTTATGGAATTGGCCAAGAACAGTTACCACAAGCTTCTTCACAGATAGTTCGTACTCCAGAAGACAAGAGGTGTTTGACACACCCCATTCTCAAACAACATCAACTAACTACCTGGATGTAAGAAAATGCAATGGGATTGTGAGCAAAACCACAATGTACAAACACACAAAAAATCCCAATGCAGAAGGCAATAAGAAAACCAGAGGCAGTGCACCAGCAAATCTAAAATACAAGAACTTTTATTAAAAGGTGAGCGCTTTCACACTGAAGCCCACTGCTTCTTCAGACAACCAAACAGTACAGCAATATACATTTAAATACTCAGATACTTCACTCATTATCCAATAAAAAACAAGCCTTAAGCAGGCACATTTATACAGTTAATTAAAATACCTATCTTAAAGTAAAAACTACAGCAATGCACTCATGGATATCACTTTAGTTTCTTGGCTTTAAGTACAGGAATATTTAAATAGCTAATCAAAATGCCTATCTTAAAATAAAAGCTACAGCAATGCACTTATAAATATCACATGTGAAGTTGTTCTATCTCGCCGTTTATTCTTACTGATGGGTTTGGAGCTGATCCTCGACTCCAAGTCGGCGAACTACAAAAGCTCGAGGTCTAAAGCCAGCTCGAGGCCAGGTCCCTATCTCATGATGCACTATGAACCTCCCTCAGATCTAGTTTGCCTCTGTCCCCCTGTACTCATCACTCATTAGACCTATGATTGAGTACAATGCCCCGTTCGGAATGTATCTGACCAGACACCTGATGCAGCTTGAAAGGCCCCAAAAGTTCCTCACCAAAAGGATAAAGGGTCTCAAAAATATGTCTTATGCTGCCCGACTGAAAGAACTCCAGCTCTATTCAGTCTCATACCGCTTGCTCAGAGGTGACCTGTGCCTGACATATAAGGCCATGTCAAACCCAGATTTGATGAATATGCTTCACCTCAAAAAATCTAGATCCCTCAGAACCACAAGGGCAGGAGACTTAAACCTTGACACGGTTATAAATAGAACGTGCTGGAGGGACAGATTCATCACCCAGAGACTCCCTATGCTGTGGAACAAAATCCCGGTACATGTGAGGCAGAGCACCTCGCTGGCCTTGTTCAAGAGGAATCTTGACCAATGGATGGGAGATCGCAGATATACCCCAGGGATTACTTCAGTGTCACTGCTTGACAGAGGCACAGAAAAATGATAGGCATAGTTTTTATTCAAACTAAAGGGGTGGCGAAAGCCACATAACTATGGGCTAGGCTTATAAATGCCCTTGGGCAGATAGCCTAGTATGAACCTATGAACCTATGAACCTATGAACTGATTGGAGGCTTCAGTTTCGCTCGGGCCAGTATAATTGTTTTTTCTTACTTCTGTTAGAGCTGTATATTAGCCTATTGTTATAAAACCTTTGTCGTTTATATTTTTCTTTAGTTACTGAAATTCTCAGAGTTGCATTTAGTCAGCTGGTAGGCTTAAATTTTATTTTGTAATACAGAGTTACTCTTGGGCCTTGTAGCCTATTTTCCTTTTGAGTGTTCCCTATCCTGGGGGTTAAGTTAGAAATTTTGAATAATTGCTAGTTTAATTACGGTCTACAGTTGCTATAAGACCATCTTTAATAGTTTAATGCGTGTGTATGTGTATAGTTAATCTAACGGTTTTGCTCTGTTGTTAAGAATAGCTTTATTGTGTTTTGGTCAAATAACTGTAAACTAAGTATGTCAGTTCCAGAGAAAGAAAAGGCAAAATCTGGGTTTAAGAAGTGCCCGAGATGTGGGCAGAAAATGTCAATTACAGATGGACAGACAGACTGTGTTTATTGCCTAGGTGAAGTCCATCTTCAAGAGAAAAATAACTTTCTTGGGTGGCGTAAGCTATGGAACCTTGCTGGCTAGGCTTATTTAGGCCCTTGGGCCGATAGCCTAGTACCTACCTATGAATCTATTAACCTATGAATTGTGCCATTTGCCACTCATTTAGTTCCAGGGTACTGATGGAGAGAAAAAGAAAACTGCTAGATAGAGGATTACTTAAATCCTCTTTTCAAGAGGACTTGGAGAAACATTCAAAACCTCTAAGTTCCAAAGGAAGTTCACTGACACCCAAGTCGAAACCTAGTAAGTTGACTGACTCGGTTTCGAGGTCCTCGGAACCGATGGCTACTTTGAGCAGGAGCCAGTCCCCTGTACTGGAGCCGGTATCACCTACTTTAAAATCGCTGATCCTTCAGTCAGTGGCTTCCTCGACTCACTCATCTTGGGCCTCTAGTAGGCTTTCTGATTTGGATGTGGATCGCATTGTGAAGAGGCTTCTTCAAGTACCAGCCTTTGCTAAAATTTTATCGCCTCAGACACCTGGTGCTTCGGAGCTGATGCAACCCCTTCCACATTCTAAGATTCCTACTCGATTCCCCTTGAGGTTTCTGAGCTAGAGTGCTTGGAGCCAATAGTTGTGGAGCCTATGGGACCAACACCTGCTGCAGGATCATCAACTCCTACTGCCCTGTTACCTTCGGTTTCGACTGGTTCTTGGAGCCCACCCTGTCCGGTCGAGTCTGGGGAGGATAGTTTGTCCAACTTGTCAGTTCCAACTTTACCTCTCAGGAGATCGGCTCGGGTGAGCTGGGTTCTGACCTCGGGCTCAGAGCTTCTGGCTCTGGCACCGAGAGTAACCGTGTGTCTTCAGAACCGGGGATTGCCTCAGGTCAGGACCAGGGACCCTTCGATGCCATGAGGAGGGTGTTGTCGGTGCTGACAACCACATCAGTTCCAGCAGCTCCTCCCCATAAAGTACCAGTCTCTGCCTCTTCTACATGCTCTCCACTTAAGCGTAGAGATCCTGAGCCTCAGAACACCCCATTGGGTGAACTCTGCTTTTCTGAAACCTCTTCAGAAGTTCTCCCTGAAGAGGTACCCAGAAAGCAGACTTGCAAGAGGAAGCATCTTGACTCTCCCCAAGAGTCATTCACTTCTGACACGGACTTAAATAAGTCAGAAGGGTCTCCACAGTCCCCTTCTGAGGATATCTCCTTTGCAGATATCCTGGAGATCCTAAAACAGAGGGGTGGCTGGAAGTCCCCTAACCCTTCTGAGGATGCGTCTGTACTCCTGAAGGCTTTTGGATCTCAGTCCTCCACCTCTTGGGTATCTCCACCTCTTGATGAGCTAGTTGAATTGCTCATTCATAGGGTTTGGGAGGCTCCAGACAGAATGGAACCTGTCCCTTGGAGGCCGAATAAGTTTATTACTTGCCCTCTAGAAAAGAATTTCTTATCCAAAGGCATGCCTGTTGATGCCATGGTGGTGGCAGCAGCCACAAAGAAGGAACTTTCCGAGACTTCTACTAATGTCCATCCTCCTAATAGAGATTCTAGTCTCATGGACAGGTATGGGAAGCGTATGTTCAGTTTGACGGCCTTTGTTCTTCGTTTGTTGAACTATCTTACCCATTTTACTAGACTGCAAAGGGATCTCCTGAAAGAACTAGGAGATACCTTACAAGGTTCAATAGCGGCGGGAGTTTCAGATCAGGTTACTGCCCAGCTCTCTACCTTAACTTCCATTGTGAACTCGTCCAAGCGCCTACTTTCCTAAGCGACCGATGGAACGAGCAGAGCTGCAGGTACAGGAATTGCCCTCAGGCATCATTCCTGGATGCAATTGTGTTCCTTTGCGGAACCCTTTAAGCCTTCCTTTATTAACACCCCATTTGATGGTTCAACCCTATTTGGACCTAAGGTTAAGGAGACTCTTACCAGGAGTGAGCAGGATGGTACTACTCTGTCTACCGTAGGAGTCCATTTTTCCACCCCTACTAGACCCTACCTCGAAGGGAGAGGTGGTGGTAAGATGTGGTTCCGTAAGTCCCAGGGATCTTACCAAGACACTCGTGGTGAAGCCCCCTCCAGAGGCAGGGGGGGCAATGGAAGACACAAACCTCGCGGCAGAGGGGATCCACAAAATCAGGGAGACAGGGATCAGTTCCTTGGGAAACCCTGTTAGCACTTCTGAGAGGAGGCCCGACTGTTCACCTCAGGAGGCAGTCGGGGGACACCTGTCCTTGTACCCAGATGCCTGGCTAAAAATCACAAAAGATACCCGGGTACGAAGCATTATTTCCAGAGGATATTGAATACCCTTTGCCACATCCCCCCCACTAGTCAAAAAAAATCCCGGATGTTCCACCCAGTCACAGGGAACAAGCAACCCTAGAGATTCAAACGTTGCTTCAAAAAAGAGTCATCCAGCTAGTCCCTGCAGACCAAAGAGGATCCAGTACTTACTCAAGGTTCTTTTTAGTAGCAAAAAAAAAATGGGACTGAAGGTCCATTCTAGACCTCAGCAGATTAAACAAATCAGTAAAAAAGACAAAAGTTCTGGATGGTCACGCTTCAGTCAATTCTCCCCCTTTCTGAGGAAATACAATTGGATGTGCTCGTTAAATTTCCAAGATGCGTACTACCATATCAAAATGGACAGGCCATCCAGAGATCACCTACGCTTCCAGCTGGGAGTCAGTCATTTCCAATTTCGATCTCTGCCCTTTGGTCTCACAACAGCTCCCAGAGTGTTCACCAAATGCATGGCAGTAGTGACGGCTCACCTGAGATGATCCAGTTTCCAGGTGTTTCCATATTTAGACAACTGACTTCTCACTGCCACCACTAGGCATCAACTTATTCAGGTGAGAAACAGGACAATAAACCTTTGCCAGCAATAGGGATTATGATAAACTCAGGAAAATCTGCCTTATTGCCATCACAACAGATCTTTTTTAGGAGCAGAACTAAACACGGTCACTCTAACATTATCCCTACCTCTGGAAAGAATTAAAAATCTGAGAAATCAGATATTGGACATTCTTCCGATCACGAGAGTTTCAGTGTCAAAGATCCTCAAATTGCTAGGCACCATGGCTTCATGGCTTCAGCCATAATCGCTGTTCCTCTGGGCAGGATGCACATGTGAATACTTCAGTGGCTTCTGTTCACCCAGTGGTCTTATCAAGAACTACCACTGACTCATCAGGTATTAATAACTGACTCTTGCAAGAAGGATCTTCGGTGGTGGATAAATTCACACCATATGACTTTAGGTTGACCATTTGTATTACCACCTCCTATAGCCATGGTGACCACGGATGCTTGGTGGGGGGGCATTACCAGGGAACAACAGCCCAAGGTACGTGGAATCAACACAAGGCTCGCCTACATATCAATGTTCTGGAGATGAGAATGGTTCTCCTAGCATTGCAGTTCTTTCAAGACTCTCTTCCCCTAGGTACAATTGGTGTACTGTCGGACAGTATGTCAGTAGTCTCATACATAAAGAAACAGGGGGGCCAAGTCTTATCCCCTTTGCAGAGAGACCCTAAGAGTTTGGAAATGGCGACTTCTACCCAGCGCTTTCTGATAGCATTGCATATCCCAGGGAAGTCCAACATGATAGCAGACAGATTGAGCAGAGCAATAATGTTACCGCACGAGTGGTCTCTGAAGCATCAAGTGGCGGAAAGGATCTTCTGCAGATGGGGCCAGCCTTGCTGCAATCTCTTTGCAACCCCAGCCATCACCAACTGCAGCAACTACTTTGCCTTAATTCCCACTCTAGGGGAAAGCCCAAGGGATGCACTTGTGCCCGATTGACCCCTGGGCCTTCTCTATGCCTTTCCTCCAATACCCCTGATACCCAAAGTGTTACAGAAAGCTAAGTCTCTGGGCAAAACTTTGATCTTAATAGCCCCATTCTGACCTTGGCAGATTTGGTTCCCTTTCCTCCAGCCTCATCTACTGGAAGAGCCTTGGATCTTGGACCCAGTGCTAGATCTCCTGACTCATGCCTCAGGAACTCTTCACCCCTCGCTAAATAATCCATAGTAAATTGTAAAAAAGAACTACTTCTATTAATCATAAGAAGAAATTCCTGTAACCCATCCTCACTTCCATGCCAGGCAATAAAAAGATCATCTACAAACCGATGATAAAAATTCTAACAAGTTTTCCTTTAGCCATGTTGACTTTTTATGTATATTACTTGAATTGTTTCTTGAAAACAACATTTTTCTCTTCAATGACAGCTGTTATTGGCAGGTATCAGGCGTAGCAAAGGGTACAAGTTCTACCAATTCATATGCCAGTCTTGTAATGGTTGGTTGGGAACAGCAAAATGTCCTGGGCAATTACTCTGGTAATGTCTGTTTTTATCGTTGGTTTGTAGATGATCTTTTTATTTCCTGGCATGGAAGTGAGGATGGGTTGCAGGAATTTCTTCTTACAATTAATAGGAGTAGTTCTTTTTTACAATTTACCATGAATTATTCAGCACAGTCTGTGAACTTTTTAGATGTGACAGTGTTCAGGAAAGGGGAAAGCTTTTATACTAAGTTGTATAGGAAGGAGTATGTTCCCTCCTTTCTTCATAGAGACAGCATGCACCCTTAGCACATAGTCCCTAAAATCTTCACTGGACAGGCTATGCGTGCATCTCATTTATCCTGTGATGAGGCTGACCTCCGTTTGGAAATGGAGGTTCTGAGAGCAGCCCTTAAGTCCAGGGATATAAACAAAATGAGTTATGCAAGGCCCATCGTAAGGTGCTTAATGAAAATGGTGGTTGGGCGAGGCCCTATTTCTCGGATAGGGTAATGCATTCCAGTCGACTGAGGGTTGAGCCTTTAGTTATTCCACTGGTATTGACCAATTCTCAGGATGTTGAAGTGGTACAAGATATTTTGAAAAAGAATTGATGAATGCACTTCAGTATTGGTTGGACCCCAACCCAGGTTTGTTTTCTAAAACAAAATGAATCTGAAGCAGCACTTTTGCTATCCTGAAAGGTATAAACATGATGGAAGTTGGGATGGGACCACTAAATGTGGTACCTGCGTGTACTGTGAGCACATAGATGAATCCAGGTTTGTTAAGCATCCTGGGACGGGTAGGTTGTGTCAATTAAGAGCCAGTACTGATTGTAATACCAAACATCTAGTCTATGTAGCACATTGTGTTATTTGCTTTAGATTCTACATTGGTAAGACCAACCATAGCTTGAGGGAGAGAATGAGAGACCACCTCTATAGCACCAGGAAGGGGCTTGATTTCAGTGCTTTAGCAAAGCATACGATTCAGGAAGGGGGCAATCACACTTTTGTTTTTCAGGTTTTGCATGTTGTGTGAACTGGCTTAAGGTTGAGGTATATTATTAATAAAACTGAAAATATAGAGCTACAGTGGATTTTATGGTTGGGCTCACATAGAGGGTATGGGCTCAATGACAGTGTCCTCCTGAAACCTGCACTTAAAGCCAAGAAACTAAAGTGATATTTATGAGTGCATTGCTGTAGTTTTTTTTATATGATAGGTATTTTGATTAGGTATTTAAATGTGCCTGTACTTAAAGCCAAGAAACTAAAGTGATATCCTTGAGTGCATTGCTTTTGTTTTTACCTTAAGATAGGTATTTTAATTAGCTATTTAAATGTGTCTGCTTAGGGCTTGTTTTTTACTGGATAATGAATGAAGTATCTGAGCATTTTAATGTATATTGCTCTACTGTTTGGTTGTCTGAAGAAGCAGTGAGTTTCACTGCGAAAGCGCTCACCTTTTAATAAAAGCTCTTGTATTTTAGATTTGCTGGTGCACTGCCTCTGGTTTTCATATTGCCTTGTGCATTGGGATTTTTTTGTGTGCAACTACCTGGATGATTCAGTTTTGATTCCTTCTGGGCATCTCTTTTATGGGGGCATGTAGCAGGCACTAAAAGAGGCAAGAAAATCTGCTTGGAAATCTTATATTGGCAAATGGAAAATGTTTTTTAGTTGGTGCCTAGTCAGTAAGCAAGGTCCTATCAGGGATTATGTACCACTAGCTCTAAAGTATTTGTGAGTTACTTTACTGTGGCCTGTCTTTGTTCTTAAGGCACATCTTGTGGTCATTTCTTGTGTCCCTCTGAACTAGCTCATTCGGTACATATAAGGTTCATCACATGGAAGACTGTACACCTTACTGCTCTGACGTCTGCAAGAAGAGTATCTTAAGTTGCAAGCTCTCATGGTGGGTAAATCCTATCTGGTCTTCTATAGAAACAGGGTCTGCCTAAGAACAAATCCCTTATTTATGTTTAAAGTTGTGTTAGAGTTTACTTTTATTCAAGACATTAATCTCCCCATTTTTATGCCGACCCTCAGAACCAGGGAGAAAGAATTCTACATACTCTGGACAAGCTCAGGCAGCTCAGGTGCTATCGTGACAGAAGCAAATCCTTTAGAAAAGCAGAACACCTGTTTATTTCTTTTGCTAAGACAAAGAAGGGACAGCTTGTGTCAAAACAGAGTCTTTCAAGGTGGTTGTCCTCAATTATTGTCTTTTGTTACACCCTCCATGGTAAATCAGTTCCAGGCAGTATCAAGGCACGTTTTGCCAGAGCCTTGGCATCTCTGATGGCATAGGGATGGAAAATATAAACTTTCTAGAGGCAGCAACTTAGTCCCCTGTACATACTGTTAGAAAGCATTACATACTAGATTCCTTTAACAGGTGCAGAACTGGTTTTGTTAGGACCATTCTCCTGGAGCTCCTGGATCCGTATCCTTCCTCCTCTCAAGTTAGATAGGTTTTGGTAATCATCCCATATGGCCAAAAGGCTGTTGCAGCAGTGGCATTGATGATAGTTGTGTAAGTTACACTTACTGCAATGTTAGAGGTTCAAATTCCTTACTGCTGACGTAGCCACACCCATCCGCTATCCCTTTCTTTTGCATATCGTTTGCTACGGGATGTAAAAGTTATATCTTTGAAAGTTCAGGATGAGAATGATTTTCAGCTCTTTATGGGCAAGAAACTCCTGAAGTTTTCTTCACTCTAACTGCTGATTTCTCTCCAATGGGTTGATCAATCAGAAGTCAGAGTGAGGGTGTAACGGAGCAAGAGCTTTGTGAAGCCAACCAGTTGTTATATCCTAGATAGGATGCAGCCCATATAGCCAACAAACTATGTCAGAAGTGAGATATTTGGACATCTGCTGTTATGGTAAGTGCATCTTACACAACTATACTTTTTTTGTCACTGTGGCACAAGTTCCTGCAGTCTGTTTACCTGTCACACTAATTCCAAATTAATCAGCCTTTTCTGTCATCTCTCTTCAGTCAGCCATACCAAGTTACTCTGATCTAGGTGTGGGCTCCAGGTCTTCACTGTGATTTTCTCTTATTCCAGTTATTTTTGAAGTTCATGAAGAAAGCCAGACAGAGCAAAGCTAGTGTCATTCTCATCACTCCCTTTCAACTTCATATCCTGTGAGGGCCTTCTGTGTGACTTACCAGCAAAGTCTGCCCAAAACTAAAGTCCCTATGATTGACTGCACGGTGCCTCCAGTTGTAGTAATGGCCAGACATCCTGCATATCCTCCTAGAGTGGTCTATATTTTAACTTCTAACTACAAGCTATCTACCAGATTATCACACATAAGTAAGTGGACAAGAATTTTATGGAAAACTGCTCAGGGTCTTGGCCCTTTCTGTGCACATATTCTATCAGATGCAAGTATGTAACTAACATTTTTACTCAGGGGCTTAACTGTTCTTCCATTAAAGTGCAAATGGCAGCAATGTTTAACTTTCATTATCCCATGATTCGTGACCCCTTTGCTTTAGTGAATGTCTGTAAAACAAGCCATTCTGTGATACTAAATAAACCAAACACAAAAGTCACTAATGAAAATACAATTGTGAGCCAGAACACAGAGCAACCAACGTTCTTTCCAAATGGAAAAAATTTCACAGAGCAACCAACATTCTTTCCAAATGGAAAAAATTTCTTCAAAGGATAGCTGAGCCAGGAACAACCAGGTAGACAGGAAATAAATCCAAGACCAAATTTAATTTTGAAGCGCTTTTTGTTTGCTCAAATGGGCAAACTTCCTCAGAATGACATACATTACAATAAGGGACCAGATTTTATACAATGATCCTAATTGATTCATTGCAATTAAGCACTACAATGATAGTCACTTAACATTTAAAAATACAGGTTCTTAAAATCGTAAATATGCTGGAAAATACCAGCTTTTACATATTGAACACTAGACAGCGTTCCAATAAATAAAAAGCCTATGCTATACAAAAGACCATGCTTTAACAAAATAAAATTAAAAAAGAAAAAGTTAGGAAATGTAAAGAATAAATATATTTAAAAATGAATATATAATTCTTACGCAATGTATTTTCAACTAAGAAGCATAAGCATAAATCTAAAAACAGTGTAAAGCAACACATCAACAATATACACAAATGAATGGGGAAAACAGTAAATTCTATCTTTTAAGACTGAGAATACTTAACAGACAAGAAATAGAGCATGCTTCATTTAAACCAGGTGGATGATATGATTCCAACCTGATCTGCCACTGTAGTTCAAGTGCTAACAAATTTAACGCAGAGGGACCCCCTCTAGTGTCACAAAGCACCTGATCAATCCCAATGAATTTGAACTGGTGAGTGGGATAATCTGAAATGTGTTTGGCAAGTGCATTGGTGACCTTTAGCTTTCTGATAGCGTACTGGTGCTCATAAATACGTTCTCTGAACCTTCGTTCAGTTTTCCCCACATAGTGGGCTGAGCAATTCTGACATTGTGCTAAATATACCAGCATCTTAGAGTTGCAAGTAAGCCTATGCTTAAGTTTAAATTCATGCTTACTAACTGTGAACCTATTGGATTCCATTATAAATTTGGAATAATTGCAGTTGTGACATTTAAACATCCCTGGGCATCTAGCTGGAAGGGGTTTCATCTCAAACCATGCTTTGAGGTTCCTACCTTTCTTAAATGTCACTGACGGAGATGGTCCCAATTCCAGTGCTACCGCTGGATCTACAATGAACAAGTGCCAGTTTTTCTTAGCAATAGACCACAAAGTAGCACTGTCCACTACAAACGTAGTGATAAACCTAGGGATGTCTAACACATCTACACTACTTACATTTCCATGAGCCTGACTGTTCAGATGGGTAATTGATGATTCAGAACCACCGCTTTCTCTCACTTGCAGTAATGGTACATAAATGTTACGACTCCTTTTCGTAGAAATCTCACCTATAAGTTCCTCAATTAACCGGATAGGGTAACCTCTACTTAGGAACATCTTTTTAAGTGTACTACATTCCTCGTCAAATTCCTCATCCCTACTGACAATTCTGGCAGCTCTAACCAACTGACCCTTAACCACAGCACGTTTTTGTGTAAACGGGTGACAACTAGTGAAGTGCAACAAAGTGTTAGAGTGCGTAGGTTTCCTGTGAATCCTTGATGTAAAACAAGAAGCATTTACATCCTTAGCCAACAAGATGTCAAGATAGGCTATCTGGTTGCAACTAAAGGTCGAAGTGAACACCAGAAAGTCAGTAGAGTGATTCAAAAGGTCAACGAATGAATCAGCCTGTACTTCATTTCCATCAAATAAAATGAAAATGTCGTCAAGGTAACGGGTGTAGTACACCAAATGATCTGAGAAAAGTGGATGGTTGAATATAAATTGGTGTTCCCAGTGGGCCATAACTAAGTTGGCCACACTGGCACCATAAGGTGAACCCATACCAACCCCAACTGTTTGCAGGTAATAGTTGTCGCCAAACATAAAAAAATTCTTAGATAGTGTTAAATCAAGAAGTTCGGTAACTAATGAAATGTCATAACTGCTAGCTCCTCTGGACTTTAACCTTTCACACACCCACTCGACTGCTAAATCCTGAGGGATGCAGGTGTATAAATCCTTAACATCCACCGTAAGGAAGTTAAAATGTTCTTCATAACTTAATTCATTAATTTTGGAAAGGAAAGTCCATGAGTCTTTGCAAATCTGTGTCTCCAATGGGATGTACTTCTGCAATATATGGTCAACCACCTTTGCACAGGCATAGGTTGGTGACCCACGACTGTCAATCAATGGACGCATGGGAGGATTCATTACGTTTTTATATATTTTCGGTATTCTGAAAAAAAAAGCCATTCTGTGAGACACATTCTTCTTAAGACCGTTCTAAATGAACCTGTACCCCCATGACACCTTTATTTCCTAATATATATGCTTATTTTACTTCCCTGTGAACCAGGATTAAGAGCAGAGGTAAATCTTATGACATGAAAAACATTCCTTTTAGTAGCAATAACATGCCAGAAGGGTTTTGGAACTTCAGATACTTCAGATACTATCTTATTAATCTCTGTGCCTTGTTTTCCATAAGGACAGTATCTCTGCAGACTAACCCATCTCTCATGCTAAAGTAGGCCGTGAAATGAAATTTAAACCAGTCTTCCAAATTGCCAATATTTTCTACAATACTTTAGCCAAGGAGACCATCTCCTGTTTTTTTCTTTTCCTGGATGCCTATCACCAATTGCATTTTTATTTGGACAGGACAAAAGAAGACTGGAAGCGTGACTAAATAATTTTCTTGTGAGCAGCCCATCTTGTCAATGTGAATTTATTAATGTGTTAGTTTGCTATTTATTTGAAGTATAGCAAAATATTACAGAATAAACCAGTAGGGTACTTTACTACAGCAATGCCTAACAGTAAAACATTCTTTAAACATGCTCCATTTGTTCATATTTTTGCTGCAGAAGTGCAGTTTTCTGTGAATATGCAGTAAGACACTGTGGGCCAGATGTGATCACCAGGTCCAGGTGTTCTTTTAGGGCCATGGCCATAAGGTTTATTCTGTCCTGATGCCATCCAAGAGGAATAACTGGGGGACTGTGCCCTTTGGGTTAAAAATGATGTACTGAATTGTATAAAATTCAAGAGCTGGTCTTTTTGTCACAATGATAAATCATTATTACCTGTTTTTGTGATTTATTGGTCTTTACTGTTGAAAAGAGGTGTGACTGTGACTGATAGTAAGCAGAAGCTACGGCACGCATTTGCGCATGATATAAAGGGATTCCAGCTTTTGTCTGACTTTCAGAACATGTACGGTCAGAGCAACAACTTTACTGTACTTAATTTAGTATTTAGTTGTATACTGTTTGTGTGATTTTTGTCATAGAAGTTAATTTCTCTTTGAATTCTGTGGTCACTGATTTTGATTACTCTTCTCTTTTAGAATGTTTTATTAATTTACAGCTGAATATGCATTCCTTAAATGAGTATGCCATTAATGATTTGCTAAAGCAGAACTATCTTGTACAGTATAATAAATGCTCTTTAAATTTAAAAGTAACTCCTGATGACACTGATGATCTGTGTCCCTCATGTCCAAAGCTGGGTGATTTGCTTACCATTATTAATAGTAAAGCTAGACTTCTTGATACAGATTGCACTTGTGCAATTGGCACGGCTTGGAGAACTGTTGTCACAGATATTAATGACTGGACTGCTGAGATAAATAATGTTAGGCAAAGATCAAGTAGAACACATTTAGGAAAGGATGTGTCTGTTGTCTCTAAAGATCACGTAACCCTTTTTTGAAAACAAAAAGATCAGTCAACCCCTGTGAATACCCCTGACAACTTCAGAATTCTGGATACAAGTATTCAACAATCTGGGGATTCAGAGAATTTAGAAGTCAGTAAATAAAGAAAGAAAAACGTTCATAACAAATAACAAGGAAGAAACAAAACTGATAAATGTCTATAAAGTAAAGAGAATGCATACTAAAAAGGACATTGTTTTGTTATGTAACACACAGATTACAGGGAATAACATTTTTCTATCAGAAGACCTTCAGTCAACAGAAAAAGGCAGCATTTTTCCAAAAGAGAAGGTAGAAAAAAAGAGGCAAGGGACAGGTGAAAAGGAAAAAATCAAAATTGAAACTGGAAGGATCGAACAGCATTACGGTAAGAAAAAAAGATGAGAAAGACAGATGCCGACAACATGGCTCAAGTTGTGGATGTACAACGCCAGCTGCATGAGAATTGTATACCTGTGAATGAAAACAGTGGGATTAATAAGACTAAAGATGATGAAGAGCATTCCTTTGCAACAATTGATAGAGCAGATATTATTGAATTAGAAGTTGAAGATTCTTCAGATTTGGCCAGAAAAGATATTATTGTAAATGGAGATTCAATTATTAGAGAAACTGATACTTAAATTTGTAGAGAAGATAATGAACATAGAATAGTGTTATGTTTGCCAAATAGAGGATGTGAGACAAACCTTATAATGCCTTAATGTAAGGAAGTACAATCTGTTTTTATTCATGTCAGTACAAATGATCTCAACTGCAAGAAATCTCTGACTGTTAGTAGGGAACTTGCAGCCCTCTTAGATAGCATAACTTGTACAGGTGTTAGAATGTATTTGTCACAAATCACATATAGAAAGAGAGTCAGGTCAGGTGTGAATGAAATTTTTTTGGGTAAATACCTACATGAAAAAAATGTTCCATTTTAAAAACTGGAAATGTGTAGAATATTCATGCCTAATTTTGGGCACACATGTTCATTCAAGATGGCATGCATTTGTCAAGATCAGGGAAGAGAATTTTTACACAGATATTTTGCAGTACTTGACAAACACAAGGCAAGATTTTTACCAGGTTGAAAATGTAACAGTTCACAGATAGCAACATTTGACTATTTATTATTTATTATTTATTTTACATTTGTTGACCGGGCTAGTCTAGCTGGATATATATCCATTTTCAGTAGATGCCCGGGGAGAAAAGCTCCAATATTAATTACAAAATTACAAAACAAGTATTATTGTGACATAAACATATTATTAACTACAATGAAATTTAACATAAAAATTGATAAAAAATGCATTGAGGTGAAAAGGGAAAGGTATTAGAGATATGAGGAAGAAAAAGAACAGAGAAGAAGTGAGAAAGAAATAAGAAAAAGAAAAGAGGAGAGGGTTAGTCTGGGTTAGTACAGGAGCAAATCCAGTGTTTATTGAGATAAAGTTTTAAGATTCCTTTTAAACAGAGGGAGTGATGTGAGAGATGAGATGCATCTCTTCTTCTTCTTTCGGCTTTTCCCGGTTAGGGGTCACCACAGCGGATCACCTGTCTGCTCACGATTGGCAGTGGAGTTTTATGGTGTCGGGTTGCCAGCCCAGCTCCCAATCTTCCACAGAAAGCACACACACGCACACACTCACACCTAGGGCCAATTTAGAGTGTCCAATCCACCTACGGCATGTCTTTGGGATGTGGGAGGAAACCGGAGGAAACAAAACATGACCACAGGGAGGACATGCAGACTCCGCACAGAAGGCACCCCAGCCAAGGATCGAACCGGAGAACCTCTTGCTGTGAGGCGACAATGCTAACCGCTGCACCACCGTGGCCGCCCTAACATTTGATGCATCTCTGATGTTTGTTAATACTATGAGCATTAATAATACATTTTTTTATTGGAAAATTTGCTAAATTCTCACAAGATTGATGTTGTTATTGCTTGTGAAACATGGTTAAAAAACAATAACTTGAAGCCAGTTCTGTTTTTACTGCAACAGACATTCTAACAAAGATAGTTATGAGACTTGTGATTATTGCATGTTGAAAGATAACACCAATACTGTAGATTGTGAAACTGTGACAATAAAGAGAACCGTGGAATATATAACCGTTGTTGGACTATATAGACCAACTAAATATTAAAACGAACTTCCAAAAACAAAAAAAAAGATGGTGAAAGTTCCAGCAAACACATTTATTGTTAGCGTTTTTGTCTACTACAATCAGTAAACTTCTTCAGACATCAAAGATTCATTCACTCAAGTTTAAATAGCATGTGTAACCATTACATCACTTCCTGAGATTCTTAAAGCTGCATTCCACATAAAATTCACGTAAATACAAATGTTATGACTGCATCTAAAATATCAAATAAAAAAATCACTATTAAGTATATTTATAAATATGTATATTATTAATGTATATGCGCTTATTAAACCTGTGCTTATGGCAACGGGGAGTAGGACAAACCTAGTTATTGTCAGAATTGTAAAGGTTTGGACTTGAAATCATATATCAACCTTCATATGGTAAAAATAGTTCTATCTGTAAAATGATGTTCTATAACAACATAATTGTGCTGTGATGTAATTCATATAGATTTATCTTCAGCATTTGACAATACTAATGTACTCTGATACCCGCAATTACTTGTGATACTAACCACCTAAGCAGCAATGTTACAAGATAGAATAGCTACTATGACAACATTTATGCTATACCTGACAAAAATAAAAAATAATTAAATGTGTCAGATTACATTTGGACACAGCATGTGTTGCTAATAAGGCAGTATCTACTGACAAAAAGATTCCTCTGCTAATAACCATGCCTGACTTCACTACTACTGAAGTGTAACTTGTGGTGAACCTGTTTATTGGTTCATATAGACATAGTTCTGATTGTCAAAATTTGACTTCCTCATCTTCAAGGTGTGTGATTGTCACAACTCTTTGTTGATATCTTCAGCTTTCCATATATATGTTTCAAGTATACGTTTGAAAGAGGTTAACGACTGACTACTCATACCAAATGGAAATTTATACCCTACACTTGGTAGGCATTATGTATCACTTTCTGTATTATTGATATTAATATTTATATTTAATATTAGGTAGGGGTATAGCAAACAAGTCCCATTTTGTATTCACAGGCTCTTAGTGCCACCTGTTGAATACCTGACACTTAAGTGGACACATCTCTCAAAATGCTGCCCCCAAGCACTTAATAAATGCAATTATCATTTTCAGCTGTTACCCTTAAAACTATTAAAATATTGTTTTTAAATTAGCAATATTGCACCTATTGTTAAAGGAATTCACTTAGACAGTTGTAGACATAATATGACCTGAAAAAAGTAATGTTGATGCATACACTGTTAGAATGCTGCTTACAATTAATGACAGGTGATTATTCAGAACCTTCCGAAATTTCCGTTCTGCAAGAGCCTTCAGCAGATGGCAGAAAGATTACTGATTCTAAACCTCCTGCACCCAAAGACAGACATTATACATGGTCCAAGAGATTGATGGATTCTACTCAAAAGTCTAGCAGGGCCTCCTAATAGTTTCTCTATTGCTCAAGCAAAATATCCAAAAAAGAAACATGAGGATTTGCTACCTTACCGCACAAGAATAAATAAACTGCATTAAATTAATAATAATAATAATTAGTATAAAATATGGCAGATTTTACATGAAACTGTATGCATCCTCATATTTATCAGTGTGAATTATGTGTTATGTGACATACCTGGTAGAACACATTCAGAATGCCCTGCAAATCACTTTTTTTTTTCCATGTGCCAAAAAAAAAGCTGGTTAAACGAGACTATACTGCAGGCAAAGGGGATATTCATGTTAATAAAACTGTTGATGTGATTTTGTCCTGTTTGGGTTTGTTTCCAATCCTCAGATCTGTCTCAGCCTTTATACTCAAGCTTGAGGTCTTCTGCCAGCTTGTGGCTAAACCTTATCCCAGCATGCATTAGAAATCTTCCCCAGATCTCGTTTGCCACTAAACAAGATCGGTTGCTCATTCTGCTAGCTCTGGCTAAGTATTATCTGTTTTTCTTCTTTAATCTTCAAAAGATAGTTATTTGGACTGTTTTTATCCTGATTAAGTTAGGATATACTAAATAGTTCTAATTCAACTTATTTTTTGTGGCTGTTTCTACTGTTGGCTGTCTTCCATTCAGGCCATGTTGTCCCTCTCCTGGCTTTCCTTTCAAAGGTAAATAGCCCATTTAAGTTAGAGGGCTTTTATTCTTGTTGTTTGTAATTTTTTTTAAATATCTTTCAAGACAGTTCATTTAAGTTAGAGAACTGCCTTTCCCTTTAAACCATTTAAGTTAGAGGGCTTTCCCTTCCCCTTTTTCCATTTACCAAGCATAGTCCATTTACGTCAAAGGAATGTGCCTCCCTCTAATTCCCTCTATTTAAAAAAAAAACATTTTTGTTGTGAGAACGTCTGGTTGTTTTTTTCTTTTTTCTTATCCAGTTAGTTACTAGTTTTTCTAGAGTTTCTCTGTAAAAATGTCAAATAAGGACTTGAAACCAATGGGTTTCAAAAAATGTGAGGGCTTTGGGAAGAAAATGCCCTTAAGTGATAGACACGCTCTGCGTCTATTGCCTTGGAGTTGTCCACCTCCAGGAGTCATCCTCTGTCTGCCATGCTTTTTACCAGAGAGCACTCCTGGAGAGAAAGAACAAATTGATTTTAAAAGGATTATTAAAAAAACCCTTCTCAGGGGTTTTAGAAGAAGGTCCGGGTTTATCTAAAACTGATAAGTCTCCCACTTCAAAATCAGACAAATCGGACAAGTCTGGGAAGAGATCTTCCTCTTCTACCCTATCTGAACCACGAAAAAAAATTTCTAAAGCTTCCGCACTGGATCCAAAGTCTAAGGGATCCAAAAACATTCAGCTCTGACTCCATTTGCTTCGGTGCCGGTAGAGTTTGCGATACGGAGCCGGCCTTCAGCTTTGGAGCCATTCTCCCCTACACTCAGGTCACAAATTCTGCAGCAGTCTAAGTCTCCGACCCCCTTGACTTAGTCTTCCAGAAGCCTCCCTGATGACAATGTGGATCAGGTGATACAGAGGCTTTTGAGGACACTGGCACTGGCCAAGTGTTTGTCAGAGCCAACCCCGAGGGCTTCGGATCCTACCACATCCACCTTTTCTACTCTGATTCCTCCTCTGATCTGACCTCTGGCTTCAGAATCAGAAGGTTCAGAGCTGATTTTAGTGGAACCCTCAGATCCAAGACCTAATACGAGATCTTCAGATCCGACCATGGCTTCGACATCCTCAGCTCCATCGGAAAGTGAGGAGTCTAGGAGCCGACGCTCTTCAGTCGGGCTTGGGGAAGTGAGTCAGACTGGACACTTGTTGGATCCTGCCTTGCCTCTTGGGACATCCCCTTGGGTGCAGTCAGCTTCTACCTCAGCCTCAGGTCCATTGTCCTTGACTCCAGGGGTTCCCTTGGCTTCTTTGGATCCAGGGTTATCCTCGGATCAGGGATGGAGGGCTTTTGAGGTGATGAGGACAGTGTTGTCTCCACAGACAGCTCCGCTGCCATCTCCGGATATTCTACCCCCGAAAGCACCGGTGTCCGTCTCTATACCCTTGCATCCACAGGGATGCAGAGATCCTAGGCCTCAGGATACCCCACAGGGCACCCCCCCCCACACTCTTCTGAGACCTCCCCAGAGTACCACTCTGAAGAGGTCCCTCAAAAGAGATTATGCAAAAGGAAGCATTTAGACTGCCCAGAGGAATCCATCACTTCTGATATGGACCTTGATGAAGCTGAAGGGTCCCTTGCCTCCTGATGATGTCACTTTTGGAGACATCCTGAAAATGCTAAAGCAGTGAGGCAGCTGGGAGTCCACCAACCCTTCAACAGAGGAGTCAGTATACCTTAAGGCCTTCGGATCTCATCCTTCCACCTCATGGGTGCCTGCACCTTTCAATGAACTTATGGAGCTAGTTTCTCGGAAGGTGTGGGAGTCTCCAGATTCAGTGGAACCTATTCCTAGGAGGCCGAACAAATGTATCACATCCCCTTCAGAGAAGACCTTTCCAACCAAGGGAGTCCCAGTAGATGCTATGGTTGTGGTGGCAGAAACCAAGAAGGAGCTCTCAGAGGCATCCTCTTCTGTCCATCCACCAAACAAGGAGTCTCAGTCAATGGACAGATATGGAAAGCAAATTTTTTATTCAGTGACCTTTTCCTTCAGATAACTGAATTACTTTACTCATTTTACTAGTTTGCAGAGACCTCCTGAAAGAGCTAGGAGATACTAACCAAGGTTCAGTAGCTGAAGGGGCCTCAGAAAAAGGGTCCTCTCAGCTCTCTACCTTAAATTCAGTTGTCAGTGCCTGCATGAGACTTATTTTTTATGCAGTGGATGGAGCAAGTAGAGCAGCGGGTTCTGGAATTCCCCTAAGGAATATCCTAAGGAGACATTCTTCAATGTACTTGTGTGACTTTGTGGAACCCTTTAAATCTTCCTTTGTGAATGCCCCATTCGATGCCTCATCCCTGTTTGAGCCCAAAGCCAAGGACACACTCACCAGGTGAGAGCAGGAAGGAAAGACTCTGTCTGCCATAGGAGTACATTTTTCCATGCCTACTAGACCTTCTCCCAAAGGTCAGAAGTGAAGTGGTAAAATGTGGTTCCAAAAATCTCAGAGATCTTTTCAGAACACATGTGTTGAAGCTTCTCCCAGAGACAGCAGGGAAAGCAGTAGTGGAAGATGCCAACCATGTGGCAGAGGGGTTCTGAAGAATCATAGCAACAGAGATTCTTTCTTTGGTAAGCCCTTTCAGTGCTCCTGAATGGAGGCCCATCTGTCAAACTCTGGAGGCAGTCAGGGATCGCTTATCTTTGTACCTGAAAGCCTGGCAACCAATAACAAAAGACAAATGGGTACAAAGCATTATATCCAGAGGTTACATCATACCCTTTTCCCTTCCCATTCCAAAGATAAAAAAGGTTCTGGACATTGGGTACAAAACATCATATCCAGAGGTTACATCATACCCTTTTCCCTTCCCATTCCAAAGATAAAAAAGGTTCTGGACATTTCACCCAGTCAGAAGGAACAGGCAACTTTAGAAATTCAAAAGTTGCTAGAAAAAAAAGAGTCATCCAAACAGTCTTCGCAGACCAGATAGGATCCAGAAATTACTCAAGATTCTTTTTAGTTCCAAAGAAAACAGGGGCCTGGAGACCAATTCTGGATTTCAGCATTCTAAACAAATCAGTCAAAAAGATCAAGTTCCAGATAGTGACACTGCAGTCAGTACTTCCATTCCAGAGAAAAGACAATTGGATGTGCTGGATAGATCTCCAAGATGCACACTACCACATAAAAATGGACAGACAATCCAGGAGACAAATGTGCTTTTGGCTGGGAGCCAGTCATTACCAGTTTTCATTACCAGTTTTGAGCTCTGCCCTTTGGCCTCAATACAGCCCCCAGAGTGTTCACCAAATGTATGGCAGTAGTCACAGCTCACTTGAGACGTCTAGGATTCTGGGTGTTTCCATACTTAGATGACTGGTTTCTAACCACCACAACCAAGAGACACAGCCTTAGAACTTTGCTCTCACCTAGGCATTACAATAAACTATGAAAAATCTGCCTTGCTGCCTTCTCAGAATGTGGTTTTCATAGAGGCAGAATTAGACTCAACAAACATGACAGCCAAACTCCCTGTAGAATGAATTCAAGTTCTAAGACACCAAGTTTCATACCCTCTAGGAAAGAAGAAAGTACAAGCAAGGATAGTTCTAAAAGTCCTGGGAATCATGACAGCAGCAATAGTTCTGATCCCACTAGCACATCTGCACATGAGAATTCTTCAGTGGTTGCTGTCCAGTTAGAATTGCCAATGTCTCACAAGATATTATTAATGGAAACTTGCGAGAAGGACCTTTGTTGGTGACTTTACTCCACTCAAGTGACTCTAGGTCGACTATTTGTACTCCCCCCAACCACTGGCCACAGTGACCATGGAAACCTCTCAGATAGGGGGGGGGGGGCATTATCTGGAAAAGATAGTCCAAGGCACCTGGCAGGATCATGAGGCCCACTTGCACATTAGTGTCCTAGAGATGAGAGCGGTGCTTCTATCATTGCAAGCATTCCAGGACTCTTTTCCGCTGGGAACTATTGCAATGCAGACTGACAACAAGTCAGTTGTATGGTACATACACAAACAAGGAGGAACCAGATCTTAACCCTTTTGTGGAGAGGCCCTGAGAGTATGGCAGTGGGTGACCTCCGTTTTCTGATAGCAACTCACATCCCGGGGAAGTCCAACGTGATTGCAGACAAACTCAGCAGAGCGATTCTAATGCCTCACAAGTGGTGCCTAAAACAGGAAGTAGAAAAGATTTTCCACAAATGGTACCAGCCTTGCTGCGACCTTTTCGTGACATCCATGAATGCCAAATGCAGCAGCTACTTTTCCCTAATTCCCCCCTCTGGGGGAAACACCAAGGGATGCACTTATCCATGATTGGCCCTCGGGTCTCCTTTATGTTCCCCCCCTTTCCACTAATATCCAAAGTACTTCAGAAAGCCAGTTACTAGGGGAGGGATTTGATACTCATTTCCCCATACTGGCCTTGTCAAATCTGGTTCTCCTTCCTATGGCCTCATCTTTGGGAGGAGCCTTGGATTCTGAACCCAGTTCCAGACCTTCTGACTCATGCATCAGGAATGCTCCATCCATCCCTTCAGACCCTCAAATTGACAGCATGGCTGCTCCGATTCCAACAATAGTCAGGTTTCCTAACCTCTCTTCATCAGTTAAACACATACTAATTTCTTCTCATAAGGCTTCAACAAGAAAGATATATAGAAGCAAATGGAAAAGATTCTCTTTATGGGCTTCTCATGACCACATTAACCCCTTTTCTGTCTCAGTCAATTCCATTCTAGAATTCCTACCAAAACTATTCGATGAAGGTGCAGCTGCAGCTACCATTAGAGTTCAGCTAGCAGCAATCTCCAGTTTTCTTCTAAGTGAGTCTGGCCTCAGCATTATGCCTCATAGACTATGCAAAGCATTTCTTAAAGGCACTTTATTAGTAAGACTACCTATCATGGACTCTCTAGCACCATGGGACTTAAACTTCGTCCTATCTCATTTAATTTTTCCCCTTTTGAGCCAGCATCATCTTGCAAACTCAAGGTTTTGAAATAGAAATCTATTCTATTGATAGCAGTCACCTCTGCTAGAAGAGTGTCAGAGTTGCAAGCCTTGGCTTTATTGTCTATAAAGCCCCCATAAGACAGAATACATGTTACATCAAATGGATGTGCATAGACAGTTACGATTTTACTTACACAGAACTAAAGAGTTCAGAAAATCTGATCAGCTATTCATTTGCTTTTCAGACTCAAGGAAAGGTACCCCAGTCTCTAAGGTGACACTTTCAAAATGGCTTTCAGATTGCATAACATTTATCTATAAGTCTCAAAATAAAGATCTATCTAGAAGAGTTAAAGCTCACTCTACAAGAGCCATCGCAACCTCTTCACCATTTCTGGCTAAACTACCAATTGATACCATTTGTGCTGCAGCAACATGGTCCACACCGCATACCTTTATCACTTATTACAAAGCTGATTTGGCCTCTAGGATCAGGGCCTCTTTTGGCTCCACGATTCTGAGGAATATTCTCCTTTGACCCACCCAAGACAAATGGTGCTAGGGACGCTGTCCCAACCTAGTAAGAATGAAGGCGAAATAGGACATAAAGAAGTTATGTACTCACCATAACATTCCATGTGTGTTGTCCAT